>NW_008331606.1:3844043-3957396 GCF_000622305.1 Nannospalax galili
GCGGCCGGGGGCTGCCCACCACCCCTCCCCCGCCCTGCACACAAAGGGGCCCGGGGACCCCGCTTCCTGCTGGCGCCGCAGCCGAGCCGGCCGGAGGCCTGGGGGCCCCGCTGCGCTCACCGCCGCCCGGGCCGGGTCTCTGGGCCCCGGGTCCCCGCGGAGGTCGTCCGGCCTGCAAGGGGGAGACAGAGGGGAGCGCGTTAGGAGCCGGCCGCCCTCGCCGCCGCTCCGTCTTTCGGCGCCCTCTCCCCGCCAGCTGCCTCCGCCGCTTACCCTGCCTTCTGCACTCGCCCGGCCGCCCCGGAGGCTGTCAAGCCAAGGCCATGGTCACCCCGCCCGCTCCGGGCTCTCCGGGCCGCCCAGGCGCAGCTGCTGGCGGAGGGGAAAGGGGCGGGGGCCGTCCGGCGGCGGCGGGGGGACCGCAGGGAGTCCAGCCGAACCCACTTCTTTTTTTTTCTCACCCACCCCCCACCCCCCAGCGTACACCCGGAAGGGTTTCCCTGACACACTGGCTGAGGTGCCCCAGTTCCCCGAGACTGGACGCGTTCACTTCCGGTGGGGAAAGTCCCACCTCTTTGGGGCGAGCCGGTGGCGCTAGGGCCGCGCCCTGCTGAGCGAGCTCGGCCGCCCGGCGCGGTTACAGGTCAGGGCAATGGCCTTGAGAAAGGGCACTTCAGAGAACCGCCAGCTCCCCTACTTTCCCTGCCGCAGCTGTTGCTGGCTATCCCACCACCTACCCCGCCCAAGCTCCTCGGCTTCTAGGCGTCGGTCAGCTGGGTCTGACAACTGGATTTGCTCCTTGGCCCTGGCAAGACCGCCGGCTAAATAATTTAAAAAAAAAAAAACAAACTAGCAACCTAGACGTCCAACATCCCTGGAGTGGAAGTTGCAGGGAAAATAAAACAGCCCAGGAACTTGATTCTCTTGACTGGCATTTCTTCCAGTTGATATCTTTCTAAGAAATAGATTCAAACCACCCTTAAACTTGGTCTTGGCTCTGATATTTTTTATGTGGTGTTTTAGTCATGTCTGACAAATACTCAGTGTACTTTTATCATCTGGCACATCTGCCTCATCACCTCCCTCAGCAAATACAAAAGCCAGTCCTTAAAGAAAAAAATCTCAAGGCTGGAAAGCGTTACAAGTAGACTTTATGGTATGCTATTTATTTTTGCTTCTATTTAATTCCTGCCTCTACACAGCAGAAAAGGTAACCAATACTCGAGAGATTGCAAATGGTTTAGGCCTCCAAACTAATTTCACTTAATCTTTATCATCTGCATGCATAACAAATTGCAGGACTGGGTCTTCCACAGTTAAGTTCTGTTTTAAAGGCCGTCTTTCATACCAATGAAATTCAAGAGCAAATAACTCTAGTTTTAAACTTAAGTTTCTATTTTTAGAGAAAATTGTTGCTGCTAACTTTGTAAACTTTGTCGGATCCACAGGGCCACAAGGCTAGAAGACTGAGCTGTATTTTAGACATTTAACTCCCTTCACGATTTACCACACTCAGAAACCTTAAAGAATCGCTGGCTAGCCTATGTAAAAGTGACTCCACATTTCCTTACTTGCAAGTCCTCATGGCCAAGCTAGACGAATAACGATGTATTACCCAATCCAAATTGTTAAGACATTAGATAACAGGCGAATCACAGTCCTGTGAATTCCCACTCTCCCTGGTCAGTATTTCCCAGTGTCACTTACAGTAGTCAAAGGACAGTTTAGTTCAGTTTCTCCTCGGCCTCAATCTGGTGCAATCTCTCCAGCAAAGTCTCCAGCTCTGTCTCCAGCTGGCCTGGGTCCTGCCTGATAATCTAAGGTACTGCCCTCTGCTGGAAGAGCTTTGGCCTGTGATTTTTGAGTCTCCCCATAGGTCACTGTTCCTTCCACACGTGCTGTTGCCTGATTTGGAGCTCTACTGCTCATCTCCCTGCCGGCTGTCTCCAGAGACTGTCTGGTGCAGTCCACAGCCCTCCACCAGCCATGCTTATGAGTGAGTTTGGAAATTCTTCTTCTGATCCAGTCAGGGGTGAGCAATCCTAGCACAGCCTCTGCTCTTTCATAAAACTGTCAAAGCAGTTCTTTTTGAGGTCATCCCACCTGTTGGCAACTTTAAGATCTCTGAGTGTGTTGGTCATGTTGAGGAGAAAGTTCTTCCAAACACTTCTCAGTGCAGAGCCCTACTGAGTCACCCTCACTAAGAACAGTGTGTACCAATGTCACATCCAGTCCGAAGAGCCATGTAAACTTTGTTAGGAAGGATGTTCATTACATCTTTCATTGAGAAATTAGACTTAGAAGTAACTTCAATTCCAACTTAATTCAGGTAATGATTTTTATTTTTATTTTTATGTATATGAGTACCCACATGTATTTAAGTGCACTGGTGTCATGAAGTGCCTGTGGAGGTCAGAAGAGGGCATCAGATCCCCTGGAACTGGAGTTATTGACCGTTCCCAGCCGCCATGTGGGTGCTGGGAACCGAACCTGGATTCTCTGCAAGAGCAGCCAGTGCTCCTAAACACTGAGCCATCAGTCCCTCAGGTAATGATTATTTAAAATGACATATGTTTGCGAAATGGGATACTATGTGTTGCAGTATCGGGGGTCCTCGGGGATCAGGGGTGAGGTGACGGCATTAGTCGGACAACATGCAGACACCGGAGACCAGGTTCTGTGACGCAGATCTAAAGTTTATTAGGAAATACAGCAGGCTTTATAGGGAACAGGAACCAATCACCAGGGTCCACGAGTGCTAATATAGCCAATTGTTTTAAAGGTCAGATCAGCCATCACTGAGACCACACCATGTGGAACTGAGCAGGCTTTGTACAGCGAGAACAAAGAAGGGAATTCACTGGGTGGGGCAACATGGGGCCAGGGTCAGGCCACCTTGGAGTGTGCTCACAAGGCCTGAGCTGATGACCCTGTGGGTTCATTGTGCCTTTACCAAGGCCACCAAGTAAATCCCCAAGCCAGGATTCTCCTCAACTATGTAGTTTATAAAGAGAAAAGTCGATTTTTTTTAATTTGTTGGTAAGAAAAATGACTAAGATACAGTGGAAGGTGGAAAGAGACAATAGTTAACAAATATAATTGCCTGCATTTATGCAAAATATAGGTGTGCGCTATAGCCATTCAAGTTGAAAACAAAGCCATTAATTGCAGGTACAGACTATTATGAATGGACTTTCACTTTCCCAAATAATTTTACTTTTTAAATTTTATATGTACAAGTATATTGCCTGTATGTAAGTGCACTCATGCATGCAATACCCTCAGAGACCAGAAGAGGGCATTGGATCCCCTGGAAATGGAGTTACGGATGATTATTAGCCACCAACCAGGTTCCCTGCAAGAGCAGTCATTGCTCTTAACTGCTGAACAATCTTTCCCACTCCTAATTTTAATTTTTAAACAGCAATCTGGGTTATTGGGGAAAAGTCGGTAATTATAACGTCACATATTTTTAAATTTTTTCCACGATGATGATTGTGTATGTATGTATAATATGTATGTGAGAGTGGATGTCAGAGGACAACTTTGGAGAGCTAGTTGTCTTGTTCCCCATTGAGTTCCTGGGATTAAAATCAGGTTGTCAGGCTTGACTGAGCCATCTCACTGGCCCTCACTTCATAATATTTTGAAAAGAGGAACAAAGAAAGTTGTTAGTCACAACTTCACACACACACACACACACACACAAAACAATCACCAAACTATCTAAGGCAAGTTTATCCAATTTAAAAACGTCATCCTTCTGCCTGACTCCCACGACATCTCTATACTTAGAAAAGTATTTCTCATACAATATCTCATTAGGCCTCAGTTGTTCATCAGTATGTTCTCATTAGGCAGTGAGGGTATAAAGACAAATTAGAAGGGTTCGGCCTGGCGGTTGAGATTTGGTGCTCTGAAATACAGCATGGGACATTCAAACTGGAGCTCTGTCGCTTTCGTGCTGTATAAAGACAAGTGATTTTGCTGCTCTGAGCCTGTACTTGGAAAAGGGAGATAAGAGAATAAAGTATTTGAGGTAATGAAGTAACGTGCTTGGCACAGCCCCCTTGAACATTAGGAAGCCTGAACACATGCACTTGGTGTTTATAAAAGAGCTAATGTGGCTTTAGAGTGCTTGCCTAGCATGCATGAAGCCCTGATTTCTGTCACCAGCACCTCATACAACCAAGTGTCATGGCTGATGTCTGTAAAGCCAGCACTTGGGAGGTGGAAGCAGGAGGAACAAATGTTCAAGGTCATCCTCAGCTACATAGTTGCATTTGAGGCCAGCTTGGAATACACAAGACCCTGTCACGAAAGTGATAATAAAATTAAAAGTGAAAAAATAATGGTTAGAGTTTTTACAATAGAGAACATAGGGAAGAAAAGTTTGAAATGTGTCCAAATGACACAAAAATAATATTTTTTCAAAGCTGTTTTCTGTTGCATTTTAGGGAAAAGTATTTACATACCAGTGTATTGTGTCAATCCACTTCTTATATATACTTTTTAAATTAAAAGGTTATTTACGCTATTATGCACCTTGCTTATTTGCACTTACTGTATGGTGATAGCTTTTCCTTTTCAGAAACCTACATAGTTTTCTTTTTCCTCCCTGACTGTGGCAAAGTTTAGTTAAGTACTTTCCCACTGAAGGACAATCATTGCTTCCTGATCTTTGAACTAAATGGCTTGTGCATATGTCATTGCTAGTTAATCTTTAGGATGAAATTGTAATTATTCAATAATTGAAACAAAGGGTATTTGCCCTTAAAATTCTTTGGGGGAAATATTGCCAAGTCATGCTTCAGAGAGATCACAACAATTCACATTCCCACCAATGAAGTATGACCATATTACTTTATAATCTCATTCTAGGTATTACTAATTTTAGCATTCTGTGGCTATTGTTACTGGCTTTAAGGTATTTGGGGGACTAAAATCTGCAAGGAAGTATGCTAGAAGGAAATTTGGGATTAAGAGTGAGAAGCACTGCCAGCTTTTCCAACTACACACTTCATTTCTCGTTTCTAAAGTTGGTCATGGTATCCTTGTGTAATTCCTAGTATAAGTGACACAACCCACTGAAAGCACTGAGTTTTCCAAACACTAATTGTTCCATGAATACAAATTTCTCAGATAGTAATTTTTCACTTTCAAGATTCAAAGACAATGATCAGGGGACTTCAAAGACCATATCTGAGATTTAGAGCTATTGCTATAATTCTGTAATTTTCTCCTCTCCAAAGTAACCACTGCACAGATCTCATTTTCAAGAGCATAACCAATTTTCCCCATGGTGTGAGGAAATCTTAAAACTATAAACTATATGCAGACTATGTAAATCACAGATAAACAGCCTCAGTTTGCAAAATTAGCTCGGTACAAATTTAAAGTGCTAGACAGTCTGCTTAAGACACTAGCAGCTCACTAGGAAGCAGAAGAGCATTCCTGTCCTCTTTTCAAGCCTGTACCTCTCTCCCAGTTGCAGTATTTAGAGCCATTAGCTGTGCTGGATAACTCACTTCAAGGTCCTGGGAAAAAGCCAAGTCCCAGAGCTTACATTTTTCTGTGCTTCAAGTTTCCCTCGAGTTGCCAGAATGCTTGTGTCAAGAGTGGCCTTGGTCTTTGCCAAAAGATATCTTCTGAAGCGCATCTCTCCCCTTATTTCAGTGCTTTGGGAATGCCCATTGATAGCACTTAGATTGTCCATGGGTGTTTGCAGCTCCTTCTAGCTTGTCCAAAAGATTCCCTTAGAAATCTTGCCTCCCTGCACACCAGCCATCAGTCCTGCCTGTCGGGTTTCCCAGGTGTGGAGAAAAAAATTTATAACATTCTTTATCTTCTTTTGCATTGTAAAGATTAATACGCTTTACAAAAATCATAAAATGTATGATCCCAATACCCACGGAAAATGGCCATTAAAAGTTCTCAAATTTTTTTAAAGAGTTCACAAAATGTTCCTGTGATAGATCAGTTTTTTTACTGAATGTGTACGCCCTCATATACATACATACACAGAAAAGAAAATAATTTTTTAGCAAAGAAAGGAATCATAAAATTTTGAAATCAGCCTCTTGTTTGCTGAAACTTGTTTGTGCAAAGTATTAAAAATACTTGTGTAACTCTTAAAAGTTTTTTTACTTTATGTGTATGAGTGTTTTGCCTGAAAATATGTATGTAAGTACAGTACCTACAGAGGCCGGAGAGGATGTTGGATTCCCTGGGACTGGAGTTACCAACAGTTGTTAGCTACCATGTGGGTGCCAGGAACCAAACCCAGGTCCTCAGCAAGAACAGCCAGTGCTCTTTACTAAGCCATCTTTCCAGCCCCATTTATATAACTAGTTCTTCTTGCCTACCAGAGTAAGCCTTTCCTATAACTTTTCCTACAACTGTAGTCAGTATTTAATCCCATTCAACATTCCTCACCTGGAACCTTTCACCCAACCACTGAGATTGGATGAGGAGGAATGCTTAGCACATAAGCCACTATCCATGCCTGGCCAGACAAACATTCATCTAGACTTCGTTTGCCAAGTACAACAGCTGGGAAATTAGTTCCTCAGAACTCAAGACCCCTTAAACAGGGATGTATATAATACAGTCTGGCTTTTTATTAATTATATTTCTTTATTGTGTGTATGTTTGCATGCACATGCATGCCACAATACCCCTTGCATAGAAGTCGGAGGATAACTTGAGGGAGCTGGTTTCTCCTTCCACTATCATCTTTAGGAATTGAACTCAGGTCTCAGGTTTTGGAGCAGGCACTTTTACCCACTGAGCCATAGTGCTGGCCTTGCCCCTGAACGTTTTAACCCTTCTGTCTCTATTTTATTTTTAAAACTAAATGTAGCTAGGCAAACATTTTAAAATCAAAGGTTAGCTAGGTAAATATATTGAGTCCTACATAAATACCATAAGAATTTAGAGAATTCATACTAATAATAAACATACTCCTAATTTACATGTACCAGAATTACCTGGATGTGATACTCAAACATAGATGGCCAGGCCCCATCCCCAGTTTCTGATTCAGTAGGTCTAGGGAAGGGCTAGTAATTTTCATATCTAAGTTCCCAAGTATACTGTTGCTACTGGCCCAGGGACTGTGCTTTAAACGCATCAGAATCTAGGGATAGAATGGAGATCAGAGGTAGAGCACTTGCCTTGGATTTCATCCCCAGCACTTAAAAATTCTGCTCTACAATATGGTAAAACTTTATGTCTGAGTCCTCTATAGTCAATATTCATTAATTTGTTAATTCATCACACATTTATTGAATCCCTACTCTGTGCCAAATGTTTTGTTAGCACTGTTGAGGAAGACAGACAATGACATCCACATGTGCAGAGCAACATGTCAAGTTCTTTGATAGAGATATGACCAGAGAGCTATCAAGGTTTCTTTGAGAGGGTTATTGGGCTGCAAGTGAGGAAGAGAGATGGATTATAGGGAATAGAGACAGACAAAAATAGCTTTGTGTAATAAGGGTTTGGCCTTTCCCCTGAATGCTGTAGCAAGCTGTGAAAGGTATGTTTTCAAAAGTTATGGAATATATTACACTAAGCAAAAGGGTTCAACATTTGGTCATGTTTCTTGAGACGAAGTTACTTACTTATCATCTCTGTGCTTCCATTTCTACAAGGGTAAAGGTAAAATGACATCTCCTTTACTTAAAAGCCTCTAGCATTTGATAGGTTCTTAACATGTGGTGCTCATAATGACGCTTATAATGCTCAAGTTAGAAAATTAGAAAACTAAAGATATTAAACACATGCTTCCCAGATTATTGTATTTCAGGAGATGGGGAGATGCCCCATTGGGTAACTAATTGCTGTACAAGCATTAGAACATGAGTTCAAATCCCCAGTGCCCATGTAAAAAGCCAGGCATGGTTTGCATGTGAGCCTGTAAACCTATCACAGTGGGAAGCAGAGACAGAGGGCTCATCGGGACTTGCTGGTCACCAGGCTAGCTCCAAGTTCAGTGATCAAGCCTGTCTAAAGGCATTAAGGCAGCAATAGAGCAGGACACCCAATGTCTTTGGACTCCTTACACAAATGAGTATATGAACCTGCACACACACACACACACGTGCATGCACCACACACATATACTACACACACACACACACACACACACACACACACACACACACATTTCGTAAATTGTTATATTATTATGGGAGTATTATATACACACACATACACACACATATACTACACACACACACACACACACACACACACACACACACACACTCCCTAAAAGAATTATTAGTTTATTCGGGATAGGTCCAATATAAAGACTATATTTGATGTGGCAGCAAGTAGCATGATTTAATGGTAGAATGGCAATTTATTGATTATAGATTAGATACTAGGCAAAAGTGATTTACACACACATCATTAATTCTTGCAGGAGCCTTAAGAATTCCACATAACACTCCATCGCATGGCCCCCACACCCAGAATTATATGGACAACACAAATTGAGGTCCATGGGTTATTCAATTTAATAAAAGAAGACACAAAGTTGGGGGTGTGTAGGGAAGTGGGGGCACATCCTGGAGGAGTTAAGGAGCAGAGTTGGGGATGGAAATGATCAAAATACATAGTATGAAAATACTTTAAATGAATTATACACTATTATTATTCTCAATTTTACAAAGGAATGAAGGCTCAGAGAAGTTCTATAAACTCAAAACAGCTAGTCCTTGGTAAAGCTTACATTCCAACTCAGTTCAGTCAGGCCCAAAAGCCTACACTGTATTAACCACCTTATTCCACAGTGGCTAGTTCTCTTTCTGTGGACACAGGGCAGCAAATGGTAGTAAAACAATGTGAAAGAATTTATACTTTATCATCCTGCTTCTCTGACCTTGACAAGGTTGGTTATTTAGAATGATTTCATATCCCCCCGGGGAACATACCACCATGACCTATCACAAGCCACTTGACCTTGGGTCTGTGGCACCTCATGCTGAGATGCTGAGATGGTCACAGCTGCCTTCTAAAGTTCTCTGGAGCTTTTCTAGCAAGTAACCTCCTTCTGTAGCTACTGCAACAAAATTTAACTGCATGGGCAGAGGCAAAGGTAACCTTCATTATTTTCCAGACTGTTATTTCAAATGGCAGTTCTGGTTTATTGGGCACTGGCAATGTACCTGGAACATTTCAGTTCTCCTAGAAACTTCATGAGGTATGTAATATTGTTATCATCTCTAGTTTAGAGATAAGAAAACAGTACCACAATTAAGTTTACTAAGCCAGAAGATGCAGAGTGCAAGTAGAGAACCTGTAAAAAAATTATGTATATGAATATGTGTATGTGCATATGAGTGCAGGTGCCCATGGAAGCCAGAAGAGGGCGTTGGATCTCCAGGAGCTGGAGTTATAGGCAGTTGTGAACTCTCAGACAGGACATGGGTCCTGGGAACTGAACTCAGGTCCTTTCAAAAGAGCAGTACATGCTCTTTTCTGCTGAGTCATCTCACCAGCCCCAATTATACTCACTTCTACAAGCCTTATATTGTTAATTTCTTTCTTTGCCTCTATGGTTGTAACACCATCAAACATAAATATAGTCAGTCCTCTTGAATGTTTCTACTGTCTGCATGATTTAATTACCACAACTCCTTCAAATTCTGTTTCAATAATACCCAGATCAAGCTTGTTTTTCCATAAGAAGTCTTTCTGCCCCATCTACAAATCCATTTTTCTTCATGTATCCATTTCTAATACTTACATACAAGGCTATATATTTGCTGTTTAGTAGGAAATCTTACTTTGAAATCCAGGTTCTTCAATAGTTGCAAAATGTGATTATGAAAACATTGTGGACTCCAGTTCCAGCCAATATGACTTCCAAGAAGAATTTAACTCTAAGTGTTTCAAAACTAGTAGAGTGGAATTGTGACTGAGTTGGGCCTCTATGCACTCTGAGAAATGTCTCTAACAGGTAACCAAACTAAGAATAGAAATACATTGCCTCAAGTTTGAATTATTGGATATTCAAAAAGTCTAACTGCTTTAAAAGGCTAATATTTGATGTGAGGAATGATATCAGAAAATCAATGTAGAGATATGATAGATACAACTGTTGCTTTTTTAAAAAAATGGGAGAGAGAAAGAGGAGACAGAGAAGAGAGAGAGAGAAATTGCACACATGACACAGCAAGTGTGTGGAGGTCAGGGGACAACAGTTTTCTCCTTCCACTTTGTTTTTGAGGCAGGGTCTCTCTATTTCTGCTGTACTGTGTACTACAGGCTAGCTGCCCCATGGGTTTTGGTTGATTCTTCTGTCTCTACTTCCCATCTTGCTTTAGAAATGCTGGGATTACAGAAACATGCTACCACATCAGAATTTATACAGGAATGGCCCTTAGATCATCCACCTTTCAGGACAAACGCCTTTACCCACTGGGTCATCTCTCTGACCCGAGATATGATTGCTTAAAGAACTGGATCATTGTTTCTGTTTCAAAATCATGGAAGCTTTAAAATCCTGTCTGTTTCCCCCCTAAGTGGGGCAGCTAGCAGAATATGCAGAATTCTGGCACTAGGTGTCAGCAGAAGATTAAATTAAAAATTCCCACTTTAATTTTTCTTTCTACTTCTCTGTATTTTTCAAAGTTCTTAGAAGAACAGAAATACAAAATATCTCCTGGAGTTTGAAAAGAAGACACAGCACATGAGCTTATCACTGTGAAAATGTAAATGAGGTTGAGGTACTGCTGTTCAGAGTAAGCACCTTAGGGAGAACTCTGTGGCCTAAATAATTGAAGAACTAAATTTGACCTGAGTTGTGAAGCATCTGGAACTCAATTTTTGATCCTCTAGAAAGCTGGGGTTCAGAAGTTTGAAGGTAAGGTAGAGTGGTGAGATACACTCCTGTAGATCAATTCCTAAAAATTATATTGCACACAGCAATATACTGCTCAAGCCTATCATAGTGGTTGCGTGAATTAAGCCACCAAAGATTCTTACCATGTGGACAAGATGTAGAAAATGCACTTAGAGGACCACCTTGTGGACCAAGAGTGCTTACCGATCCTAAGAGCCCTCCAAGCCTACTACAAGTTTAGCATATTGAAATTCCAAAATTTGAAATGCTTCAAACCTAAAACTTTTTCAGTGTCAACATGATACCGCAAATGGAAAATTCCATGCCTAATTTTATGAGACAGTTGTAGTCAAAATGAAGACACACTAGAAGTGTACAAAATTCTCTTCAGGCTCTGTATATAAAGTACATAAGAAACAAATGAATTTCCTGTCTACAGTTTAATTGCATCCCCTAGGTGTCTCATTATGTCTATGCAAATATTATTTTTCTTTTTTAAAGGCCTATCGAGTCTAAGTTGTGTTCTCCAAATGCTCTTGGATGTAGGTAGGTCCATCCATTGGGACCTGGTCAGCCTACCAGGTGTCACGTCCTTAAAGAAAATTGAGTCTCATCTCCCAGTGACTATTAATTGCATATACATCCTCAGCTAGGACTGAAGCTTCTTGGGTTTTTGTTTGACTTGGGATTGCACAAGTCTTGTGCATGCTTTTAAAAGAGCTCTGGGTTCATATGTGCAACTTAGTTTCTGTGTATTCATCTACCATCTCTGGTTTGTACAATCTTCCCATCCCCTATCCCACAATGATCCCAGAGCCTTGGGAAGAGAGGGTGTGATATAGATTTCCCATTTAGGACCGAACACTCTGCAGTCTCTTATTCTCTGCCCATTAACTAATTGTGGGCCTCTGTGTTAATCATCATCTGCTACAAGAAGAATCTTCTCTGGTAAGCATGAGATGCACTAATCTCTCCCAAGTTTTCTTATTCGAGTCTTACTTATTTTCAGTAAAAAGTGTCATTTTCAGGGCTGGGGAGATATCTCAGCAGTTAACAGCACTGACTGCTCTTGCAAGGACCAGGGTTCAATTCCCAGCACCCACATGGCAGCTAACAACCATCCTAACTCCAGTTTCTGGGGATCTGATGCCCTCTTCTGACCTCTGTGGGCATTGCATGACACGGGTGCATTTACACACATGCAGGCAATGCGTGTATTGGCCTGCATGTAGGCAAGTGCATCCGTGTCATGCAATGCCTACAGAGGTCAGAAGAGGCTGTCGGATCCCTTGGGACTGGAGTTACGGAAGAGGCTGTCAGATCCCCTGGGACTGGAGTTACGGATAGTTGTTAGCTGCCATGTGGGTGCTGGGATTCGAACCCAAGTCATCTGCCAAAACAACCAGTGTTCTTAACCGCTGAGCCATCTCTCCAGCCCCCAAACTTATCATTTTCTTATATACTATATGTTTAGGGCTTTTCAAATGTTGCCTCAAGTAGAATGTAAGCGCCAAGATTTGTGTCAACACAATTTTATGTGTATGAGTGTTTTGCTTGAATGTATGTGCACCACGTACATGCCTGATGCCTTCAGAGGCCAGAAGAAAACATCAAACCTCCAGGGAATAAAGTTACAGGCTGTCGTAAACCATCTGATGTAAGTGTTGGGTACCAAACCCAGGACTTCTCCAGTCTCATGAGTTTTTTTTTAAATTATTAGATTGGAATGGTTCTTTATGTGCTCTAGATGCAAGTCCTTCATGAAATATATAATTTGCAAGGATGATCTCTCATTTTAAGTTGGTTTTACTTTCATCATAGTGTCACTTGAAGCATAATAGTCTTTAAGCTTGATAAAATTCAATTTATTTTTCCTTTTATTGCTTGTGCTTTGAGTATATCTAAAATATTTTTCCAAATTTTGAGGCCTAAGACATCTAATATTGTCATTGAGAAAAAAATTTGAAGTTAGTCTTGAAATTTTTGTCTCTGAAATTTTTGTTAGTCTGAAATTTTTGTCTCTGAAATTTTTGTTAGTCTGAAATTTTTGTGGAAGTTTTTATATGGTGTAAGTAATGGCTTGATTTCATTATCTTGCATGTGATTAACTAGTTGTTAAACCACCATTTGTTGTAAAGACGATTTTTTTCCTTATTGAATTGTCTTGACAGCTTTGTCAATAGTCAGTTAACCATAGATAATCTGAGTTTATTTCTAGACTCTCATCATATACAAGACCTACTCAAGGTCAAGCCCGAAAACATTCCAGCTTGGAGGGGAAGAGGTGGGCACAAATGTCCATCCTTAGCTGAGCAACTATTGCCATTTGATAGCTTCTGGGAGAGGAAGAGTCAGGTTTTGTTAAGGATATGACCCCTTGTAGGTTGACCACACTCCAGGGCAGGCCCCACACCCAAGAATATTTGGGCAGCCCAAATTGGACTCCAGTGGGGAAAAAGAGAGCACAAAGTTGGGTGAATAGGGAGGTAGGGGTGGATCTCAGGGGAGATGGAGGAGGAAATGTGATCAGAATTCCTTGTATGAAACTCTCAAAGAATTACTAAAATATTTTTAAAATATTCTTTGGCAAGTTCATACAGGTATACAATATATTTTTACCCTATTACCTACTCACATCCTCCCCCCATCTTCCACTGAGCACCTTCTTTTTACCAACAAAGAACCAATAATTTTATAATGTAAAATATACCAAGATTTTAAGGAAGTAATAATGACTTATTTAAGCAGTATATTTTGGAGACCAAAATATGATGAAAAGATAAATCATGATTACAAAGCACAAAAAAGGCTAAGAACATAAGAATATTAAACATGAACAAATCATACATATTTGTATTATCAAATAAATTACAATGTTTTCAGACATTCAGAGAAGGTTAAATTTGTGTAGAATCTACCACTATTTTTCAGCATACTTAATAGGATAACCTTTTATTATATTGTAACAGATATTCATTGCCTGTCACCAAAACAATAGACTATAAAAATTGTAAGCAATCTAAAATGGGTGGGAAAGTATCTTGAGTATTACTGATTTTAGTAAATTTTGGAATTAGGAAATGTTTATTTTCCACATTCATTTTTCTCAAAATGATATAATGCCATGCTTTTAGAAATTGGCTAGCTAATTCTAAAACTCGTGTAGAGGACTACCATTTCCTGACCTCAAACTTATTTAAAATACACTAATAATTGAGATAGATTTTGCTATTCTGTGTTCCTTGCAACTGCATATAAGCTTTAAAATTAGCTAGCCAATTTCTAAAAGAGAGCTTGGATTATGTCAAAGTTTGGGTTGAATCAGTAGACCAAGCCAATTTGTCTATCTACACTCATGAGAGATGTGGCCTAAAATGAAAGAGAGAGAAGTTGGCCCATAATATTTTTATTCCTGTGATATTTTGTCTGGCTTTGACACAAACTGGTGTTATATAATCATTCAGGAGCTTTCTCTGCCTTTTCTATTTTTGAATAGTTTGTGGAGCATTGTTACTAATTCATTTTAAATATTTGGTAGAGTTAACTAGTGAAGCCACCTGGATTTGCATTTTTCTTTTCTTTTGCCTTTAATTTTTTTATTGTTTGAGAATTTCATACATGCATATACAGTGTTTTGATCGAATCTCTCCCCTTTCCTTCCCTCCACTACTTCCCCTATTCCCCCTCCACTTCTTTCCCTCCCAACTATGTATGCTTTTTTTAAAAAAAAAATCCACTCAGTCCACTCAGCAGTGCCTGAATGTACATGAGTATAGGACCATCTACTGGAGCCTGGGTAGCCTCTCAGGGCCCACATCCCTAAAGAAAACTAGCTGTCCTCTCCCAGCATTTTTATTTGTGAGTTTTCTTTTCTTTTTGACTATTAACTAAGTCAATGTCTTATTGGTTTTGATCTGTTCATATTGCCTACCTTTTTCTGTTTTGACAGTTCATGTTTTTCTGTTTCATTTATTTGCTTTATTCCATGTGTTATATTCCAATAAGACACACAATTTATCGTTCATAATATCCCTTTACAATTTTTCCTTTTTCTGTAAGATTAGTAGTAAAGTTACCACCTTTTTGTCTGAAATATATATTTATATGTATATATACATATATATTCCTACTTGAAGACCCAATTCACATATCATGCATTGCAATAAAATTTTCTTTTATACTCTTCCCACTTAAAATTTTTCAGTGAAAGAGAAGATGGTTCATCAGGTAAAGGTGCTTGCTCCCAAGACTGATAACTTGAGTTCAAACCCCAGGACCTATATGATGGAAGGAAAAAACTGGTTCCCACAAGTTGTCTTTTCACTTCCACATGTCCACTATGGCGTTTGTGCTCCCCCGCCAAATAAATAGATGTAATAATTTTCTGAAGCCATTTTCCATACCCATCTTTATTTTCTTTCTTGTGCCTTGTCCTGTACTATATAATTGTGTCTTCGTTGAGTCTATTTCCCTCCTAGATGTCAGCAATCTGAGAGAAGGGATTGTCAGTCTCTTCTTTGTCGATGTAGTTGTATCCTGGAAAAGACTTTTAGTGTTGATCAGAGTAAATATTCCTCTTCTGTTTTCTCCTTATATAAATACAGAAACATTCTTTTTAATAAAAAGATTTATTTTATTTTAAATTATGTGTATGTTTATATGTGAGGAGGGTATGTGCACATGAGTGCAGGGGCCCACAGAGGCCAGGGGCATTGGATCCTCCTAGAGCCGGAGTTATAGGCAGTTGTAAGGTACCTGATATGGGATCTGGGAACCAAACTTGGGTCTTCTACAAAAGCACCGACTACATGCTCTTAGCTGCTGAGCCATCTCTCTAGCCCCACAAAGACATTCTTAACCTTGACCTGTCTTTTTGCCAGTTAAGTATGAATTTGCCTGGTACAGGGATCCCTGTCCTTTAACCAGAAGTGTGAAGAACTATCATAGAAACTTTCATCTCAGTTTTCCACATTTCACTTTTGCAGATTTTCTGTGGATCTCTTTTAAAATCACTGTCTAAAGAAAACATATATGTCTGAAACATACATAAAGATGTTTGGCTTCACTCCATAAATGAGATATGTAGATAACCACAGTGAGGCTCCTTTTTTTCACATATCAGTTTTCAAGGGACAAAATGTTTGACAACACGCTTTGGTGGTGAGGATATTGGAAAAGACACTATCAGACATTGATAGTGGGACTGTAAACTATGAATTTATATCTAGGGAAATTTGACAATTTCTCTTACCATTATAACTCGGCATACCCTTTGATGGAACAATTTCAGTTTTAGAAATCCATCAGGCAGAGCTATCACATGCATTGGAAATTATTCAGATAGGGAGTATTATTATATCATTGTCTAAAATATCATGATGGTTGAACATTCAAAATAGAATAACCCCTCATTTGTCTCCACTTCCCAACACTTTTGTATTGGGATTGTTTCAACCCGAGTTTTCAATGGGGTGAAATCATTCAAACTGCAAAACAAACTACAGAAACTACACGAATACTTAGAAAGGGAGTAATGCAATCTTGAGTGACAGGTGACTCATTAAAGAAATCAAGGAAATTTATAGATTCCTAGAATACAATGAAAATGAAACCACAGTTTACCAGAACTTTCAAATGCAGCCAAAACAGCTCTAGAAGGAAAGTTTATAGTTATGAATGCTTTCATTACAAAAATCAGAGCGGTCTCAAATACATAACCTAATGATACACCTCAAGGACTTAGAGAAATAAGAACTAGCCAAACCCCCAAACGGTAGGCAGTACGAAATAATAAAGGTGAGACATTAATTAGTGAAACAGAGACAAAAAGAACAATATAGAAGCAACAAGATAGAATTGGTTCTCTAAAAATATAAACAAGATTGAAAACTCTCTAGAAAAACTCACCCCTCAAAAAAGTCCCAAATTAGTAAAATTAGAGATGCAAAAAGGATATTGTTGTAACAGATTCCAATGAGGGTCATTATAGAATATATGAAAACTTATATTCCCCTAAAAACCGGAAAACCTATAAGAAATAGTTAAATTCCTAGATACATGCAACCTATCAAAATGAAATCAAGAAAGTTCAAACAAATTCAACAGATCCATAGCTAGCAACGAAACAGAAGCAATAATAAATATCCTCCCACAATGAAAAGCCCAGGACTGACAAATTTACTGCTGAATTCTACCAAAACTTGAAGGAAGAGCGAACACCAATGTTTCTCAAGCTGTTCCACAAAATATGGCAAATCTATAAGCCAACATTATATTAAATGAAGAAAAACCGAGAACACTTTCTGTATATCAGAATATGGCAATGCTACCATCTCTTCAATATCATTCAATATGATGTTTTAATCCATAACTAGAGCAATAAGAGAACAAAATAAAAGAGACACAAAGAAGAAGCAAAGAAGTCATAGGATCATAAATCGCTTAGACCTGAGGTACACTTTTACCACAGTAGCAGGATACAGACATTTAAAAATCAGTAACTTTCTCTATACCACTAAAAATCTTGCCCCCAAATGAGTGAAAAAAATCTCACATATATGACAGAGTCCATGAAATCTGGTGAGGGGGCTATGGGAGGTGCAGATGGGGGGGTCTTAAAATGATTAAGATGTATTGTATGAAATGTACAAACATTTAATAAAACATTAAAAAATTTTAAAAAATCTCATTCACAATACCTTCATTAAAAATGGTTAGGAATAATCCTAACCAAGGAAATGAAATGCATCTACAGTGAATAATTTATAACAGTGATGAAAGAAATTGACAAACACACTAAAAGATGAAAAGACCTCTCATGCTCATGGACTGGAAGAAAATAGTTAAATAACTGAAAGCAGTGGAAAACTCAACACAGTGCCCACCAAAACCCCGATTACATTCTTCACGAAACTAGAAAAAGCAATCCTAAAGTTCATATGGAAGCAAAAAATTCCTGAGTATTCAAAGCCATGTGAAGCAGAAAGAGCAGGTTCTGGAAGAAAACTTCACAATTCCCGACCTCAGATTATACTGTAGCGTCATAGTCACAGAATTACCACAGTACTGACACAAAACCAGATATGCAGATCGATGGACTAGAACAAAGGACTTGAAACAGCCACTGGATTTTCAATTAAAATGCCAAAAATACACATTGGAGAAAATATGACCTCTTCTAGGTCTAGTAAATTTGAATGTTCACATGTAAAAGGAAGAAACTAGAACCCTATCTTTCATTTTGTGCAAAAATCAATTAAAATGGATCAAAGACATTCAGGTAAGACCTGTAACTTTGAAACTGCTAGAAAGAACATAAGTAAAACAATTCAAGGTATAGGAACAGTCAAGGACTTTCTGAACATAGGTGCAACATCACAGAAAATAATCCCAAGAATTAACAAATAGGATTCTATGAAATTTAATTTAAAAAGTCCTTCTGTACAGCAAAGGAAGCAAAGAAGCAGAATGAAGAGACAGCTTACAGAATGTGAAAAGCATCTTCATCAATTATGCATCACACAGGAAATTATATTCGAAATATACAAAGAGCTATAAAATTTTAACTATGAAAAGTAACCCAAATCATCTAATCAAAAAATGTAAGTATTCAATATAGGAAAAACTATTCAGCATCTTTAGCCATCAGAAAAATGCAAATTTAAATTACTTTGCTATCTTATTCATCATAATGGGAATGACTATCATCAAGAAAAAAAATGAGAAGAAACCCTGGCAAAGACCCATCAAGGAAGAGGAACATTTATTCATTTCCAGCACGGGTGTAAACTGGTACAGCCACTGTGAAAATCAGTTTGGAAGTTCCCAAAAACAAAACAAAAGAAAAACAAAAAACCCTAAAAATAGCACTTCCATGTAATATAGCATGACCTAGCTAGCTATACCACTCATATATATACCTAACTATACCACTAAAAGTAGCACTACCATGTGTATAGCATGACCTAGCAATACCACTCATATATATATATACATACATATATACATATATACATATACCTAGCTGTACCATATATATATATATATATGAAAGACTCTAGGTCAGCACATGACAGATACTTGCACATCCATGTTTATTGCTGCACTATTCACAATAGCCAATATACAGAAATAGCTTAGATGTTCAACAACAGGTAAATGGAAAAACCACATATACGCAATTGTGTGCATATACACAATTCAATTATATTCAGTCATCAAGAAAAATGAAAGCATGGTATGTACAGGAAACTGAATGGGACTAGAGATTATTATATTTAATAAAATAAGCCAGACTTAAATAAATACATCATTTTCTCTCATACATAGAGCCTAGATTTTACTTTATATGTGTGTATTTATATATGTGTGTGTGCATATGCACATAGGTCATTACAATATAAACAGAAACAAGAAAGGGCGAAAAGAGATCTTAAAGGAGGAGGGGCGGGGAAGAGACAGGGCAGTGGAAAATAGCAGATGACTCTCTCTAAGTGGAGGAACTGGATTAGCCGGAAGAGGGTGAGGAGTTAGGGGAGGACAGTGGGGGAAGGGAATGAACAAGAACAAAGAATAGGGACTGGGGAGATGACTCAGTTGATAAAATGCTTGTCATGCAAATATGAGGACCAGAGTTCAGATCCCCAGAAGCAACATAAAAATTGGGCAGGCCTGGTGGCTGCCTGTGTCCCCACCACTACAGAAAGCAGAGACAGGGGCCATTACCAGAGTTAACTAACTAGATAGAGTACCTGGGATTGACCAGCTCAGGGTTCATCAAGAGATCCTGTCTCCATAAATAAAGTGGATAATAATTGACGAAGACACCAGTTGTCAACCTCTGGCCTTCATATGCTAGATGATAGTCATGTATATAGTGTCTGAAGTCACTGAAAAATTGTTCACTGGCATGTGTTAACTACTGGCCTGTGGCAATATACTGAAATGTATTCAATTAGACTAGATTTTCATCAATATAGAATAGAGTAGGTGTTTGGGAGTAGCCATACATCATTTAGAGCCAAGTCAAATGAATAAGATGAGTGATAGGGCTGAACTGTAAATTTTGAGTTAAAACTGAAGTGTGATAATTAAGAAATAAGATTGGTTTCTTCAGGGCTTTATAATTGGCTCTGAAGGTAATTCTTATTCCTAGAGATGTTTTTTAAGTATCACAAGACTAAGTAAGCACACTTTCTCCCAAGGGAAACCACTTAGAGAGACAACAGTACTTACCTGGCATTCTCAGAACTTCAGGTCTTGTTGAATTCGAAATACCTCATTATTAAGAGTTACAAGCTGCATTTGGGGACAGAAATTAGACTCAATGGGACTTACCAAATAATAGAGAGGGCATGAAGTTGGGGAGATAGTAAGGTAGTGATGGAGATGGGGAAGGGGTTCTAAATATGATCAAAATATATTCTATGAAATTCTCAAAGAATCAATACAAATTTTTTTTTGAAAAAGAAATAAACTCAGTTCTTCTTTGTCTTAAAAAAAAAGAGTTAATAAGCTGGACATGTTGACCCATGTCAGTAACACCAGCACTTGGGTTGAGGCAGGAGGATCAACAATTCGAGGAGAGCCTGGGCTACATACTGAGTCCGTGCCAGCCTCAGCTTCATAGTGAGACCCAGTCTCGCCACCCCACCCCCAAAGAGTTCCGTATTATACCCAACTGATCCTCATTATTACAGTTTTGGAATATGAAACATCTTTTGCTTCAGGGGGACACTATTTAAAAGCAATACTGGGTGTTCCCTCCTTTCAGTCATCCATTGTGTGTTATATACTGAACAAAATAAACAGCTGCAGCAACTCTGTGAAGTGGCTATCCTTTCTCCTATTTAACGTTTGACCAAACTGAGGTCCAGGAAAATGAAATATCTTATCAATAGAAATCAGAATCATCCTCCACATTTGCTTTAAACTACAATAGTCAACACCTCTGTGGTGTGCTTTGGAAGTGCTTGCCAAGTAGTTAACAATACAGCATTATTACACTGAACTTGACCCTTTTCAGTACTGTCATACCATTTAACTGACTGGAGTATGACATCGCTGTCATACTAGCCTGCCAAAGACTAATGCAATAAAAATGAGTTCTTATTTATTTACTGAATAAATGAACCGTATAACTTCCTTTGTCAGTTCTCTATGGAAGAGTTTCCCTCTTTTGTTACATGGTTGATTTGTTTTATTAAGCTTCAAGTTTTTTTTGACCCACAGTACATGTTCACCTTGACTACTAATAAATGTTCTTTGTTCCTTTAGTCTGAACTATTTAGTCTCCAGGCTTCGACAAAATTTCACAGCCAAGAAAATAGCAACTATCTAAGCCTGGGTCATGTATTTAATCACTCTGCACATGTTTTCTTTCTTGCACATGGGAATAAAATTGCCTCCTACTGCTGCCCTCTCCCGGGGAGTTGATAGATGGTCTGAATTCAGTAATGTATTTGAATGGGACATTGAAGAAGCATAGTATATATTCTAAAATGCACGGGATTTTTTTCCACAGTGATTTTGTGATTGGCTAATACTTAGTCAAAGTGTATGCTGATGTAATTTGATTGGCGCTCTGAGCTGACTCCACTGAAAGATGGAGTTACCTCCAGAAAGCAGAAAGGAGTCACACATTACCAAAGTCTACTCTCAGAAAAATTTCCTCTGGACAATCAAGCACGGCAGCTGTTACTACTCACTGTCTGAAACATTCCGTGAGGTGGTTTCTATCAATGAGCCCAGTGGGGATTTTTTTTCCAAGAGGGTACTCCCTGCAGGGAGAAGCTGATTGGCCTACAGGAGGGGAACAAAGGAAAGGCGTGAACTCGCTCAGTATTAGAAGCAGGGGGCCTCCCAGGCCATTCAGCCCTGATTGTTGCCCATTGTTTGAAGATAGGCTAAGCTCCCTGCTTTCTGATCATTTAGATTCTTCAACTAAAACAAGAGGATGACAGAAATAATAACATTTGCTTTGATTGTCCTGCTGAGACACTGAGAACCTTTGCCAACTGGAAAGTGCTATTCACAAGGTATTAACTCAACAAATGTTTATTGAGTGCCTACTGTGTATAAAGCACTCACACACAAAACCCCGAATTTACCATTTACCTGCCCTTAAGAAACTAGAAGTGAAGGGGCCAAGGACATGGCTCAGTCAGTAAACGTACCCCAGGCAGCTAGCACGAGGACCAGAATTTAAATCTCCAGTACCCAAGTAGAAAGCCCCACATAAAAAGCCAGGCATGGCCCCTCATGCCTGTAACCCCAGACTTGGAGGATTTCCCGGGAAAGAGACAGGCAAGATCATGGGCAAGTCAGTCTAGCCATATCATGAGCTTCAGGTTCATGAGAAGAACTTGTCTTAAAAAATAAAGGTGAAGAGAGATTGAAGGAATGACATCTGAAATCCACCTTGGGTCTCGACATACACACATGCACATATATTTGCATTCACATGTGCATCTATCATATACATACACAACACCCTCACACTCATATATACACAACACTGTACACATACACACACCACACACACACACACACACACACACACACACACACATGCACACACACGGAAAAAGAAAAGAAACAGGTAGTCAAAGCTGCAGAGATAGCTCAGTCAATGTTTGCCACTCAAGCCTCAGGACCTGAATTCTGGGCCCCCTCCACATACACCCACACACATGAACATACATCCCCCCACACATACAAAGAAACTGGTAGTCATCAGAGAAAGAACATTCTATAACAATAATGAATGTGAATCATGGGCTGGTGAGATGGCTAAGCAGGTAAAAGCACTTACTGTGAAGACCTGATAATCCAAGTTGGAGCCCCTGATACCACAGTGGGGAGAGAACCAATTCCCTCTGATCCCCACATGCATATGGTAAGCATGCACCAACATTCACAAACATGTCATACATACACATACACACAATAATCATAAATAGAATAAAATTTTAAAAAATGAATCAGAGACTGTCAGTCAAGGAACACATCTTTCTCTAAAAAGTAGAAAAGAAAAAAAAATCATAGCCAAGTAGAAGCAAGCATTATAATATTTCAAAAGGCAACTCAAGTATGTGGCAACTGGAGTGCAACTGGTCAGTATGATGATTGCATAGATTTAGCATCACATTTGTTTTATTCCTTGTACTGAATTATATTTTAACTTTTTTTCAGTTTGTTCCAAATCTAAATTTATTTTTTTATTTCTTATTTTTTAATATTTTATTTATTGTTTTTATTTTATGTGTATGCATGTATTGCCTACATGTATGTGAGTGCACCTGTGCAGTGCTTGAGGAGGTCAGAAGAGGGCATTGGATCCCTTGGAACTGGAGTTAAGGGTGGTTGTTAGCTGCCACATGGGTGCTGGGTATTGAACCAGGGTCCTCTGCAAGAGCAGTCAGTGCTCTTAACCACTGAACCATCTCTCCAGCCCTGAATCTGCATTCTTAAAAAATTGTTTTTGTGGGGGCTGGAGAGATTGCTCAGGAGTTAGGAGCACTGACTGTTCTTGCATAGGACCTGGGTTCAAATTCCAGCACCTACAGGTCATAGCTCCAGTTCCATGGGATCCACCGCCGTCTTCTGACCTTTGCAGGAATTGCATAGCACGGATGCACTTACACACAAGCAGGCAATACGCTCATACACATAAAATAAAAGTAACAAATAAAATATTAAAAAATTTGTTTTTATTTGCACTAGAGAACACTGAGTAACTTTCTTGAAATCAAATATTAAATACGATTTTGGAAGCAGGATTTTCCACAGGTGTGATTGTGGACACTAGAGAGTTTCAGACGAGTAGGAAGCAGTGGTTAGTTTAGCTGGGTGCAGTGAGAAGGGGATTTGGGTACTTACGCTAACAGGAGTAAATAATAAAAAACTTTTAATGATTAAAGCCTTGTGCTAAGATTAAAGCCTTCCATGTGGGCTCTGATTCGTCTCTTAGGGGACACCACCATGCTGTCTCTGGTGCTGGGCCCTGAAATTTCTTCAGACGAGTAGGAAGCAGTGGTTAGTTTAGCTGGGTGCAGTGAGAAGGGGATTTGGGTACTTACGCTAACAGGAGTAAATAATAAAAAACTTTTAATGATTAAAGCCTTGTGCTAAGATTAAAGCCTTCCATGTGGGCTCTGATTCGTCTCTTAGGGGACACCACCATGCTGTCTCTGGTGCTGGGCCCTGAAATTTCTTCAGAGTCCCTGCCATGCAGTTATTTTCCTGTCTACCCAATGGTGCTAGGAACTATTCTAATAAACTCCATACCACTAGTAATCCATCTCAGTATCTCTCTTGAATCCCCATCTGAGATTGTTCACTGGGAAACTTCATAGAGCAGGTTGCCATTGAATCTTGAAGGAAAGGAAGGACTCTGTAAGGCAGACAGGAAGTGCAGGGCCAAAGTTATTTCTGGCAAAGGGAAGATCATGAATGCAAATACAGACACACAAAGAAACTGGGGAAAGAGGCCAACTTTACATGGCTGCATGTGGCATCACAGACATGAGTTGGGAGAAGGGAAGAGGCACAAAATACATGAAGAGACAATTTTCATCATCATAACTTTGTCTAGTTGCAGCCTTGTAAGCGCTTTTCCATCTACATTCTCTTTGCTTCATAAACTACCTTCCAGTTCAACCCATACAAAGTTGGAAGCATCTTAATTTGCATGCAAGTTTTGGTTCTGAAATTGTTTACAAATATTTTACATATGAAAAACATGATGCAACTGGATTTACAGGGCTATGTCCCTATCTATTGCATATTGGTTAGAGGGTTTCTGTGTAAACCTTTCTTGTTAGAAAATTCAGAAAACATTCAATTAACCATTCAGGGTTCTTATGCTCTGAAGCAGGTTTTGGTCCATTAAATGTTAGTGTTGTCCTGGAATGTTTTACAAGTAAACTCCACACTTTCCATGTTGCCATTCATTTACCACCTCTCTGTGGCCTCATGTGTAATATTGTTTTCCAGTTTGTAGCTAAGAGTGGGGCCTTTCCTTTGTGCTGTGGAATCTATGGCCTATTGTGTTCAAACTCACAGGAATGAATGCTCAGTGCTTCTAGGAGGCTGACATGTTAGTGTCCTTTTGTGATATATTTTCCACTCAGAATTGGAGAGTCTTTATCTGCTGTTGACTACAGGCTATCTTGCATGAACATCATTCCTGGCTTTTCAGCAGGAGCTAGTCTAGTGCAATAGCCATTTGCCATAGGGGAATTCCATTACCTCTCCTTAGCAGAAGGATAGATTCTGTCTGGTGTTTACACTAAAGATGGGGGGAATTTAATTAAATTCTTTCAAGTGCTAGATTTACTTACACTATCAATTTACTGCTAAAACCACCATTCTCATTTTGTAGAAATAGAATAGGACCATATGTCTCAAACTTATCAACTGTCAGCATTTCCAGTAATGGTTTTCTGCTTGGAATCAAAACAAGATTCAGGTTTTTGAGTCTCCAAAGCCCTCTAGTTAGAACCTTATGGACTTCGTGATTTGGAACTGAATTGACTATACACTTTCATCAGAATGACTTGTATAATAAATTTAGTATCTAATTTGCAAAATGTCTTAGGGAAGAGTTTGGCAGCTTCTTCAAAGGGTAGGTCTCGTTTCCTATCTTTGCCTGGTAAAGAGTATGCAAGCATTCGATGTAACACCACCAATGCTCATAAATCAACTGCATGTTTGGCCAAGTGACAAAACTTCGGCTATGGGGATAGAAAAGGCTAGGAGAAGCACGCACGTCCATTGGCTTGGAAATACATATGAAGACATTGGTAAAAATTTCTGAGATGCAGACACATGTTTAATAATGCTTCCCCAAAATGAAAGTATGGGAAAGTTCCCCTTGACTTTTAGTTCATATGACTATTAGATTTGTAGGTGAAACTGACATATATATGCATTTCTCATATTACTCTAATTTGGAATCAATGTTTAACACGTGTATAGAAATTGAAAAACAGAACATCTAGTGTCAAATGGAACATTTGGCCTATCTTCAAGTAGCTTGAAATGCAGTTGGAAAGATCAGGGTGTCACACATTGTGTTATTAAAGTCAAAGAAAGTTTATAATGACGTAGGGAATGAACATAACTTACTGTGATAAATACACCTTAACCTCTGGAAAGACAGCAAGGGGGACAAAGGTCTGGTACAGTGGCACACACCTACCTATAATCCAACCACACATGAGCCTAAGGCAGGAGAATGGTAAGGGCAAGGCCAGCCTCTGTATATGGGAAGACCCTGTCTTAAAAAATTTGTTTAATGCTGGGTGTGGTGGCGCATGCCTGTAGTCCCAGACCTTGGGAGGCAGAGGCAGGCGGATCTCTGTGAGTTCAAGGCCAGCCTGGTCTAACATAGTGAGTTCCAGGACAGCTGGGACTGCAAGGGGACCCTGTCTCAAAAAGACCAACAAAAATATGTCTATTTAGTATTTTTATTTTCTGTGTATGAGTATTTTTATTGCCTGCATGATGTAGGCACACCCATGTCATGCAGTGTCCAAGGAGGTCAGAAGAAGGCATCAGACACACTGGAACTGGAGTTTTGGACAGCTGTTTGCCACCATGTGGATGTTGGAATTTGAACCTGGGTCCTCAGCAAGAGCAGCCAGTGTTCTTAACCACTGAGCAATCTCTCTAGTCCCCAAAATAGGCATTTTATTAATTGAATAAAAAGGATCAGTGTGAGTTGGAATTGCCAGGAAAGCTTCATAAAGGATGTGTGATTTGTGACCTTACTCAAAAGATAGCTAGAGTTTGCACATACATAACTACAAGGAATGGGGCATTTTGATTGACAAAGAGGGAAGCAAACAGCAAAGCATGGAAGATATACTCAGAATGGTAGGCACAAAGACAAAGAAGAGGCAGGAATGCCGAAGACAGAGTATGGAAGAAGGTTGGCCTGTCCTGCTGGATTCACACTTGAAGAACTGGCTTTGATGCTGGGCATGGTGGTACACACCTTTAATCCAAATACTCCAGAGTCAGTGGTAGGTGGATCTCTGTGAGTCACAGGGAAGCCAGGGCTACATAGTAAATCCTTGTCTCTAAAAATTAGAGAATTTAGCTTATGAGGTAGGGGAGATAGCTCAGTGTATAAGAGCATTTGCTGTGAAAGCATGGAAACCCAAGCCCGGATTTCTAGTACCCACATAAAAAGCCAAGTAGGGCCATGTGTGAGCCTGTCACCCGAGCACCGCAGGCAGAGGGCACAAGCAGGACGATCACTGTGGCTTGCTGGTCACAAGCTGAGGTGAAAAGTAGCAAGCTCCCGGTTTAGAGAAACACCACGTAAAGTGAATAGGGCAGAGAATCTATCCTCTGGCCTCTGTATACAGAGAGAGAGAGAGAGAGAGAGAGAGAGAGAGAAAGTTTGGTTTGAGTTCCAGAGTCAAAGAAGACGCATCAGAATCCACTGCTCAGCATAATGACACAGGGAAAGCAGTGTTGTAGGACAATTAGAGGAGGATTTATGAGATTACATATGGCCATCCAGATGGCAAATGCTCCAGTTGCAAAGATTCATCCTCACCAGTGCAATGATCAGTGAGATAACTGTAAAAAGAAGCAGGCTGAAGACTGGCACACACCAGGCTAGGACCAAATGGAAGGAATTCAGACAGGAAGAACAGATACTTCCAACTGACTTATAACCGATTTGAGATGTGATATTCTGAAATAGTGTACCAATGAGAGGAAAATAAAGGAGAAAAGAGAACCAAGAAAAACAAGAAAGCTGGAACAGTGGGGACCTCAGAGATGGCTCAGAGGTTAAGAGCACTGGCTGCTTTTGTAGAGGACTCAGGTTCGATTCCCAGCACACGCATCATGGCTAACCACCTTCTGCAGGGGATCTGATGCCCTTTTCTGAACTCCTCAGACATTGCATGACATGGGTGCACTTCATACATATAAAATAAAAATAATAAAATTTTTAGTCAGGCATGGTGGCGCATGCCTTTAATCCCAGCACTTGAGAAGCAGAGGCAGGTGGATCATCATGAGTTCCATGCCAGCATGGTCTACATAATGAGTTCCAGGCCAGCTGGGGTTACTGGGAGACCCTTGATCAAAAAGACAAAAATAATGATGATGATGATGATGATGATGATGATGATAATAATAATAATAATAAAAAGATGGAACAGTGTAGATCTATTATTATATCATCCCTGCGTGCTACTCTGACCAAATTTCCTTGTAGGTGCGGTCATTGTGAAGTACCTGGAAGTTTATGTTTTCTCCTCATCCCAGACTTTTACAGAGCAATTTCCCCATTTTTCTTGGAAGCATTTGTTGTTGGCAGAATGACCACCAAAGATATCCAGATCATAATCTCAGGGTTCTTCGAGGATGTTACTTTGTGTAGCAAAAGGAACTATGGAAATGTAACTAAGTTTATAGACAGGAAGATAGGGAGACTGATCTTGAATTATCTGAGCAGGCCCAGTCCAATCAGAGAACTTTTATTGGCTGTAGTCAGAGTGTAACAAAACAAGAAGTCAGAAAGATGTGAAGTGTGGGAGGAATTCACAGGTGTTATATCTACTTTTGCTGGCGGGAGGAGGTGGTATGCAAATTGTGAGATGGAATGAGGGTGGCCTCCAGGAGCAAAGATTGGCCCCTGGCTGATAGTCACTGAAGAAATGAGGCAAGGAAGTTGCTCTGGCGAGCACCCTCAGCAGGGCTGAAAGCACATCCATGCTAACGCCGCAGAAATCAATGCAACTGCTAACATGTTGTCTTTCACCTAGTGCCACTCAAAGTATAGAAACTATAACCTACAGAACAGTGATATACTATACATGGGTTTTGTTTTTAAATGGAACCATGTGGTGCAGGAATCCTCTAGGGTATCCTTAGAAAAGTAACAGCATGCACTCTGCTCCAACGTCCTGCTTCTGGGAATGCTTTCCAATTATGGCAGCCAATTGTTACTGGGTCAGAAGAGCTAGACACCATGTGGTCATGTGTTGCTGGAGATGCAAGGAATAGGAGAAAATGATCAAAAATGAATAGCAATAATACGCAAGCTTATTCATCTCCCAGGGACTAGGAAAGATGAGAAATTATGTAGATTAAGTTCTTCCAAGCAGTTAAGTCCTTGTTATTTCATACACCTTCTCATGCTCTTTTTAGTCCTTCACAAAGTTCATCAGTCATTTGAAGGGAAACTCCAACTTGGAAAAGAGAGACTAAAGCAAATGGGAAAGAGAAAACAGATCAAACAGGAAGGAAATTTGACCAGAAGGAAATCTCTATTAAATCATTAAAATGTCCTCACACAAATAAGAGAGTGGATTGTATCACTAAAATAACATGATTATATGAAAACAAAACTAAAGAATAAAAGGATACCTGGAAATTCAAAATTGATACCAGAATAACTCAGTGAACAAGGTAGAAGATGAAGTTGAGGAAAATACACAGAAAGTAAAGTAAAAAAGCAGAGAGATTTCAATCATCAAATTGCCCAAGTGCTTCCTAACTGCTAGGTACTCTCCTCAGCCCTTGGTATGTAGTATTGCATCATCAGCACTAAAAATTGACAAAAAGTCTTCTGTCCTTGTATAGCTGACATTTTATTGGATAAGCTGATAAGTAGAAGAGTAATCAAAGCTGTCCATTATCAAACTGTTCAGAATTTCCTGAATAAAAACCAAATAAAACAAAAAATGATGAATCAAATGATTGAGAAACAACACAAAATATTTTCCTAGCTCTGAAGGAAGTAAGCATCCAGATATGAAAGTTTTACTTATAAACCAACACAAGAATGATGCCAGATTCCAGGTCAGGGGATATAAAGAGAAGAACGCAGAACCTTCTTGAGAAAAAAGAAAACAAGTCACATACACAGTATTGGAGCTTCTCATTTTTAAGGTTGAAGAAAAGAATTCATGCTTTCAAAATTCAGTTTAAATGCTTCATTTCAAGCAAGAGTTGTAGCCCAAGTTAATCAAGTCAGAGGGTAGAAAAAATCATTTGCAGATATGTGACACCTGTCTTATTGGGTAGAAGGGCGACAGCAATTTATAAGACAACTGTGCAGCAAGCTCAGAGAGCAGTCAGGTCACTTTGCAACAGACAAGAGTACCCCAAGAGAGATATTTCTAAAGGTGAAAACCTCTCCAAACCCAAGCAAGCACCCGAGAAATCACACCAATATGTTTTCCTAAACAAGAGCTGCTTAATGAAAACGCCAGTGGACATGACAATGTGGATAGGGAAAATTTCACAAGCTCCCACCTCTAGATTGAAGAGCTATAGACAATCAATCGCTGCTGAGAGAGGGGAAATCAGTTTTCTCCAGGGACCCAGGGACAAGCTCCCTGATAGGTTATCAAATCTCTCTCAAGTGGTCGGCCCCAAACACGTGTATTACACAAGCACCATTAAATGGACTCACTAGGATATATCGATATGAATATAGATGTGCCAATAATTAAGAAGAGGTCAGGAAATTCAAAAGCAGTAGGGGGAACTTAGGAGGAGTGGGAGGGGGAGAGAGGGGGAAATGATATAAATACAGTGCTCATGTTTAAAATTCTTTTATTTATTATTTCAAAATTCTCTGTGTATGAGTGTATTGTCTGCCTGTATGTAAGTGCACCCATGTACTGCAGTACCCAAGGAGGTCAGAAGACTCTGTCGGAGTCCCTGGAACTGGAGTTATGGATAGTTGTTAGCCACCACGTGGGTGCTGGGATTCAAACTCTGTTCCTCTGCAAGAATGGTCAGTGCTCTTAACCACTGAGCCATCTCTCCAGTGACATGCTTAAAATTCTTAAAACATAAGTTTAAATTATAAAAAAATTCAAGTAAAACAAACAACACAATGGAGAGAGAACTGGAAAGTTCTGTTTTCATGATTATGTGGACTTTTGTACTGAAGTAACTCCTAAAACAATTAGAAGGTATTGGAAGACTTGGTCACAGGATGCAAAGAAAAAAGTAAATGACATAATCATGAGTCACTGAAAAAGATGTTGAACAATAAGAGAAATGTAATCATAGTGTGTTGTTTGGTTCAGTAGTGACCACGTTTGCATTATCTAAATGACAACAACTATACATTGTGGTGTAACTGTATTGCAGGATAGAGGAGACAAGAGGGGTTGTAAGTAAACTGAAGCCTCACCTATTATTATAAGATAGCAACAGATCAGTGATAGTGAATGAAAAGGTGACTATGTACATGTGCTATTTGGCAATATGGAAATAATTAAAAATTAAATGTGGCAGGGGTGAGGACAGAAGAAAGACAGGTGTTTTGCTTTTTAGAACAGAGTAACATAATCTTGTAAAGCAGCATATATTGCATCTGTAGAAATAAAGCCTATTGGATGGAGAGATGGTTCAATGGTAATAGTGCCTGCTGTGCAACAACAAGGACCTGAGTTCAAATTACCAGAACTTAAGTAAAAAGTCAGGTGGATTTGCATGCATGCCTGTAGCCCCAACACTGTGGGAGATGGGGACGAGACAGGAGGATCAATCGGGATTGCTGGCTGCCAGCATTGGTCCAGGATCAGTGAGAGACTCTCTCAAGGGAATAAGGTGGACAGTGACATCCTCTTCTGGCTTCTCTGCGTGAATAGGAGCATGCACCTGCACATATAACACATACTACAACACACATACTCTCTCTCTTGCTCTCTTGTTCTCTCTCTCTCCTCTCTCTCTCTCTTCTCTCTCTCTCTCTCTCTCTCTCTCTCTCTCTCTCTCTCTCACACACACACACACACACGATTATTTGGGAAAAGTCAATGGCGGCTAAACATAAGCTAAAGGTTGTCTCACCCCATTTCCTTAACCATCTGCTTCTAGGCATCCTGCAGGTTTCTCCCAGCCATCACAGGAGGGTAAAGAGTATGAAGAGCTCCTTCATGCTGAGATCCTAGGTACTTAGTGGGCTGTCCTTCCGGTGGATGGTCCTGGGGGATAAAATCTATAATTTTTCTTATTTTTGATAGTTTAAATGAACTATCTTTTCAATTTTTGAGCTTTATTCTTATTTTTCAAATTGACATACAAAGACATGGGTTTTATTATAATAGGCATTTCCACATGTGCTGTTCACCCCCTTCCCTCATTCTCTTCTCCCCATCTCCCTGCCCTCCTGCTGTTGGGTCCCTTTCTTTCAACCAGTAGTCATTACACCAGTAGCTTTTATGTCACATGTACTATATTACCTTCTTTGCTCATCCCACCGCTCCTTTCAGATCTCTTTTTTTCCCTTATCTTGGTCCTCCCTTTTAGCTTCATGAACTATACTCATATCCCTCAGGTTTACAGACAGGAACCCCAAATTGAGAGAAAACATATTATGTGTCTTTCTGAATCACATTTCTTCATTGAATTTAATAATTTCCTGTTCTGTCTACCGTCCTGAAAATGTTATGATTGCATTTTTCTTCATGGGGAAATGAAACCCCACTGTGTTTATAGACATTTTCTTTATTTACTCACCTATTGATAGATATCTAGACTGCTTCCACATCTGGATGTTGTAAATAGTGCAAAGCAATAAACATGGATGTGTAAGCATCCCTGTGGTAAGATTTGGAGTCCTTTGGGAATATGCCAGGAATGGTATAGCTGGATCACATGGTAGTTCTATTTTTAATATTTTGAAAAGCTTCCATACTGATTTCCATAGTGAATGCAAAGGTTTTACAATTTTAAAGAAAGAATTTGGGAGTGGGTCAATTCTAAGCAAGGAATAACTTCTGAACACTGCATATAATTATTAACACAAATCTTGACTAAGACAAGGTTCAGCTATACAGGTGGGTAGGTGGATAAATTACTTTATAGCAGGCTAGCTCTCACTTCTATCTCAGTCAAGTAACCAAACCAAACTGCCGCATTTCATTCATAAAACACTTTAACCTAGGTGATCTTGTCTGAATCCTATAAGGCCAAGGTCTTTGATTTAATGTGTGACTAAAAATAGAACAGCCACTGGGATCCAGGAATGACTTCACGGACCCCAGCTTCTGCACCACTGCACTAACGTGCTTTTGTTACTGGAGTTTTTAATATTAAAGCCTGGGCTCTGACACTCTCAAAAAGACAGGTGTGGCTACCCATCCCCAATACGCCAATTAAAAGACACATGTAGGGGGTTGGAGAGATGGCTCAGGGGGTAAAGTACTGGTTGCTCAAGTGTGAACAACTGGGTTCAAATATCCAGAACCCAAATAAAGCTGAAGGCAAGTGCATCTTTAATCACTGCATTCCTATACTGACATGAGAGGCAGAGACAGGAGAATCCCTGGAAGCTCAAAGACAAGCTAGCCTGGGGTATGTAGCAGTGAGCAATAAGAGACCCTGTCTGAAACAAACAAGGTGAGGACTGTCCTCTGACCTCCACACACATGCCATGGCAAATGAGCGCCCACACTCGCTCATGCAAACACATGCATTACACACACACACACACACACACACACACACACACACATGCACCCCCCCACACACCACAACATAAAGATTAAAAAACTGAAACAAGTAATAGTGAAAAGCAGAGGCAAGACATTTATTCAATGTGACCACATTAGACAGAGGAACAAAGGGGCCCAGTAATTCTAAGTCCATTTGCAGGGTGCTAATATGAGGTTTAGGTTTCAGTCGAGGGCAAAAAGACAAAAGTATGCGTAACTAAGCAGTCTCATCAGGGTGTGGTCTCAAGTCATCATTAACAGTGTTGTTTTGGCTTTGTCTGTCTTACAAGGTAGTCTACATTGTCAGACTGAAATCTCTTCTTGGAAGACAAATTGTTCCTGTAGCTGGCATTAGGCCCCAAGTCTTTCTGCTCCCATTTCTAAGGGAGTTTGAATTCCTTGGGGTCCTTGTTTCATTACTTTGCTAACACAGGTGCCTCTCTTTAAAATATTCTTTCCTTCCAATTTGCTGATACTTTCACAGGATTGTTTTCAAACTTTTGTGTACATATACATTATACGTTGAGACAGTCTCTCCAACCCTCTCTTTCGTCCCACCTCCCACCTCCTGTTGCTCTTCTTCTCCCCCAGATCGTTTTACTTCTGATCGTAGTAATGTATATATAATTTTGTGTATCTTTATAAAATCTAGGAACCACAAACGTGAGAAAACATACGGTACTTGTCTTTCTGTACTTGGCTTAATTTTCTTAATACAATTAGCTCCAGTTGCATACGTTTTCCTACAAACAACAGGCATAAGTTCATTCTTTATGAATGAAAAAAATCCATTGTATTTAACTTTCCAACAACAGAGGAGTGAATAAGGAAACTTTAGTGTACATATTCACATATATAGTGAGCCTCTCTGACTATAAAGACATTTGGTGAGCAAACTACTATTACAATACACCCTTGCTGCTGTTGCTGCTCCTTTTCTGTCTCTTCCTCCTCCTCCTCCTCCTCCTCCTCCTCCTCTTTATTCCTCTTTCTTTCTCTTCCTCATCCTCTCCCACTTCTTCTTCTTCTGGTTTGGTTGATTGACTATTTGTTCAATCAGTTAGTTATGTTGGAGACAGGGTCTTGCTATATAGTCCAGGCTACAGAGTAGTTCCAGACCTCAAACTTGGAGCAATTTCCCTCCTCTCCTCTCCCCAACCTCCACCTGTCTGTTTTCAGAGTACTACAATGATAGCTGTGTACTAGCATGCCTAGCCTACACATGTGCTCTTGCAGAAGCCCACCATCAACCTATCCTATCCCCTGTCCATCTTCTTTAAGTAAAGGCAAACAGAGGACCATATGGGTATCAGAAAAGACAAGCAGATGAGGTGAGACAGACCAGTGAGGGAAATCATTTCCCAGTTCCACTCCATTTGGTAACTAGAAGGATTCCCAACATGGCACCTATGTGCATTTAGTGCTCATCTGATCAGATCCCCAGAACTGGGTCTTTACATATCTGGCTCTTAGGGCAGAAGATGAACTAACAGAAACACATGAGTTTAAGAATGGCCATTGCCCTTACCTGGAAAACCATCCAAGAAGGAATGTAGCAGTCTTCACAGTTTATCAGCCTTCCCAGAAAGGAACCAAAACTTGTACCCAGAGTCAGCCCCATCAGATTTTCTCTAATTGCCTCTAACCAAACACCTGGCAAGTTGGATGGCATCCAGACCAATGTCCAAATCAGTACCTAAAGAAAACCAGCCAAGCTTAGGAAGAGTCTGTGAAGTTTCCCCACTGTGGGAATATTGGGAGGGCCTGAGCTTGATAGGTCAGAGATAAATGATGAGGACTTTGCTCCAGAGTTCTTAGAAGGGTAATTCTTGGACTACTCCCATTGTTTGGGCCAGCCTTAGCAACCCAGTGATTTAAACTCCCTACCTGTAGCAGCCTTTCTCTGTGAATCTAGGGTGGAGTCTGAGCAATAGGGATGTGTGTTCCTCATTGTTTCCTTTCCCTGAGGCTTGCTCTTACTGCTTCTCTACTTGGTAACCACTCTGACCACTCTAGGAGACAGTCACACATTACTCTAGCACTTGATTGGGGGGAAAACAATGGGCTCAACAGAAGCATCTCCCTACCTGTAGCAGCCTTTCTCTGTGAATCTAGGTTGGAGTCTGAGCAATAGGGATGTGTGTTCCTCATTGTTTCCTTTCCCTGAGGCTTGCTCTTACTGCTTCTCTACTTGGTAACCACTCTGACCACTCTAGGAGACAGTCACACATTACTCTAGCACTTGATTGGGGGGAAAACAATGGGCTCAACAGAAGCAAACATCTTGAGATGTCTGGGATTTAACAGGACATTCTCCATTTATTTTGCAACTTAACAGAGATATGAGAGCGCACATCTTTTACACAGTATGGTAGGCACTCACAGATAGCCTATGGCTAACTTTCACTTCATACAGAAAGTTAGAGCTGAAAATCATTTGTTCACAGACTCACTTTACTGAAGATTTTGAAAACTGATAGAAAAAGGAATATAGAGAAAAGAAGGAACTTTCTCGTAGTCCTTTGGGAGGTAGTGACAGAAAATCCAAGCCACTTATCAGCAGGCCAAGATTCTTTGTAGTAAAACACACCAACCCAAATGAATTCCTAATTCCAAGTAAATGCCCTAGAAAAAGACTCTTGGTGACTAGTCCATGCATATGGCAGGCACTGGCAGCACTGTCCACTTTTCTGTAGTCTCTTATGTAAAATGTCAGGAAGTTCATTCATTAAGTAAACTAGCAAATGCAGGTAATCTATTAACAAGTAGACTTTCAGAGACTTTGGAGTTGCTTGTCTTGTGCAGGGGGCAAATTAGAAGCAGCAATGAGGCTGTAGCTGAGTTGGTAGAGTGCCTATCTAGCATGCAGGAGGCACTGGGTTCCATCCCCAGCACTGCATAAACCAGATGATAATGCATGTCTGTAATCCCAGCACTCATGAGGTAGAGGCAGGAGGATCAGATGTTTAAGAGACACTATCATTAAAAAATGCAGTGTAGCTGGGCATGGTAGCCCACATCTTTAATCCCAGCACTTGGGGGACAGAGGCATGAGGATCTCTGTGAAATCGAGGTCAGCCTGGTCTACATGGAGAGTTCCAGGTCAGCTGGGGCTATAGGAAGACCCTGTCTCAAAAAACAACACAGATTGCAGCGTGATCACTGTTGTTTAAGGGATACTGGTGCTTATGAAAGATGCTTAGAGGAGGGGGACCTCATTCCACCTGCAGGACATGAGGTCAGAGGGAATTTTCAGAGTAGGTCCCATCCAAAATTATACAATAAACACAGTGAGAAATCCATAATGACCAAGTCAGGCAGTCAGCTATCAAGGAACTCACTATCTAGAAAGGAGGACTGACAAACTCAGACAATAACCATCCTCTTGTACTGAATGCCAAGGAATGGAAAGCTCAGCATTCTTTGTGAATGCAGAGAAAGAACTCATAATGAGAAAGAGCAAGAGGGAGATGGTTAGCCTTCAGTTTGATCTTTGCAGACACTGACCAACATGGCTTGACGAAACACTGAAGACAAGTTGTGGGTCCAAATATACTGCAAATTGTCCTCTGAGAGCTTAGTGAAGGACAACACATGATGCATTAGTATAGGCTAAACTGCTGGAACGAAGCACTTGACAACAGAGAAGTGTCTCTGCTTTTTGAGCAGCAAATCAAAGGGAGAATGGATAGACTAGTCCAGAAATGTTTTCCAAAGACCCAATTTCTTTTTATCTTATGGTCCCATTATTCTCTAAAGATACTGTTCTTGCCACATCATGAAGAGTAGCATACCCCCACTGTATCAGCAGTTTAGTCCCTAGAAAGGGAGGAAGAAAAACCAGAAGGATAGAGTAAGCCTTTTCTTTTTATGGAAATAACTCAGAAGTTGAAGGCATCACATGTTAGTCACATGACAGTACACAGGTGCAAGCTGTGAAGGAGGTTGGAAAATGAAGTTGTGGAGAGCCGTATTACATAACACACCTTAGGGATTTATGCTGCTTAAAGAAATAAAAGAACAGACAGTGGGGGAATAGAAGTTTGCCGTTCATCTATTCTACTCTGCATTGTATGGGAAAAGGCAGTTTCAGAAGGGGAAGCAGTGAGGTTAGATTGAAGAGGGGCTGAGCCAAGGTCAGTTAAAGAGTTACAGTGCTGGGGGCTGGTGAGATGGGTCAGTGAGTAAAAGCACTCGAGAGCAAGCCTGGGTTTAAGCTCCAGGACCCATACAATGGAAAGAGAACCAACTCATCAACTTGTCCCCTAACCTCCACATGCGAACCCTGGCGTCCATGCACATAACTCAATGAAACTTTTCAAACATTCTAGATTCGCTATCCTGTCTCTCCAAATTGGCAATGTGTCCTGGTGCCATGATACTGAGGAATCTGATAAGCTGGTGGCCTTCTGCCCACAGGAAAGAGAACCTAAGCAGCAAAGTGGGACTCAGGGAAAGGGCCATGATTGTTGAGCAGTGGCAGAGGTCTGTGTGTTCCTGGATGATGGAGAACAAGGAGCCTGTGTGGAGGCCAGAGCAAATCTAATGTATTATGAACTATGGTGTTTAGGTAAGGAAGAAGGGCTGCTAACTGAAAGAGTAGTAATAATCTTAAAATCTATCTCGAATGCACAAGAAAAAGGGGTGCTTGCATCTCAGAAGACAACTTGTTCCCATGCTTTTATTTCTATTATCCTCTGCTCTATGTCCAATTTAGAAACTTGAGTATCATCTTTGACTCTTCCCTCATCATGTTTCCTTGTCTTTGTCTCTTTTTCTGAGACAAGGTCTCACTACATAGACAAGACTCATCTCCAACTTTTGGTGCTCCTCCAGTTTCTGCCTCCCAAGTGCTAGAATTGCAGGCAAGAGCCACCGTACTGTACCCAGTTTCCCTCCTCACCTTAATGTATCCTATTCATAACTACCAGGTGCTAGCTATCTTCTTATGTACTCTTGAAGCCCCTCTGCTATACTTAGCCTAATTCATTAAAATATGTCTACCAAAGATTGCTTAAGTAATTACTCTCTTAGGTTTCAGTCACTCTAGTCTTGCTGCCCTCTAAGCCTTCCCTGTTGGACACCGAATTTTGCTCTCATTCTCCCACCTAAAATCCTTTATGTTGAAGTTCCAACCTTCGTTATCTCATAATGTGACTGTATCTAGAGACCGTAGCCTTAAAGTTGCAATTCTGTTAAAGTGAGATGATTATGGCAAACCTAATCCCACCAACCATGACTTGAAATATGCACAAACTTTTCCCTATAATTATTTCCTAAACACTATAGTATAACAACTGTTTATACAGCATTTACATTAGGTATCATAACTAATCTAGACATGATTTTAATGCATACAGGAGGTTGTGTTATATGCAAATACTATGGTATTTCATATATGGTACATAAGCCTCTACAGACGTTGATGTCTGTGTGAGGCCCTGGAACCAATCTTCTACCAGTTTGATGGGTCAAGTACATAAAAAGCACACAGACAATTCAGTTCAATGGTGAGTAAAACAACTAACCCACTTAAAAGGGGCAAAGGGAGGCTGGAAGTGAAGTTTCATGAGAGATCCTGGATTCAAGTCCCATCACCAAGAAAAGGAAAGGAAGAAGGAAAAAGAAAGGGAGAAAAGGAAAAAAGAAGGGAAAAATAGAAGAAAAATTGGGTAAAAGACCTAGACAAAATGGTGTACCATATGTAAAAAAGCAGTATGGAGAGTTGGACATGTCTTGTTTGCTTTCAAAATGGGCATGTTCATGAAACCCAGAAAAGTGGTGCTGGTCCTGGCTCAATACTGGTACTCTGGATGCAAAGTCATCATCATAAATAATGTTGAGATGACACCTCAGACCATGCCTATAGCCGTGCTCTGGTAGCCGAAACTGACTAATATCCTCACAAAGTGAGAGCCACCATGGCAAAAAGAAAATTGCCAAGAGGTCAAAGACAAAGTCTTTTGTGAAAGTTTATAAGTACATCACCTCATGACCACAATGTACTCTATAGATATTCCTTGGAAAAAGTTGTCATCAATAAGGATGTCTTTAGAGAAACAGTCTGAAACACAGGCCAGATGGAAGTCCAAGGTCAAGTTCAAGAGCAATACAGAAAGCAAAAATAAGTGGTTCTTCCGGGAGATTTGGTTTTAGGTTTAGTTTTGTTTCCACCATTAAAAATAAGAAAAAAGAAACTGTATGAAGGCATTACTAAAGATTAAAAAGAGAACCAGACATCCACTGTGATAGCTCTGCAGGTCAAGGAGGTTTCTGCCAACTGATGACCTGAACTCTATCACAGAAATCCACGTGGTGGAAGGAGATAATCCACTCCTGAGCGTTGTCCTCTGATCTCCACATGGATACCGTAGCATACATGTTACCCACCCTGCCCAACAGACAGTAAATAAATTAAAAATAAAACAAAGGAAATTGATGCAGTATGTTCAGAAGACATCTACGCTCTCATACTCTCATGTTTGTTGCCAATATATCAAATTATCCTGTGTTCATCAATAGATGGATGGAAGAGAAAATTTTTTGTATACTTACAATGGAATAGTTTTCAGCCTTAAAAAGGAAGGCAACCCAGTCATTCCCTTCTAAGAGATGACAAAACCTTCTAGCGCCTCCATAATTATTTAGACAAAGTTTTGTTGTGTTATCTGGTTTGGATGTCAGGCTGATCCTGGCTTCACAGAATAAGGTTAATTCAAAACTTTTTAGGAATTACAAGAGACAAGGCCATAGATGAAAAAACCTAAGGAAAAGCAAACAAACACAAGGATTACTGAATATCTATACTAACAGAAAATAAATTTTTAATTAGATGTTCAAGTAATAGAGAAAAGATGGGTAAGCTATATGTAAAGAAAAAAATTTATTCATTTACTTAGTTACTGAGACAGGATCTCACAATGTAGCCCTGCATGGCTTGGAACTCACTCCTGAGTGCTGGGATTAAATGTGTGCACCACTGTGCTCCACCTGAAAAGAAGGAAATTTTAACTCAGTAATTATAACCTAGAATAATCAAATGCAAATTTTAGAATTGAAGAAATTTATGAACTCAATAGATGAGTATGATAAAAGATTACAGATAGTAGAAGAGAGGGTTACTAAATGCCAGGAGACTTCAGAGTCTATATAAACTGAAGGATACCAAGAATTAAAAAAGGGAAAAATGAGTGCAAGAGACAGGTGGCATAGTAAAAGAGTTTTACATGGTTTATTATTATGAACAAATATTAATTATACAAATTAAAGGGACACACTGTGATAATTCCACAATGCACACATTCACCCTTTTACCCTCACTCCCCCTCCCAAACCCTCAACATCCTTTCCAGTCCTTAGTAATCAAGTCTAATGTATTTATTTTAGTTCCACATATGAGAGAAAAATATGTGGTAGTTGCCTTTCTGTGCCTGTCTTATTTCACTTAACATGACACCCTCCAGTCTAATCAAAGAGGTTGCAAATGAAAGGATTTCCTTCTTCTTTTATGTATCAAGCATACTCCATTCAGTATATATATATCGTATTTTCTTTAGCCATTCATCTACTCAGGAGAATCTAGGCTGATCCCATATTTTTACTACCATTAACAATGTCATAATAAACATGGACATGCATCTCTTTGCATGCTGACTTCCTTTCCTTTGAGTCTATGCCCAGCATTGGGATTGCTGGATCATATGAAGATTCTATCTTTTGTTTCTTTTAAAAAATATTTTATTTATTTTATTTGTAGGAGTTTTGCCTACATGTATATAAGTGCACCCAGGTTTGCAATGCCTGTGGAGGCCAAAAGAGGGCATCAGAAGCCCTAGAACTAGAGTTATGGAAGGGGCTTAGGTGCCACCTGGGTGCCAGGAACTGAGCCTGGGTCCTTTGGAAGACCAATGAAAGCTCTTAATTGATGAGTCATCTCTCCAGCCCCTATTTTAGTTTCTTGAGCATATCTACATACTGTTTTCTAAAGTAGTGAGACTAATGTGCATTTCTCTCAACAATGTACAGAGGTCCTTGCTCTCTATATCCTTGTCAGCATTTGCTTTTTCTTTGACAGCTGCACTAGTACATGAGATATTATCTCGGTGTAGTTTTGATCTGCATTTCCTTAATGGCTAATGACACTGAACACTTTTTTGAGATAGACTTTTGCTCTGCTGCCAAGCTATCCTGGAACTATGTAGCCCAGGTTGGCTTCAAACTCATGGAGGTTCTTCTGCCTCAGCTGTCCAAGTGCTGGCATTATAGTAATAAACCAGCAAGCACATCTGCTATTGAACATTTTAAAATAGATTTATTGCCCATTTCCATTTATTCTTTTGAGAAGTATCTGTTCAGATCATTTTCCCATTTTTTTCTTTTTTATGATTTTTGTTCTTTATATGTTTTAGGTATTAATCCTCTGACACATGAATAGTTGGCATTTCTTTTCATTCTGAAAGTTTTCTCATCACTCTGTTGATTTTTCCTTTGCTGTGTAGAATATTTTGTTTGATACAACTCCACTTCTCATATCTTACTCTCGTCTGTGATTTTTCAGGTCCTATCCATAAAACCACTGTCTCTACCAGTATCATGAAGTGTTTCCTCTATGTTTTCCATTATTTTTTAAAGACAGGACCTCGTGTATCCCAGACTTGCCTCAGGATTACTATGAAACTAAGGATGACCCTGATATTCTGATCCTCTTGCCTCTACCTTCCAAGTGGTGGGATTCCCAACATGTGCCACCATGCGGGGCTTATGCCATGGTGGGGATGGAACTCAGGGCCTTGTGCATGCTAGGCAAATATTATACCAACTAAGCCATAACCCAGTCCCTTTGTTTTACTTTAGTAGATTCAGTTTTTCATGAACAACTTTGATTCATGTTGAGTTGATTTTTTGCAGAGTGAGAGATAAGGGCCCCCTTTCAATCTACTACATGTGGATATCTAGTTTTCCCAGCATTATTTGTTGTATAGTGGTTTTTTTCACCTTTATCAAGAGTCAGTTGGCTATAGACTCATGAGTTTATTTTTGCTTCTGATCACCCTCTTAGAAGTCTGGCTCACCTGATAGAAAGCCATGCAGAAAGAGAATCCTGAGAATCCATGTATAGGAACAGAGAGGGCTAGCTATTTCAGAGATGCTATGCATCTTTTGATTCCACATCCATGGATTCATCTAATCACAAATCAAAAAGAGTTTTTAAAATTGCAGCTATGCAGTGTACCAGCTGTGAACTCAGCAGACCGTCAGAAAGTACCAGGCTCTTGCCTCCCTCTGGCATAGGGGCTGAGAACGCAGGGGACTGCCTGAGAGCTCCCAGATCCTGCCTCCACGTGGTGGGGTCCAAACCATAGAAGGAAGACCGAGTGTGCCTATCTGGACTGTGATTTTGGCTTCTGTGGGTGCTCCTGAATAGCTGATCTGAAGCCATCAGTTCCCTCCAAAATAAACCTGAGAGAACCTGAAACCTTGACCAACCAACTTTACATAAACAATAAGGAAAGGACCTAGGCACCCCAATAATACAAACAGAAGCATACTTCAACTTAATTCTCATATCAGAATCATAAACAACAAAAGAAATTCATATGCCCAAATCACAATGAAAGAATAATAAAATGGAAAGCCAAAACACTATGGCCCCACAAAACTCCACCAGTCCTGTAGAAGAGTTCTACAAGGAGAAGCCCCAACAGATAACCCAGGACATTAAATTTAAAAGAACAATCATAAACGTGATCAAGGAATTCAACAAATTTAAAGAACACATGAACAAACAAATCAAAGACATAAAAGAAGATAGGGATAAACTTCTGAATGAATTCAAAAAAGATATAGAAACATTGAAGAAAACTCAGGCAGAAATGAAGAAGGGAGTGAAAAACTCAATAAGCCAACTTGAAATAACAGGGGAAAGCCTCACTGCTAGAATGAATGAAATGGAAAACAGAATATCAACACTGGAGGACAAAATTGAAGAATTGGACCACTCAAGCAAAAATTATGGAAAAAAATTAAAAACACAGGAATGGAATATGCAAGAGATGTGGGACACCATGAAAAGACCAAATCTACGGATCATAGGAATAGAGGAAGAAAAAGAATTTCAGGTTAATGGTATTGACCAGAACTTAAACAGGATTGCAGAAGACGATTTCCCAAAATTAAGGAAAGACATCCCCATACAAGTACAATAAGTATATGGAATACCAAATAGAGAGGATCAGAAAAGATACTCCCCACAACATATCATAGTAAAAACATTAAATGTACAGAACAAAGAGAGAATACTGAAAGCAGCAAAAGAGAAACAATAAGTCACATACAAAGGAAAGCCCATCAGAATTACAGCTGACTCATAAATGCAAACTATGAAAGCCAGAAGAGCCTGGACCAAGGTATTTCCAGTTCTAAATAACAATAGATGCCAGCCCAGAATACTTTACACAGCAAAAAACGTCTATTATAGTTGAGGGGGAAAGAAAAAACTTCCACGACACAAACAGCCTGAAAGAATACATGTCCACAAAACCAGCCCTTCTAAGAATGCTTGAAGCAATACAGAAAGCAGAGAGAGAAGCAACTATACTCCAGGGGCAACAAAAGAAAATAAATAAAAGTATAATTAAGGAAACATGAAATTAGACAGAGAACAGAAACAATCAAAATGATGACAACCAATACACATCTTTCAATAATAACCTTAAATAACAATGGACTGAACAACCCAGTCAAAAGATACAGGTTAAGTGAATGGATTAAGAAACAAAGTCCATCTCTTTGTTGTCTGCAAGAAACCAATCTCACCTTCAAGGACAGGCACTACCTTAAGGTAAAAGGATGGAAAAGAATATTTCGAGCAAATGACACTAAGAAACAAGCAGGAGTTGCAATTCTAATATCTGACAAAATAGCGTTCAAAGTAAAACAAATCAGAAGAGATAAGGAGGACCACTACATTCTGATCAAAGGAACAATTAACCAAGAGGATATTACAATCCTTAACATATATACACCAAATTCTGGTGCACCCAAATTCATAAAAACAACACTACAGGACTTAAAGACACAGATTAATCCCAACTCCATAATAATAGGGGACTTCAATACCCCACTGTCTCTGTTAGACAGCAACTGGACAAAGAATAAACAGAGATGTCTGAATTAAATGGTACCATACATCAAATGGACCTAACAGACATTTTTGAATATTCCACCCAGGAACCAAAGAATACACTTTCTACTCAGTACCCCATGGTAGTTTTTTTTTTTTTTCAAAAAATGACCACATACTGGGCCACAAAACAAACCTCAACAAATACAAAAAAATTGAAATAATTCCATGAATTCTATCAGACCACAATGCAATAAAGCTCAAAATCAACACTGGACAAAGCCCTAGTCACTACATGAACTCATGGTGATTAAATAACACACTCCTAAACAGTGAGTGGGTCAAAGGAGAAATTAAGAAAGAAATAAAAAGAATCCCTGGAATTCAATGAAAAGGACAATAGAATACAATACAACCTCTGGGACACATTAAAAGCAGTCCTAAGAGAGAAGTTTATAGCTCTAAGTGCCTACATTAAAAAATTGGAAAGAGCCCAAATAAATGACCTAACACTGCAACTCAAGATGCTGGAAAGGCAAGAACAAATGAAACCCAAACTCAGCAGAAGAGAAGAAATAACAAAAATCAGAGCAGAAATTAATGAAATAGAAACAAAGAAAATAACACAAAGAATCAATGAATCTAAGAGATGGTTCTTTGAAAAGCTAAACAATATAGACAGACCCTTAGCCCACTTAATCAAAAGAAAGAAAGAGCAAATCCAAATCAACAAAATCAGAAATGAAAGGGTCAACATCACAACAGACATCCAAAAGATCCAGACCATTAAAAGGGAATATTTTAAAAATCTATACACCACTAAATCTGAAAATCTAAAAGAGAAATGGATTGATATCTAAAATGATGAGAACTACCAAAGTTAAACCAAGAAAAGATCAATAGTTTAAACAGACCCATAACATATAAGGAAATCGGAACAGTAATAAAGCCTCCCAACTAAGAAAAGCCCAGGCCCAGATATCCATCTGATATTACAGCAGAATTCTACCAAACATTTAAAGAAGACTTCCAACCAATACTACTTAAATTATTCAAAACGATAGAAACAGAGGGAGAATGCCCAAATTCCTTCAATGAAGCCAGCATCACTCTAATACCCAAACCAGGTAAAGGCACAACCAAAAAAGAAAACTATAGATCCATATTCTTAATGAACATAGATGCAAAAATTCTCAACAAAATACTTGCAAAATGCGTAGAGACATACAGATGTACAGCAAAAAGATCATTTACCATGATCAAGTAGGCTTTATTCCAGAGATTCAGGGATGGTTCAATATACTCAAGTCACTAAACGTCATTAATGATATAAATGGATTCAAAGACAAAAATCACATCATTATCTCAATAGATGCAAAAAAAAGGCTTTTGACAAAATTCAGCATGCATTTATATTCAAAGTCCTAGAGGGAATTGCCTGGAGGGAACATACCTCAACATAATTAAAACTATACTATAAACCCACAGCCAACATCGTTCTAAATGGAAAAAAAACTGGAAACATTCCCATTAAAATAAGGAACCAGACAAGGATGTCCACTATATCCACTCCTTTTCAACACAGTGCTCAAAACTCTTGCTAGAGCGATAAGACAGGAGAAGGAAATTAAAGGAGTATTCATTGGAAAAAAAGAGGTCAAATTATCACTTCTTGCAGATGATATGATACTACACCTAAGAGATCCCAAAAGTTCCACCAGAAAAACTCCTAGAACTGATCAACATTTTCAGTACAGTGGCAGGTTATAAAAATCAATCTACAAAAATCAGTAGCCTTTCTAATATACCAATAACAAGCAATTGGAGAAAGAACACAGGGAAATGTTCCCACTCACAATTGCTGCAAAAAAAAAAAAGTCTTGGAATAAATCTGACCAAAGACACCAAAGATCTCTACAATGAAAATTTTAAATCGTTAAAGAAAGAGATTGAGGAAGATACCAGGAGATGGAAGGACCTCCCATGTTCATGGATTGGAAGAATTAATATTGTGCAAATGACCATCGTACCAAAAGTAATATATAGATTCAATGCAATCCCAATCAAAATCCCCGTGACATACTTCACAGAATTAGAAAAACACATCCTTAAATTCATATGGAAGCACAAAAGACCCCAGATAGTCAAAGCAACCCTGAAAACAAAGAGCAATGCTGGGGGGAATTACTATACCAGATATCAAAACATACTACAGAGCTATAGTTATAAAAACAATAGGTACTGGCACAAAAATAGACACATAGATCAATGGAACATCTTTGAAGACCCAAACCCAGGTACATGCAATTTCAGCCACCTGATATTTGACAAAGGTGCCAAGAACACACAATGGATGAAAGACAGCATCTTCAACAAGTGGGGGTGGCAAAACTGGATCTCCACCTGTAGAAGAATGAAACTAGATCCTTATCTTTCACATTGCACAAAAATCAACTCCAAATGGATCAAAGATCTCAGTGTGAAACTGGAAACCCTGAAACTATTAGAAGGAAATATTGGCAGTAACTTACAAGATATAAGTATAGGAAAAGATTTTCTAAATCCAACAGAAGTTGCTCAGGAATTAAGGTCAGTAATCAACAAGTGGGACCTCATAAAAACCCTGCTGTACAGCAACAGAAACAATCAAAAAAGTGAAGAGAAAACCCACAGAGTGGGAAAAATTCTCCACCAGTGACACATCTGACAGAAGTTTAACCTCCAGAATATATAAAGAACTCAAAAAACACAGAATGGAAAAAGCAAATGACCCAATGAAAGATGGGCTAAAGATCTAAACAGCGAGTTCTCAAAGGAAGAAATAAAGATGGCTAAGAAACATCTCAAAAAGTGTTCAACATCGTTAGTAATTAGGAAAATGCAAATTAAACTACCCTAAGGTATCACCTTACCCCAATCAGACTGGCTAGGATCAAGGCAACAAATGATACCAAATGCTGGCAAGGATGTAGAGAAAGGGGAACACTCATTCGCTGCTGCTGGGATGGCAAACTCATGCAACCCCTATGAAAAACAGTGTGGAGAACTCTTAAATAACTAAAAATGAATCTACCATATGACCCAGTTATACCACCACTCCTTGGCATATACCCAAAGGATTTATTCTATTATAGAGAGACTTGTACAACAATGTTTCTTGCTGCTCTTTTCACAATAGGTAAGAGATGGAAACAACCTAAGTGCCCATCAGCTGACAAGTGGTTAACAAAAATGTGGTTTATTTACACAGTGGAGCTCTCTTCAGCAGTAAAGAATGATGAAATAAAGAAATTTGCAGGTAAATGGATGGATCTAGAAACTGTTATACTAAGTGAAGTAACACAGACTCAGAAAAACAATGTGTGTTCTCCCTCATATGTGGCTCCTAGCACCAAATCCTCTAAAATTCCAGGTCCTTTTAATAAGATGATGCTGTATAGCAGTCCCTTCTGCATGAAATAACTACCATCTTCACGACTTCAGCTGTGCCTGATCGCTAAACATTGTCACAATTGGGCTTGCTGATGGTTGTGCTCATTCATTGTAGGAGGACCAAGCAAGGTCACTGGACCCTCACTGGAGTATTGAGCCACTCTTCCCAGCCAATTGTATGTAATTTGGCCCTAATCACACATGGACTCCTGGATTTGGGGAAGGCTAAAGCATACAATCTGGGGAAGGCTATGAAGAGAAGGCATGACCCATTCTGGGTAAAGGCTTTGCAGTGTGCATACCCTCAGGTCATAAATATACCTCAGTACCCCCTCAGTTATCTGGGTAAGTAAGCTCAGTAAATTCATTGGTTCACCAGGAAAACTTTAATCAAACATTGGGTTGACACTAGAACCTTAAAGGGGAATAAGCATTGCTTAGCATCTCCAGGAAAAGAATTCTCACAACAGATGGAAAATTTATTTGTTGATGCTATTATGTCTCATAACTAATTAAAAGAAAAAGAAAATGAGAATGTAAAAGGTGTTAAAAGGATATGGAAATGAAGATATTTTCCAAAATAGACAGAAAAAAATGAGAAAGCCTAAGCAAGTGATGAAGGTCTGTGTAGGTTTGTTATGATATATAAAAGATGAGACAAAAATAATATACAGATACTCTTAAATTTTCTAAGGTTAGGGCCGGAGAGATGGCTCAGTGTTTAAGAATACTGACTGTTCTTGCAGAAGACCCGGGTTTGAATCCCAGCACCCACATGGCAGCCAACAACTCTCTGTAACTCCAGTTCCAGGGGATCCGTCAGTCTCTTCTGTCCCCTGGGGACATTGAACGACAGGGGTGCACTTACCTATATGCAGGCATAATACTCATCCACACAAAATAAGAAATGATAAAATATTTTTTAAAAATTTCTACAGTCACAGTTTAGTCAACTAGTTTAAGGAACAAAATATACATCTAATCAAGGTGTATCTGAGAATATTTGGTTTTTTTACCCAAGCTTTATCTACATAGGACATGGTAATTAAAATACCAGACTGGTGGAACTAACATTCTTTGATGTTTAACAGCCATACTTTGAGGCCTATACTAATCTGGTCGGAGGGACTTAAAGGAAAATTTTTGCCCCTTGCCCTCCAAGGTTGACTAATTTCCAGAGGAATATGGAACATTTCTCAAAAGGTCCTTGTAGTAGTGGTTAGTCACCTGTCGTCTTGTTCAGGGAGGCCATGGAGACCCCACCAGATGGATTTAAACCATTGTCCAGTCTACAAGGTGGAGGGTCATCTAAGAGGAAACATCTCCTCCATGCTTCCAAGTGAAGCCAGCCATGGTCAAGCAGGACCTTTGACTTACCTTCACATAGATGGAACTGGTAAAAAGGAAGGAGCCAGGGTTCCTCCCAAGCCCATGAGACACCTGAGGAACAGTTCCTCAAATGACCTTAAGTGTAAAAATAAATTGATTTATTTGTGCCAACTGTATCGTCTTAAACATCCAAAAGGAAAGTATAACAAAACAGTAAATTCATCAGTATATGTTTTAAGAGTTCAAGGGATTACACTTCCCAGACATTGGGCTTAAGTCCATATAAAACTTTATTTAGACAACTATTTCTCATTGATGATTTTGTTCCTAATCAGAAAGTGCTGCTCAGTTGTAAGACTTCAAATCTTGGTCTGCAATAATGAAGTGCCCACCTGTAGCTAAGGGAGACAATCAGCTGTTGTGCTAAAATGATGGCCAAATGTGTTTTCTCCCTCTATCTAGAAGCCTGTGAGAGGGAACTGACACTGATTCTAACCACTCCAACAGCTCCAATTCCACCAAAGCTATCAAAATACCTGGAAGCAAATCCTGAATCCATCACTCTAGAGTCCAGTCTTGGAAGACAAAAGAAAAATGAGGAGGAAACCAATAGAAGGATGCTTTTGGAAGCCCTTGTCAAGAAATCCTAATGGACTCTCATATGAACATTTGAAAACTGCCCTGTTCTTTTTTTCTAGTTCCCTGTCTAGAACTTGTAATGCTTATTATTCTTGCCTTTACTTCTCCTTCACATCTCCTAGTCACCAGTCAAGGACTTTCTTTTCCCCCTACAGATAAAAGTTATGGAATTAGGGAGTTTTTTAGATAGACCCACTGAAGGGGTACTCCAGTTGCCTCATCCTGCATCCCTGTTCAGCTTGGAAGAAGCCAGAGCGGTCTGCATCCTGATTCCCTATCGGTGATTTGGGTGCCCTCTTTAGAGGATGACATGATAAGAATAGGAGGTAGGAATTGGCTAGGCAGTTAGGATAAAAAGACCCCAAAGAAAAGTAGCCAGTTTCTTGGCTAAAAGTCAAAATGTCCTTGGGCCGATAGATAGATAGATAGATAGATAGATAGATAGGTAGATGATAGATGTATAAATAATAAATAAATAAGTAAATAAATAAATAAATAAATAAATAAAAGAAGAAAAAAGAGCACATGAAGTTATCAGAAAAAAGTGATGGGGAGATATGGGAGGAGTGGAGGGGAGGGAGTGGGCATGGATTCGATCAAAACACCTTATATGCATGTATGAAGTTCTCAAAGTTTTTGTAAAAATTTAAAAAATCACAATAAGAGCACACACAAAATTTTCAAAGGAAGAACGCATAGGATGCTGGATCTTAAATAGAACCAGTAAAGAAAAACCTTTAAAATATAAATATGCATAGGTTTAGAGATAATTGGAGAACTGGAATATATAATCCGAGGACCTTGCACACAAAAAATTGCAGCTATATTGAACATGTAAAGATTTTCTTGGCATTATTCCCTAAGCAACACCGCATAACAAATATTTATACAGTATTTATAGGGCAATATTTTTGTAAGCAATCTAGGGATGACTTAAAGCATACAGGAGGATGTGCATAGGATATTTATGACAGTTTTGTGTAAGAGCCAGACTATCTGCACATTTTGGTATACACTGGGGATTTTGGAACTAGTCATATATTATTGCATGAACTTTTCCTTGGGAGATTAGATGTCTTTTCAACCCATATAGGCATCAACGACAGATGAAAGTAACAATTCCACCAAAGTCTGATTTGTTGAACAAATGAGTTTCTGGGACTTAATTATAGAGTATGGGTGAGGGGTTATGTGTGGGTGACCCCAAAGCAGCCACACTACCAAAAAGTCTCACCCAGCATGGATGATATCTTCCCCACAGCTACATAGATGAGGTCTTCCCTTCAGTCAGCCTTTCACACTCTATGTCCTCTATCACCTCTGAGACCAGGGGACTAGATGCAGTTTGGCCAGAATTGCAACTGAGGAGGGAAGTGTAGGAAGGAGTGACTGGAATCTCAGGTGAGGACTTAACAATCCTCCCACTCCTTTTAAAAAATATAATTTTTATTGATTTTTGTATATTTTATACATCTTAATTATACTTAGATCACCTTTCCCTATCTGTGCCCCTCATAGCCCACCCACAGGATTCCATGAATTCTCTCACATATGTTAAGGCCTATGGAGGCAAGTTTGTGTCCCCAGATGCCCTTTGGTATGAATTTATCCACTACAGCCTGTTCAGCCTGTCTAGCATCACCCCTTAAAGAAGATCAACTCTCCCTTTCCCAGTAGTGATCAGCTGCCAATAGTCTCTCACCAAAGTTGTGGCCTCTTGCTCAATTCCCCACTTCTATACTGGTATTTGTCTGATTGAGTGCGCATGGGTCTTGTGCATGTTGTCACCACTGCACTAAATTCATGAACAAGGTCTCCACCTTTTAAAAAAAAATTTGAAGCAATGTCAACAGGCCATATCTTGAGTGTCTCTTGCAAGTAGACACAGCTCCTCTGATGAAGAAAGCAATAACAGTTATGCTCGTAGGACAGCTTTCTACAATACCCAGCACATACATACAACTATACATCTCTTCCATTGTTCACAAAGGGCTTCAGACACAGATCTTCACATTTCAGGCATCACCAAGCAAGTGGGGAAACTTTTGGTGACTCATAAGCATTCATTCAGATAGGTGGCCTCCTCCCTCTATGTGACTGCCTGTTCAGAGGCTGATAATTGCTCAGTGGTATTGCCTTCCTGTGGAGGCAGAGCTCGCACCACATACTCTTACAAGGCCTGGTTCACTCAAAACTCCTCACATACGAATATATGATGTCATCTTGAGGTTTACATCAGATTGAGTTCACATTGCATATTTTTCCACAGGGCTCATTGTGCTGCAAATGCAGGACACACATTCACTGCTGGTTTTATTATCTACTTATTTTTGCTTCCTTGACAAGAATTCCACTTCACCAGGCCCTGTGAAAACATTAATTTGCAGATCTGATAACTGCTAAGTATATTTTGGAGATAGTTGAGAGGTGTATCATTCAAGAAGACCACATATAGAAAGCAATCTCCCCTGCATTATTTCACTGAGGATGTACATCTTTATTTTATAAAGAAAGCCAACTTGATTATCCAGGTTACTGGAAGGGCAGAGTGGTGTAAATAATTTAAAATGCTGGGGAAAAGTTCATTTGGATTTGTTTGGTGAATGTATCACAGTTTTTTCCCCAGCAGCAGCAGCAGGTATTCCCAATTATGGTTTTGCTTAGGCTAATACTGGAATTAGCTTGCATACGCTGAACATATATATGTCAAGAACATGTTGTGTAACTGAGTCAGGAGAGCTGACCCAACACTCTTAATGCTGTTTGGTGTACAATTTGTGTGCAAGGACTCAAACCTTCTTTTTTAAGCTCACTTATCGGATCGCACACATTAAAAGAGAGGAGCTCGCAACCTTGACATGAAGCATCCCAGCTCCAAAGACACCATAATATCCTAGACAGTCTCAAAATCTCCCTTTGTGATTTACTTTCCAAACTGCCTTTCTTTACCCCAGTGGGAGGATGATTTGCACTGCTGTATCAGCCTGTCCATTGCAATGCCTGCACCTGATGGCATTTAGGGGCCACTTGGGAGGCACGATGAACCAAGCGGGGAGAATTGTGCTGGGATCATGATGAAACTGCTGAATCCAAGAAGCAACTGCATCTTGCTTACTTCCAAATTCCTATCTCTGGCCCCAGCCTCTCTCCCAAACGCTACTGGTATACAGATCTGCCTATTCATCTTTTCCAAAATATACCACAGGACCTCTAACTGAACTTCTCTTCCTCAGTCTTCCAACTCTCTGCCTACATTCATTTTGTCAGTGGTTTGGTTCCACCTTCTGTTCAGTCCCAAACTAAGAGTTCAAGAGCCATTCTTGACTTCTTTTTAGTTTTTCCCATATTCTCTGGTTGTTTCTGTTCTAGCTCCCTGATTTTCACTTGTGTTTGCCTACCGCTCTCCACCCTCAATCCTACTGGACCAAAACTCTCTTATATTTTGTCTCTTCAGCTCAGCCATTTACATAAATGACATTCTTGCATTGAATCTTACCCTCTGCCCAGCCGTCCTCCACAGGGCAAAGACATAGAAGGGTTGTCAAATGGAATTGCATGCTGTTACCTGTCCGTGCTTCATAGTTTCCCCTTTGTTGCTGGTGATTCATCCTCTTGGCAAGCCCTCGTCACCACTGCACTTGGTTGTCTCACTTTTTTTTTCAAGATCTGGCTCAAAAATCCTAACCCCTCTGAAGCTTTTGCAGCTCCTTCTTGTAGCCTCAAATGACCACCCCTTTCTCCAAATGTCACCAGTCCTTCCTGCCTCCCTCGTGGCTCTGATTCCATTAATAGAGAACGATCGTTGTGAACACATAGTGAGCAAAGTGCAAGAGGAGAGTTCAATCATTTCAACATAGCCGACAGGACTCAGCGCACACTAGCCATTTGAATCCTGTATACAGGCCCACGGTGTGCTTTTTTTAACCTTGTGTACAAATGCAATCCAAAGACCAGATGCCTAGGTGACAGCTTAAGGCTTACTACTAATTTCCAACCTCAAGCTCACTCACTAGAGGTATCAATTCAGAACCTGCATTTTCACATAGTCCCAGGCGATCCCCATGCACACAGAAATTTAAGTAGCAGAGCACTTTATCATTATACAATGGAAGGAGCCACCTCTGAAAGACACACAAACCACACTTCGTAATTGATTCCACACTCTTGGACAAGGGACCGACTTTCCAATCAGGTACACAGTGTATATTTCTGCTTCTTAATTACCAGTCCTATTTCCTGCCTGTCCTTAATTTGGGGGAATCCTCTTTCTCAAAAATCACAGAAGGAGCCCAATCCCAGAGAAAGGAATCCTTTGTCCTAGTGGTGAGGTGTGGGTGTACAAACCTCGCCCCAATTAAGGAGAGAGTTTGTGATTCCTTACAGCCTGCTTTAATCAATGTGGTTTCTGGCCAAAGTGTGAGGCAAGGCTGGTGTCCTCTGTTAAACATCAGTGAAAAGAATACCACAGGATGATGTCAAGTGAGCTTTGGAGCTAACCACTCCTAGAAACATCTGGTGCTTGCGGAGTATCGGGACCATGAGTACCGTTGAAGGGATCAATTGAGCAGCTTGGGTAACTCCAGTGATAAAATATCTTCTACAAGACATATTTATGTTTTGATCTGAACAGATAAATAGTAAGTTATGTTTCGAAGAAAAAGAACTTTCTTTTCTGCACTTTTCTTTGTCCAAACCATCTGAGCACCTACCCTTGTTTTCTAGACTTTCCTTAATTATCATCCCAGCACAAGCATTGCCTTCTGCTACCACCTCGTCTGCAGATGCAGGTGGGACTGTGGAGCACGCTGTCTCACTTCTTAGCACTGCAGAGAAGCCTGGTAATTGGAAAGGCCCTCAAGTTCGGGCAAAGCAGCTCAAACTGGGAAGTGGCAAAACCTGCCGTGCTTGCCTCAGGCATGTATTTGCTGATAAATTATTGCTCCTCAAAGCTCCTTGCTCTCGTTTGAGCTGTTTGGCTACTAATCAGAACCACACCCAGACTGTGTTGGAAGTGGTTTCTGACCAGCTACTGTCTGATGGTGGAAAAGAAATAGAAAACTGTCCTGCCACTGAAGTGACAGAGAGAAATCAGGACTTCTTAGCAACCTCTGTGTCACATGCCCCTGTGTAAATTCAATCAGATGTATACATTGTCAGATTAGGGTTTTCCAGCCAAAGACATATCTGGTTTAAATAAGAAACTGGATGATGATAAACAGGGGATGATGGAAGCTATACACATCATGAGAAAGTTGCCTCTAGACAAAATTGCAAAATAGACACATTTCACATTTCCCTTGAATTATTTATTTGCTGAGTGTAAGGATTCTTTCAAGAATAAATAATGTGTGTGCGTGTGTGTGTGTGTGTGAGTGTGCGTGTGTGTGTGTGTGTGTTTGTCAGAGAGAAAAAGAGACAGAAATTGGCTAACAATGTCACAAGGGTTGGCAAGTCAAAATGCGTAGGCTAGGGCAGTGCGATAGTTCAGCAGGTAAAAGCACTTGCTGCCAACCCTGACAACTTCAGTTTGATCCCAGGGTTCCACATGGTGGAAGGAGAGAACTGACTATTGCAAATTGATCTCTGATCTCTCCACACATGCTGTAGCACATGCAAATGTGCACAAAATCATATACAGAATCACATACACAATAAATATATACATGTAATTAAAAAGTTCATCGGGCAGACCCGCTGCAAGCTGCAAAATTAAGCACGGAATTCTGTTACAGACTTGAGGCAGAATTCCTTTCACAGTATAACAAGATAGTTCTAGGAAATCTATTTAATTTTCATATAGGTCATTTTTTTTTAGTTTTTGGAAGAACTTTTATATTATCTTTCACAGTGACTGCATCATTTTCCATTCTCTTCAATGATGCCGAAGTGTTCTGATTTTTCTGCATCTTTACCAACATTTATTACTATTTATTTTACTTTATTTTTTCCTTTCTTCTTCCATACTCTCCTCTTTCTTTCAAGATAATGTCTCACTACATAGCCTGGTTGGCCTAGTTCACTAAATAGACCAGCCTGGTCTAGAACTTGTAGAGATTTTCCTGCCTTACAGGTCATATTTTATTCTATGTTTTATCCAACCAATCAAAACATTAGAGAAGCTAATATTTGGCCATCCAGCCTTCCTGGCTGAAGACTTCATAAGCACAAGCTGGTTGATCTCGACCACAAGGAAACAAGACTGGGTTCCTTGTGTAATTAGAAAGCCAGGAAGGGTAACAAGACAGTAGCATTTGTCTGGTGACCCCAGCATACATAGAAAAAGTCTCTAAAGCTCTGTTTAGAGAGTCTATCTTTCCATTTTGTGTGCTGTATCAAAATATCTGAGGTTTAGTTCTTAAAAAAAATGTTTACAGGGTTTGAGAGATGACTCAGCAGTTAAGAGCACTGGCTGCTCTTGTAGAGAACCAGGGTTCGTTTCTCCAGTATCCACATGGCAGCTAACTGTAATTCCAGTTCTAGGAGATCCGAGACCTTTTCTGGCCTCGAAAGGCATTGCATATACGTGGTGGACTTACATAGACGTAAGCAAAATATCAATACACATACAATAAAAATAAAATTTATTTTTAAAAAATTTGTTTTTATTGAATTTTTGCATATTTTGTACTGAATATCTCAATCAATTTTAATCATCTTTATACCCCTGTCCCCACTGGCACCCTTCTATAGTCCCCCCACTGAAATTTCTATATTTTGTCATTTATGTTAAGGACTATTGTGTCAAGTTAGTGTTCCCAGACGATCCTCAGTGCAAGTTCATCTACTAGGGTCTAGTCAGCTTATCTATAGTCCCTTGCTTTAGGAAGATCAGCTATAAAAATATTTTTTTTAAAGTTTACTTATCTCAGAGTTTCAGAGGCTAAAAAATCTAAGATTGGGCACCTTGATCTGTTGGACCCCAAGTAAGGGCTTTCTAGATATATCAAAAAATGGTGGATGGAATCATGGTGGGAGCACATATGAAAGGGTCTGAAAAGTCACCTGATGAGACATGAAGCTAGAGAGACTCAGGAGCCTGTCATGCTTACTATTTAAGTTTTATTTTATTTTTTTAAATATTTTATTGCTTATTTGAGAATTTCACACAATGTATTTTGATCATATTCACCTCCACTCCTCCTAACTCCTCCCAGATCCACTCCTACCTCTCTAACACCCCCACTTCATTTCCTCATTTATATTATAACTCAATGAGACCAATTTGTGCTTACTATCTACTTATATTCTCCTGGGTATGGGGCCATCTACTGGAGTATGGTCTACCTACCAGGGGCCACATCCCTAAATAAAACTGACTTTTCCTCCATCCAAAGTCACTAACTCCTCAGTTTAGGGGTGGGGGGATCATGAACCCTGTTCCCATTCCATGATAGAATATTGATTGGCTTGATCTTACATAGGTCTTGTACAGGCAACCACAGCTCCTGTGAGCTCATGAGTGTAGCAGATTTGTCATGTCTAGAAAACACTGTTTCAGTCCAGTCCTCCTTGACCTCTGACTCTTACAATCTTTCTGCCTCCCTCCTTCATGAGGGTCCTGAACCTAGGGGAGAGAACGTGATATAGATGTGTCATATGCTGCTGAGCATTCCACTCACACTTATTCTTTACATTTTGACCAGTTGTGACTTTCTGCATTTACCACCATCCACTGCACAAAGAAACTTCTCTGATGAGATCCGAGAGCTGCACTAATATATAGGAACACAGATAGAAATTTAGAGGGCAGTTTAAAACTACCATGGAGTGTTGGCCAGACTTACAGTACTAGGCATGTACTTCCTCCTGAGGAGTGTGCCTTAAATCCAATCAGAAAGCAGTTGGTTACCCCTGTAACATTGGTGCCACTATTGCACCCATTGGGCATATCTGCCACAGTAGTCACTGCTGTAGGTGACAGGATTCACAGCTGGGAAAGATTTATTATTTTATTTTTTAAATTATATAGCCATTTGTGTGTCTATGTGTGGGTATGTGCACATGAGTGCAGTTGTCTGCAGAGGTCAGAAGACAGCTTTGGATCCCTGGGAGCTGCCATTACAGGCAGTTGCGAGCCACCTCATGTAGGTTCTTGTAACCAGTCTTGGATCTTTTGCAAGATTAGTTTGTGCTTTTAACCTCTCAGCCATCTGTGTAGCCCCTAGGCATTTGTATTTTTTAAAAAAAATAAAACCCATTTGTGTGGAAATTAACTGAAAGCCACGAGAACCACATTAATCCCTTCTAAGAACATTTCTCCCAAGGCTCAGCCTTTCATAAGGCCCTGCCTCTGAAAAGTTCCACCACCCTAACACTGCCACACTGGATATAAATCATATAAATCTAGCATATGAATCCTTGAGGCACACACTCTAACCATGTTCAGGCTGTACTAGGGCTAAACATTCTGGGTATCACATTGTGTGACTTTTCCTGGGGACATATAATATGACATCTATTCACTCCAGATGGAGAGGGAAATGACAGCCCCCCCCCCAAAAAAAAAAAAAGAAAAGGGAAAAAATGATTCTGTGTTCACCTTGGTGAATCGAAGACTATATTGGGGCTATTTACTGGGCACAGGGCAACTGAAAGGCAACTACACAGGGAAAGTTCCATGCACTGTTTATAGGCAGATACACCACTGAATAATCCCATTCAAGACAATTGCTCACTTCTTAAATAACTTTGGAGAGTGGAAAGGGCTTGTGAGCCTTCTACCAGGAACTGTTAATGGACTCAATTGCGTGAGGGTCTCTGCTGAGTGATCACAGCTGCTCTGCTTCAAGCTAGGGAGAGTTCTGCCAATTCAGAGGAAACAGCTGCACTACACATATCACCCAGGAGACATCCAGGCTGCTCAGTGACTTAAAAACTTTACACTATAGTTCTATATATCGAGTATGTATTGTCAAACTATGCTTTTCAGGCGCAAATCAAAGCAAACAACACACAAATGTTTTAAATCAGAGGCTGAATAATGATAAACAGGCCAACAATGACAGCTATATTCCATGAGAAAGTTGCCTCTGGATGAAATTGAAACGGACACATTTCCCAGTTCCCCTGAAGTGCTTCTGCATTTGTCGGGAATATCTGTTAGGGTGGATGATTTCTGCATTGCCTTTTAAGACACAACAATTTGGCCTGCTCTATTTTCTACTGTCTTGCCCTACTAGGCTGGTCAGCTGCTGTGAATTGAGAGTCACTGGTTTCTTCCCTACTACATGCCACTTGTCTCAACCCTTTCGACCCCACCCCCACTTCTCTTTCTGAGCCACATGCGTTTTTGGTTGTCTTATTGCCTGGCATTTGGCATTGCCATACCCACGATCCCAAGGGGGGATGCTTCTGTGCATTCCAAGCTTCTGGTCTGTTCATGGGCACTGCAGTTGACTCTCGATAAGCAGATTAGCAGTAAGGTATGAGTAATTGAGATTCACATACACTCAGGTATTCAACCAACAAATACGTACCTGCAGTCTGCCGGGTACCAGATCCTGTGCTTGGTGCTAGGAAGAGAGATGTAAAACTTCCATGATTCCTGTCCACAATGAGCTCCCCATTTAGCTAAGCAGATGAAAAAGCAGGTAAACACAGAGAATTTCCCTGATTGATAGGGGTATGTGCTAGGAGCAGTCCTGGCAGAGAAGAGGGAATGAGAAATACTTCTTGGCTTTGGGAAGAGAGGAGAGGACTTTCAGCTGCTTTCTGGAAGAAAAAAAAAACAAGAAGAATGGGATATTTCAGGGGAAGCAGGAACAGATGCACAGTTGGGTATCAGACTCAGTCTGATGGGAGGCCGGCGATTAATCAGTGTATCATGGCTGGATTCAATACGGTGCATGCCAGGGCCTGGGCGGTGATGCAGCTCTGGGATTCCAGGCAGTGAACCTTGAAATTCATGCCGAGGGCAAGAGGCAGTTTTATAAGTCCAACTTTATTGAGGTGTGTTTCCAATTCCACACAATTCACACAGAAACTACACAGTTCTTGGTCATCAGTATATTCACAACGTTCTGCTCTTATGAACAATAATTCCAAAATATTTTCATCACCCTACAAAGAAACCTTAAAGTCATTATCAAGTCAGCTCCTCATTTTCCCTTTTCTCCAGCCACTGGAGACTATTAAGGAATTAATGCATCTATACATTTGCCTATTCTGGGGATTCATACAAATTTCTGGGGATTCATATCATACAATATGTGATCTTCTGTGACTTCTTTCATTTAGTGTAATCAATTTATTTATTAATGTATTTATTATTTCTATTTTATTTTATGTATATGAGTGTTTTGCCTGCATGAATGTAAGTGAACCCATGTCATGCAGACCCCACAGAGGCCAGAAGAGGGTGTCAGATCCCCTGGAACTGAAGTTATGGATGGTTGATAGCCACCACGTGGTGCTGGGAATTGAATCTGGGTCCTCTGAAAGAACAGCCAGTGTTCTTAACCACTGAGCCATCTCTCCAGCCCCTTATTTATTATTTTTACATGTGTGAGTGTTTTGCTTGTATGTACGTCCATGCACCATGTGCATGCAATGCCTACAGAGGCCAGAAGAGGGCATCAGATCCTCTGGAACTGGAGTTGACAGTTGTTAGTGCTGGTAACACAATCCAAGTTCTCTGCAAGAGCTGCCAGTCCTCTTAACTGCTGAGCCATCTCTCCAGTCCCCATTTAATGTATTGCAAGGTTCATCTATGCTATAACACATTTTTGTCCTCTGTTCCTTTTTATGCCCACAGAATATCTCATTATATGATTTTTACCATATTTCATTTATTCACTCAACTGATACACATTTATGCTGTTTGTATTTCATGGATTTTTACAAACGTGGCTATGAATATTTATGCAAAATATTCTATGGCCACATGTTTTAATTTCTTTTGTATATATACCTAGGAGAAGGATTTGTGGTTGACATGGTAAATTTATGTTTAATCTTCCAGGAACTGCCAGGCTATTTTCCAAAATAAAGGGGTCTTCAATATAGTAGATGGGAATTTATAATAAAAAATTGTCCGTCTCTTGCCAGAGCTTATTTTCCTTTTCGTAATATTTTATTTTTATTTTATTTTATGTATATGTGTTGTCTGCATGTGTGTAAGCACACCTGAGTCATACAATGTCCACTGAGGTCAGAAGAGGGCATTGGATCCCCTGGAACTGGAGTTATGGATGGTTGTTAGCCATCATGCAGGTGCCAGGAATTGAACCTGGGTCCTCTGCAAAAGCAGCCAGTGCTCTTAACTGCTGAACAATCTCTTCAGCCCCTAATTTCCCTTTCTTGTTACAGACACCATAATGGATGTGACAACAGTATGCTTTCATTTTGATTTATTTGCGTTTCCGTGGTTAGTTCGATGCTGAGTGTCATTTTTTTTGTACTTGGTAATGATTCATATATCATGTTTGGAGAAATGTTCATTCTAAACTTAAAGAATATTTTAAAGCTTTGAAACAACATTTTTTAAAAGAAAACAATAAGAAAAAAGCCCTTACAAAATTAAAGTCCCTATGTATTTCCTTTCTTATATTTTTATTTTCCTTTCCTAGTGGTAACTCTTGTCATGAATTTGCCTTATGGTTTTGCTTCATACATGTTTTAATAAATACTGTGAAATTCTTTGATTTGACACTGAATTTTTTTGTAACAGGTTCTTGGTATGTAGCCCTGGCCAGCTTGATATCTGTAGAATAGGGTGTCCTTTAAGTCATGGCAACCCTCCTGTCTCAGCTTTTTGAGTGCTGACATTATAGACATGTGCCAACACGATGGGGTGTAATTATTTAAGGTTACAGAAATTCTAACATAATATGTAGCATTCCAAAATTTGATTTTTTTTTTCTTTTAGCTTAAGCAGCAATGGGGGGTGGAGCACAGAGATGAAAAAGAGGAAGGGGGGGGGACCGACCAAACTAAGTATATATGGAAATGCCAAAAGGAAACCTGTTTTTTAAAAAAACTAGCATAAAGATACATTGTCCCCATTAAAAAAAAAGCAAACATTTAATTATGCCATCTTTTAATTACTGAGTTGTAATAGTTCTTGGTATATTCTTTTTGGGGTGTGTGTGTACGTGAATTTGTGTGTGTGTGTGTGTGTGTGTGTGTGTGTACATTTTTGTGTGTGTGAATATAAACACATGCATTCCAAGGCTCTTGTGTGCAGGTCAGAGGACAAGAGCCCAAATTTTCACTTTGTTTAAGACAAGGTCTCTGTTGCTTGCTGGGCATACAGTGTCTGTGGATTCTCCTGTCTCTGCCTGCCATCTCCCCACAGTAGTGCTGGACACTTGCATTACATGTTCAGTTTTTACACGGGTTTTGGAAATTTGAACTCAGGTCCTTCTGCTTGTGCAGCAAGAACTTTTACCTACTGGCTATCTCCCTAGCTCCCAGTTCTTTATATATTCTTGATACAAGTTCTTATGTGATATATGATTTGTGAATTTCATTCCCATTCTGTGGTTTGTATTTTTACTTTCCTGATGATATATTTGGAAGCCTGTAATGTCTTATTTGGAGAAAACAGACTCATTCATTTTTAATTTTATGGACAATACCTTGGATACTGTATCTAAAAGTTCTTCCCAAGTCCAAGTCAAAAGATTCTCTTATTGTTTTAATCTAGAAACTATATATTCAGGCCTGTAACACATTCTGATTTAAACTTTGTCCTTATGACATATGCTAAGATTATAAATTACTCTTTTTACATGTGAAGTTCCAGGTGACATACATCATTTATCAAAAAGCCTAACCTTTCGCAATTAACTTGTATTGCTATTTTGTCCAAAATTAATTGAATATTAATGGATTCTCAACTCTGTGCCATTGATCTATGCCTGTTCTTGTGCCATTATTAGACTGTCCTGATGTCTGTGTGTCAAAGTAGACAGTGTTTTCATTTTGAAAATGATTTTGGCTACTCTATATTCTTTATATTTCTACATACATGCTGGAATGGAATGATCAAGTTCTACACAAATCTTGCTTCATGCATTGACATACTGCCACTGCAGGATGATTGGCACACTGACAGGACTGAGACTTCAAATCTCTGAATACACACTCTAGCTCCACTTATGGAGATCATTATTTTCTCTCACAATCATCTAGTGTTTTCAGTATGTACATCTTTTTCATATGCTTTGTTGGATTCATTCTGAAGTAACTTATAGATTGATGCTCTGTAAAATGGCGTTTTAAAACCTTTGCTTCTTGATTTTTGCTAGGACATACAAATTCAATTGAATGTTATATACTATTCTCACATCTTGTCACTATTCTAAACTGTGCCTTTGCTCTACCATTTCTGTGGATTCTTTGGTATTTTCTATACACAAGATCACGTCCTCTGTCATGCTTTCATTTTTACTTTTCCTTTTCAATCTTGCATTTGCTTATTTTCATACTACACTACTAGAACCCCTAACAATGTTGAAAAGAAGTAAAGACATTCTGGCCTGGTTCCCCATCTTGGGAAGCATCCACTATCTCATCACTGAGTGTGACATTAAGTTGTGTTTTATTTCATTTTGTCTGTTTTTGTGACTCTCTTATCAATCTGAGGAAGCTGCCTTTCCTTCCTAGTTTGTTCAAATCTTTTAGCAAGAATTTATGTCGGCTTTTAGATTTTGAAAAATGATCCCCCTCTTCCTGCTGCTCCCTCTCCTCATCCTCCTCTTCTTCCTCCTCTTTCTTTTTCTCTTCCTCCTCTTCCCCCTCCTCTCTCCTCCTCTTTTTTCTTCTTCGTCTCCCCCTTCATCCTTTTTTTTGATCTATTGAGATGATCATGAGCGTTTTTTTTCCTTTACATTACTCAAATTTTAATTATTCAATCGACATTACAGATCTGAAATACATTGTACTTGGCTGTGCCTACAATCCACTTTATACATTGATGGATTTTGTTTCCTAATACTTTCTTAAGGATCTTGTCTGTATGGATGATCATAGATAATTTTGATCTATATGTTTGTTTTCCTGTGATGTTTATTTCTGCCTTTGGAATTATGGTAATACTAACTCCATAAAATGAATTGGGAAATGTCCTCTCAACTACTTCTTTGAAAAGATTATGAATAATTCATATTATGTCTTCTTTAAATATTTGATAGAATTAATCAGTAAAGCCATCTCTTCTTGGACTTTGTTTTTTTAAAAATATTTTATTTATTATTTTTATTTTATGTGTATGTGTGTATTGCCCCTGGAACTGGAGTTACGGAGAGTTGTTAGCTGCCATGTGGGTGCTGGGATTTGAACCCGGGTCTTCTGCAAGTACAACCAGTGTTCTTAACCACGGAGCCGTTTCTCCAACACCTCCTCTTGGACTTTGTAAGAAGAGATTCAATTACCATGTACATTTCTTGACTTAGAATATAGGTACTCAAGTCTTTAAACTTCTTTGGTCAGTTTTTGGTAATTTGTGTGTTTGGTTTGTTTCTATTTGTTTATTTTAGTTTCTATGTTTTGTTTTCTTTTGTTTTTGAGACAGGGTCTCATTATGTAGTCCTGGATGGCCTGGAACTCACTATGTAGACCAGGCTGGCCTCAGACTCACAGAGATCCACCTTGCTCTCCTTCTCAAGTGTTCGGATTATAGGCATGCACCACCATGCCCTGCTTAATTTGTGTTTTTAAAAGAAACTTTTCTAGTTCAGTTACATTGTTCAGTTTTGGGCATAAACTTTTTTCCTCATGTTTCATGTAATTCTTTTAATTGCTTGCTCATTCGAGCTTAATGATTTGTCAATTTTTAAAATAATTTCAAGGAAGCAACTTTTGGTTCAGCTGATGTTCTCTATATTTTTTCTTTTGTTAATTAAAAAATTTCCTTTTTAGTTTACTTATAACTCAATTCTTCTTCTCCCTCCTCCTCCTCCTCCTCTTCCTCCTCCTCCTCCTCCTCCTCCTTTTTATTTTATTGTGGAGTATTGGGAATTGAACTCAGGGCCTTGCATATTTTACATGCTAAGCAAGCAGTCCAACACCGAGCTTGGTCCTCAACTTATGTTTTTACAGGATCTGACCACAGAGTCCAGGTTGTCTCAGCCTCCCAAGTGCTTACATTATAGGCATGCATCGCCAAATCCAGCTTCCTGTTCTTAAGTTAGTTTTGTTAAGGTAGAACTGAAGTTACTGATTTGAGACTGTTTTTCCTAATTAGGCTATAAAACTGTAAATCGTCTTCTAAATTTTTCCTTAGCTACATCCCATAATTTTGTGTGTATATGCATACATACACATGTGTGTGTGTAGTAGTACATATACCCACGTGAGGTGAACATGATTACCACTACACTACGGAAATGTACCTGTGTGTATGTATGTCTATGTGTGGGTGAGTGTGTAGGTTAGAGGTAGACATCAGCTGTCTTCCTCAATCACTTTCCATCGAGACTTCCTCTGAACCAGAAGTACATTGATTCAGGTAGGCTAACCATCTAGCAAGGCCTCAGAATCTGCCTGTCTCTGCCTCCCCAGCTCTGGAATTACAGATGCATAGCACTTTCCCTGAGTGCTAGGGATCCCTTGAGTGCTAGGGATCCTCACACTTACATAGCAAGAACTTTATCAACTGAGTCATTTCCTAAGCCCCCCTAAATTGTATGTATTCATTTTTATTTATTCATTTATATTGTTATGTATGAGTGTCTTGCCTCCCTGTATGCAAATGTAATGAAATGCCTGTGGAGGCCAGAAGAGGGCATTGTATCCCTTGGATCTGGAGTTACAGAAGGTTGTTAGCCACAATGTGGGTGCTGGGAACCAAACCAGGGTCCTCTGCAAGAGCAGTAAGTACTCTTAACTACTGAGTCATTTCTCCAGCCCCTGTGTTAATTTTTAATCACCTTTTAGCTCAAGAAAAATCTTATGCCTCTCATGCTTCTTTATTAGTTGAGATTTCTAGGATCTAGGAATTTATCCAATTTCTTTTTATTTTTAATTACTATTTTGTTACTTTTTATACATTTGTTATTACATGTATTTTTTTGGCCTTTTTGAAACAGGGTCTCCCTCTAAGCCCCAGCTGTCCTGGAACTCACTATTTAGACCAGGCTGGCCTTGAACACTCAGAAATCTGCCTGCCTCTGCCTCCCAAGTGTTGGGACTACAGGCGTGCTCTACCATGCCCAACTACATGTATTTTTTATGTGTCAGTGTGTTTTGTGTATGTGTGTGTGTGTGTGTGTGTGTGTGTGATGTATGGGGGCACAAATGTCACACAGTGCAGGTGGATGTCAGAGAAAAACTTGGGGGAGTCAGTTCTCTCCTTCTAGCATGCAGCACCCAGGTTGTCAGGCTTGGCAGCAAGTACCCTAAGTCAATGAACTATGATGTCATCCTCTACAGTGTTTTTTAATTGGACATACTTTGTATTGTTTCTATTGTTTTTAATTCACTATAGCATTTTATACTATTTATGCTGAAGAATGTTCCTTTTGTGCTTTAAAAATGTGTCCATCATTGTCTATGAATTGCCCAGACCTAAGGGACACATCTGCAATGCAACCTCTATACCTAAGTTTCATGGAACATAGAACAGGGATAAAGAAGAGGACACTAATAAATCAGTTCTCAAAAATGAACCTCCCTCATGAAGTGGAGGTCCAGGAACACAAAAGGTCACAAATAGCTAAAGTGTAGAGATCAAGAGTCTCCTAAATAACGGTACTTGGACAAGATCCCTTTATTAAACTTCATCCACCCAAGGCTCGGGGACAATCATGGAAGAGGGGGCAGAAAGATTATAAGAGTCAGGAAGGATGTGCATGACCATATGGAAACAGAGTCCTACAAGCTCCTGGGAACCTGCTCATATGATTCTATGGCCTAGATGTCAGCATACACAAGTCCCATACAAACTCAGGCAGACAGTAACCCAGCATAGAACTGGGAAAATGGACAGCAGACCCCAATGTTATCTAAAGGAATGTTGGCAACTATCTGATTGCTACTAGATGAAGAACTGATCTTCCTAAAACAATAGACTCTAGATAAGCTGACTAGACTCAGTGGATGGGCTTGTACTGGGGAACAGCTGGGGGCACTGACAACACAGGGCAGTAACAAGGATGACAGAGTGTATGGGCTCCAATGGGGGGGCTATGGGAGGGTGCCAGTGTGGATGGGGGTATAAATATGATTAAGGTTGTTTGAGATGTTCTGTATGAAATATACAAATAAATCAATAAAAATAAATAAAATAAAAATGTGTCCATTGTTTGCTAGTGATGTTCTCCACGGTTACTTAGATAGAGTTGCTTGATTATGCTTTTGAGCTTTCTATATTTTTGACAATTTTATGCCTGTTTGTCCCATAAATCATTAAGAACAGGGCATTAAAATCTGTAGCTGTTATTTGTATAGTGTCTATTTCTTTTTTTAATTCTGTCAATTTTCCTTCTGGACTTTTGACACTTTGTCATTAGTGGTCCATACATTCTAATTCACTATTAAATGTCTTTATTTTACATAGTAATATCATGTATTTTAAAATATTTTGTGCAAATACAGATACCTGAGCTCTCCTACGTTTCTTCTCTGCCTGGGGTCTCGTTCATCATTTTTTGTCTTTAGCATAGACAGCACAGAGTTTTGGTTCTGTGGTTGCATCCAGTCTGACAATCTCTGCTTTTTGAGTGTCCTTCTTAGATAATCTACTTCATATAAATATTGATATGGTTAGATTTGCAATTACCAGTTTTCTATTTGCATCCTGTGAGCCTTGTCTGTTTTATATTTCCCCATTCTTTTGTAATTACTTGTTAGTGTACTATTTTAATTTGCTTGTTGGTTTTAACCATACATTTTAGTTAGTTTCTTAATGGTTCCTCCAGGAAGTATAATGATCATTTTAACCCATTACAGTCTACTTCTGATTAATGCTAATTTAAATCTGACATAATATTTTCTCTCATAGAGAGTCACTGTCTCACGCCCCCACAACTTGTTTGTGGTTTTATTGCCCTATTATCTCTCATTCGTTATAAATCCAGCAGTACTATGTCTCAATTGTTGCTTTATAAAAACCTCACATCTTTTATATAAGGAAGAGAGAAGAACTTAGAAAATTATAAATTTTTATATTAGCTTACAGTTTCTGGTACTCACGGTTATTCCTTGTGGTCATAAGTCAGAGTCCATTTCCTTTCTGCCTTAACCCTTTACTCTTTCCTTTCTTCATTTCCTTTCTAGTGTTCTTACTCTTTCTTATTCTGCAGTCTTGCTGACAAAGAACTCTTATTCTTTATCTTGAAATACCTTTATTTCTCCTTCATTTTTGGGAGACCAATGCCTTATCCATTAGGTAACTGGGGCATCTTCTCCTTCATTTTTGAAAGACGGTTTTGATGTGTATAGAATAGGCAAATGGGATTACACTGAGCTAAAAACCTGAAGGAGTGGTGGTGCACGCCTTTGATCCCAGCACTTGGGAGGCAGAGGCAGGTGGACCTCTGTGAGATCAAGGCCAGCCTGGTCTACATATAGAGTTCCAGGCCAGCTGTGGCTACAGGAAGACCCTATCTCAAAAAAAAAAAAGCTTCACAACAAAGGAAAAAACAGAGCAAAGACAGAAACTATGACCTAGAAGACTATTTGTAAGCCAGACCTCTAATCATGGATAAATGCCCAAAATATATAAGGAACCCAAACAACTTTGTAGGAAGAAAACAAATGCTTTGATTGAGAGAAAGGGAAAGAACTGGAATAAAATGCTATTTTTGAAAGAAGTAGAGTGCCCAATGAATACATGGAGGACATGCTTGACATCTCTAATCATGAAGAACAAACAAATTAAAGCCACAATGATTATCTTGCCTCACACCCTCATAATAGCTATTATCAGAAAAGCAAAAGATAACAAGTGTTGGTGTGGTTGTGAAAAAAGGCAACTTTTGTACTTACTTGAGGAAAATATAAATAAGTACAGCCATTATGGGAAAACAGTATAGAAGGCCTTCAAAAATATTAAAAATATAACTATCATATGATCCGTATGGTGAAGAAATGCCTCCCCTCTCATATTTACTGCAGTAGTTCACATGAGCCAAGAAATAGAAACCACCTAAGTGTCCATCATCAGGTAAATGAATAAAAGAAATGTGGGAGATTCACAAAATGGAATACTATTCAGAGTTTCAAAAAGAAAATTTGTCATATGTAATAACATAGATGTAATTAGAGGATATTATACCTAGTGAAATTAGTAGGGCTAGAAATACAATTACTGCATAATGTCGCTAATAGCTTATATTTACAACAGTGGAACTAACAGGAGCACAGAGCTAAATTCTGGCTAGCAACCGATGGGAATGGGCTAACAGGAGACACAGAGCCTCAGTAAAGTGGCAGGAGTATGTTTATTTTCAGAGATGTTGTACCATGTGATGAATATATCTAACAGTTGAGTGTTGTTCTTTTCAATACCACTGGGAGAGTGGGTCCTGTATATTCTCATTACAGAAGATGTCAAATGTTTGAGGTGATGAATGGGTTGGTTTGTTGACCTGATTGTATCCTTATATGTTGCATTAAAAATCATAACATGGGGTTGGAAAGATGGCTCAGTGGTTAAAAGCACTGGCTGCTCTTGCAGAAAAGCTAGGTTCAATTCCCAGCACCCACATGGCAGCTAAAAACGGCCCATAACTACAGTCCCAGGGGAATCTGATGCCCTCTTCTGACCTTCGCTGGAATTGCACAACATGGGTACACCTACCTATATGCAGGCAATACATTCAGGCATATAAAAATAATAAATAAAATATTTCAAAAGATTTATTTTTAAAAATTGTAACATAACCTTGTACCCCATAAATATATACAATTATAACTTATTGGCATGTATTCACAAAAAGAAGATATTTCGTTGGAAAAAGTCTAAAGAAGACTAAAGTATTTTGAGGGTAAAGAGAGAGAGATTTTGAGACTAGATTACTGAAAGGGCTAAAGTAACAGAACCAGAAATAAGAAAGGGAGAGAAATAGAAAGGTTATTCGTGTGGGGCAGGGGAAGAACAGTTTTAGAAGTTTTTATTTTAAAAAGTTCATGAAAACACAAAACAAAATATTTAGTAGGCAGTGGGAAATGTAAGCTTGATGCTCAAGAGCAAAAAAAAAAAAAAAAAAAAAGAAAGAAAAAAAAAAAAAGAAAGCCAAAGGGGCAAGCCAGTACACAGGAGCAAGCCAGTAAGCAGTGTTCCTCTGTTGTCTTTGCTCCAGCCCTGCCTCCAGGTTCCTGCTTGAACTCCTGCCCTGGCTTCCCTCAGTGAAGGGCTGCACTGTAAACTGAAATAAACCCTTTCCTCCAGAAGCTAAAGACTTCTTATTATACGTGGATACAGGCATGCCCAGATACCTGGGGATGTCATTGTTTTCATTCTTTTCAAATTAAATGCTTGGTCCTCATAGTTCTTAATACTTATTTATAACCCCAAGAAGGATATATGTTGTTTTCTCTTGTTTTTGTTTCATGGAAATTGAGTATATGGAGGAAATGGGTGGTAGAACATAACTAGGGGAAAGAATGTGAGATAAGATACAGGCATGCCCAGATACCTGGGGATGTCATTGTTTTCATTCTTTTCAAATTAAATGCTTGGTCCTCATAGTTCTTAATACTTATTTATAACCCCAAGAAGGATATATGTTGTTTTCTCTTGTTTTTGTTTCATGGAAATTGAGTATATGGAGGAAATGGGTGGTAGAACATAACTAGGGGAAAGAATGTGAGATAAGGAAGAAATTGAGAACCACAGAAGCTCCCTTCATCAGCATCCGCTAAAACTATGCTGGAGGTGCTGAGCCATTAAGTCTCCCCTCCTTTACCTTTCTTGCTCCCATTTTCAGTGGAAGGTTCACTTAGCTTCATGAATATCTGTGTATGTCTTTGTGCCACTTGTTTTGGCCTTTGACTTTATTTTTCTCTCTTAGTTTTTGCACCAAGCTTCCGGGGAGGGGGGATTTTTTCCATTCTTCAAGAGGGCAATATTTTGTGCTTGGGTTGGCCCATGTTTCTTGCTCCCAATGCCCAGGATGAGTTACCCTGCCAGTGTCTCTGAATGGCCACTAGATGGCAGTGTCTGGGAGCTTTGCTGACCAGACTTGGCGTCATGGCTGCTAGTGCAGTAGTGGCGAGTTTCCACATGTATTTTGATTCTAGGCTGTTGCGACCAGTTGCTAACAAAAAGTACTAGACATAGCTGGACCTCTTTGTCTATTATAGAAGAAATTCATAGTACTCAGGACTGAAAAGGTCTGTTCCTTTAAGTTGACATTCCCCCCACCTCACAGGAGTTCCTACCTGTAAAACTGAAAGATTTCCTTTTATTCCTGTTTCAAATGTTATTTGTTGTTTGGCTTTGTTAATTTTTTTTACATTTATCTATCATCTATCTATCACTTTTAGTGTGCGTGTGTGTGTGTGTGTGTGTGTGTGTGTGTGTGTGTGTGTGTGTGTACATGCGCCATAGCATGGGTAGATCAGAGGATAACTTGGAATCAGTTCTCTCCTTCCAACATGCAGGTCACAGGGTTTGAACTCGGGTCTTCAGGCTTTGTAACAAGCACCTTTATCAGCTGAACCATCTCACTGGCCCTGATTTCATTTTTACTGTAAAATGATTTCATTAGTATTCCTATGGTAGTTAATAAGCTGAGTTGACCTTCTTTCCTGAGCATGATCTTGTAGATGCACATATTGTCAAAGCCTGAGGGGATTTCATTGAGTTTAAAGCCAAGTTTTATATGTGGTGAAACTGAGGCAAAAAAGAATATTGCTCGAAGTCACATAAAAAATTCAAGGTGATCGGGTGTAATGGTGCACGCTTTTAGATCCAGCACTCAAGAGGCAGAGGCAGGCAGATCTCTGAGTTCGAGGTCAGCCTGATCTACATAGTGATTTCCATGCCAACCAGGGCTAAATAATGAGAACCTCTCTTAAAAAACAAAAGAGCAACAAGAAAAATTCAGGGCAGTCCCATGAGTTAGTCTTATGCTATGCATATAACAATCAGTAGATCATTTTAATGGAATTTTTGTGAATTTTATACAACATATTTTGATCATATTTAGATCCCTGCCCATATTTGCACACTCCCTTACTAATCTCCCCACCAAATTTCTATACTCTACTATATAATGTATTAATATATATATATATATATATAGAGAGAGAGAGAGAGAGAGAGAGAGAGAGAGAGTTTGGTTTGTGTCCCCATATGCCCTTCATTGTGGGTCCATTCACTGGAGCCTGGTCAACCTACCAAGATTCCCATATTCCTGTAAGTGACTGTCTCTCCCTCTTCTGGCAGCCATAAGGTGCCAAAAGTTCCTTAGGTTGCACTGGGATTTCTTACCCAATTCCCCATTTCTATGCTTAGATTTTGTCTGGTTTGCGCTTACATGGGACTTGTGCATGCTTTCACTATTGCTGTGAAGATGATATTTCATCCATTAATTGTGGATATAAAATATTGGGGAAAGGTGAATGGGACAGGTGGATGGGGCACTGGAACAGGGCTTCAGGGGAATCATAGTTCCAAGATAAATTATGCCTGGGACAGACATGAGGAGTGGAGACGGAGCAGGTTAGAAAGGGGAAAATTCAAGGATTATTGTCATTTAGGGGTTAAAGAAGAGTCAAAGACAATACTCAATAAGTTCAGGTTGTACCAGGCTCTTAAATGTCAGGCTCATTTCTTACTAATGTTGAGCGGGAACTTACAAATACTTTCCATTTTCATGTTGTTGATTTCCAATGTAACTTTCCACTACATTTCAGACTCTTCCATTTTGCCCCACATTCTCCTAGTTTTAGCCATTCAGATGGGAGATAAAGTTTGTATTAGTCACTTTTCTTTTGCTGTGATAGAAACACTGACCAAAGCAATTTATAGAAGGAAGAGTTTATTTGAGCTTACGGTTCCAGGGGAATTACAGGTCATCATGACAGGGAGGCATGGTGGCTGGAGGTGGCTGAAGCAGGAGCAGCAGAAGCTAAGCTCTCGCATCATCACGCAGGCACAGGAAGAAAGCACACCTGGAGGTCTGGCAAGGCTTAAGAAGTCTCTAAGCCCACCCCCAGTGACATGCTTCCTCCAGGATAGACACACCTTCTAAGACCTCCCAAAACAGCGCCATCATCTGGAGACAAAATGTCCAAATCCTTGGAGCCTATGGGGGACATTTTCATTCAAACCATCACAAAGTTGAACTGGAAAATTAGGTCAACACTTATTTCTACTGCAGATGTTCCCTAGAGACACAACTCAGAGCAATAAGGCTCTTTGCTGACTCTAAACCCCACTCAGTCACTTTGTTTTTATTCTACCCACTCATGAAAGTCTGAGTATGTGGTCTCCGCATCCCACAGCTCCCTTTGTCCCAAGGGCCTTCCAGAAGGTTTGGAGAGCTCTTGACAGCTGAGAAAGATCTATAGAAAGTGAGTGTGATTTCGTGCTAATGAAAGAGACCTTCAAACAAAAGGGCTCTTTAAAAGCAGCCTGAACAGGGGAGCAATCCAAGAGCCCTTCAGACTGTCAAGAGCATGCCAGTGCCCAAAAAGGTTGGCCAGCCATATTCAAAGCCAAGCAAATCCACCACTTCCCATCTCAAATCTCTTTATGCTCACAGACCACTTGAGGTCTGTCTCACAAAGGCACAAGAGTCAACCCTACCAGACCATCCTTCATCTGGCTTTATACATCTTCTTTTCTGCCAAGCCAACAGCCCAACATTATACCTCTCCTCTTGGCCTTTGCTTGGCAAAATGCCTGGTGTATATTAGACATTCAATAAATAGCATTCTTTTCCTTCGCCTTAGAGATTATCTAGACTTGGACATGATGGAGGTACTTGTTGGAGCCTTGGGTGCATAGCCATTTGGAAATAAGGAAATATTCATGTCATGACATTCTGTTTTCTGTAGCTGGTATTTATGACTACCTTCTTTTACTTCATTTTCTATTCCTTTATCTTCAGCAAGCACCTCGGTTGGTCATGGCTCCTTATTGGTGGGGCAACCCAAACTTTTACTCCTAAGGAGTCTAGGTCAATAGTAGTCCTGCCTGGATTGGGTTGTTATTGTTTTCCATTGACCTTAGTTATAGGCACCACAGGGAATTCTTATAGTGCACACATACTCTTTCTTATCTCTAGCAGCAGTCCGATATCCTTTGAACCTTTGGAGGGGGAGAGTATGTGATATACATGCCCCATTTATGGATGAGCACTCCACAGACACATATTCTCTGCATTTTAACTGGTTGTGGGTTTCTGTATTAAGCACCATCTCCTGCACAAAAAAAGCTTCTCTGATGAGGGCTGAGAGATGCATTATCTATGAATAGAGAGATCTGACTGCACCGTGATCTACCTATACAATCCGTTGTCTCTAAACAAGATCCTTATCTGTCACTGACACTCCAAGCACCATCAATCCTGTTGGATCTTAAGGCCGAAGTGGCAGAGCACCTTGTAGAGCAGGGAAGAATTTTTCAGTGCCTATTTTTGTACTGGACCCCTACTCAAAACTTGCTCCTTTTGGGGTCACTCGGTAAATAAGCTAGAGTCACACAGTCAAGTAAGAAATATAATGAAATTCAGAGTCCTATCAGCTGCTGTGCCTCCTTTCTGGCAGTAGGCGGGGACAGATGCAACATTTTCTCCTTCATCTTCATAGGGATTTTTTGACATACGTGCTCCCTACCACATGACCCCTAGAAATTACACTCAGATAGAGTCCCCAGATTGTCTGTTTGTTCATTCGTTTTGGGAGACAAGGTCTCACAATGTAGCCCAGGTTGGCCTGGAAATCACAATCCTCCTGCCTCAGCCTCTTGAATACTGAGGTATTAGGCATGTGCCACCAAACCTGGCCCCTGAGTTTTTGTTGTGTTTATTTCCATATTTTGGCCCACTATCTTTTTAAATTTATGCTCTCTCCTTATATATTTATTCCTCTGAACGTGTTTATATTTTTTCTGGCTACTTTTTAAAAATTTAGTTTTAATTTGTTTATTTTTATTTTGTGTGTATGAGTGTATTGCCTGCATGTGTGTTAGTGCCCCTGTGTCATGCAATGCCTGTGGAGGACAGAAAAGGGTGTCAGATCCTCTGGAACTTGAGTTACAGACAGTTGTTAGCCACCATGTGGGTGCTGGGATTTGAACCCAGGTCTCCTACAGGAATAACCAGTGCTCTTAACTGCTGAGCCATCTCTCCAGTTCCTTGTCTATTTACTTTTAAAAGATTGTCTTTGTCATTGGTCTCACGTAACTTGATTAAGATGTGTCTGGCTCTAGTTTTCATATTTCTTGTGCTTACTGTGGATTGGACTTCTTGGGACCTTTCTTCCTGAATTTTTGTTATTTCAGGTGGGAAAAAAATCTAGTCCCTGATACTCATCCTTACCTGAAGAAGAAGGCCATTTGCAGGAAAATTCTTATAGTAGCACATCAGCTTCCACATTAGTAACTTCTTTTGAACTTGTTCCAGATAATTAATCTAAGTGAAAATGCCATATCTCCATTGCCACGCTCAGGACACACATAGACTAAGGACCCTCTGTCTGTGTTTAGGATATGGCTTCCCTCATAGTCTTCTCTTTAATGTCCACAGGTCCTCTCAGGTTGGCAAACTCGGGTTTCTGCTGGCTACAGATCCTAGCAACTTCCTCAGAATGAAGGGTGGTATCTCATCTCAAATGAATTGCATCCTGCGAGGCATGGTGGTGCATGCCTTCATTTGGAAGGCAGAGGCAAGTGAATCTCTATGAGTTCAAAACCATCCTGGACTGCAAACCCAGTCCCAGCCTAGCCAGAGCTGCATAGTGAGACCCTATCTTAAAAAGAGAAAGAAATGAAGGAAGGAAGGAAGGAAGGAAGGAAGGAAGGAAGGAAGGAAGGAAGGAAGGAAGGAAAATGCACCTTAGTAATCCAGAGTTGGACAGGTTTAGCTTAATTCCCTTCCTTTTAACATTAGATATACTATAAAAACAGTCAGGGGCTTCCACTAGATTTAAGCATGTGATCACATTTCCTATGACTACCCCATTGTCACCTAACACTGATGAAATTATAATAAAGAAATAAGTTTAAAAGGAAAGCTGTAAATCCAATTTATTCAAGTTAAACTATTTTACTTTTGCAAATTTTACAAAAACAAATGACCCATGGTAAGATTATTGCTGCGGTCATGGAAAGGGTATATGTAAGTGAAGGGCCCCAAAGATTTAGGGTTCATTAGCTACATGTCTTGTGTTGACATTCTACCATAGTTCATATGCTCAGGGCTTTCTTTTAGAGTCCATCTCTGTCTCTTTGGTGACTCACGACAAAACAACTGATATCCATTTTTGAACTTTGTCTTAACAATTGATTTTGGTCACTCAACTATGTGCTTCTCAAAATATGTAACTTCCTCATTATCCTACCTGGCTCAGCCTTCACTTAGCACTTCTGTAAAGACCAGTACCAGTTCTAACCCGACCCTCAGGCTTCCACCCTGGCCAGATTCTAGTCAACTCCTCAAATGTATCTGGACAAGACACTTTGTTCAAGACAAAATTGACTGGGTGCAAACCATAGTGACAAGCATTATCAAGTTTGTAAGGAAATACAGAGAAGCTCATCTTGTTCAACTCTTGAGATTAAAAAAAAGTACAAATGAGACATGACCTAGAAATTTCAAAAGGGACAATGACATTTTTGACTGAAATGTCATCTTGACAGTAAATTGTAACTAGCCCTGGTTCAGAATACACAATGGTAGATTTTTAAAAAAATCTTAAAGTATTTATAATTTCAAACTTTCATAACATTCAACAATTTCATAAAATTGTTTTCAATGAGTGGATATATTTTAATAAGTCATTAAAAATAGCACTTGCGTGCTGGAGAGATGGCTCAGCGGTTAAGAACACTGGCTGTTCTTGCAGAAGACCCAGGTTCAAATCCCAGCACCCACATGGCAGCTAACAACTGTCCGTAGTTCCAATTCTAGGGGTTCCAAGAACCTCTTCTGTCTTCCACGGGCATTGCATGACACAGGTGCACTTAGCTACATGCAGGCAATACACGAATACACACAAAATAAAAAATAATAAATAAAATATTTTAAAAAGCACTTGCTCTTAGAAATTTCTGATCATCTAGAATATTGAAACTATTTCAATTTCCAGTTCCTTCTTTGTTTTTGTGACTGGACATATGAATATTCCTCTGATTATATTGGTAAATTTTTCATAAGAGAAACTCTGTGGAGTAAAAGAGTAATATTTGTTCGTGGTGATGAATTTAATTATTTGCTTAACAAGAAAAAACAGCCACCATCTGTGTGATTGTAAATTTTCATCATCAGCTTGGCTAGATTTGGAATCATGTAGGGGACACACCTCTGGAAATGTCTCTTATATAAGGAGGGAAGACCCACCCTCAATGTGGGTGATGCCATCTCATAGCCTAGAACATAAAGGAGAAACTGAGCTGAGCGACAGCATTCATCTCTGATTCCTGGCGATAGTTGTAATGGCTCCCACCATGTCTCACTCTTGCTGCCATGACTTTTCTGCTGTGATGGACTATATACTTCCAACAGTGAGTGAAAATGGATTCTTCATTCATTGGGTGGCTTTGGTCAATATTTGGTTACAGCAATGAGAAAAGTAACTAATATAGTATGCAACTCTCAACTTGACATTCTGTTTATGGAGTATGTTGTTTTATTTTAAGAGATTGAAGACATGGGGCTGGAGAAATGGCTCAGTGGTTAAGGGCAATGGCTGCTCTGGCAGAGGACCTGGGTTCGGTTCCCAGTACCCTCATGGCAACCAACAAGAGTCCTTATCTCCAGTTGCAGGAGTTCCTATGCCCTATTCTGGCCTCTGTGGGCATTACAGGATACAGGTGCTCTTACAAACACGCAGGTAAAACACTCATAAACACAAAATAAAAATAAATAAGAGATTGAGGATACATTCAAAGGTAATGTGTTTGCAACAATACTTTTTTTGGTCTTTTTGAGACAGGGTTTCCCTGTAGCCCCAGCTGGCCTGGAACTCACTATGTAGACCAGGCTGGCCTTGAACTCAGAGAGATCCACCTGCCTCTGCCTCCAAAGTGCTGGGATTAAAGGCATGCGCCACCACGCCCAGCTCTCAAGCTGCATGCTGCAAATGTGTTTTGTATTTAAAGGAAAAGATGTTTTTAATGTTAAAAAAATGTAATCTTGAAACCAGGCATGATGGTATGCATCTACAGTTCCAGCACTTTCCAGTTGTGGCAGGGGGACCTAAGTTCTCTACCAGGCTGGACCACATAGTGAGACCCATGTAAAAACATGTTGTTTCCCATACATTTCTACACTACTTCTTAAAGTGATAATTTTTTGTCACTCTGTATTTCTTGCCCTCTTCTTAAGGATTTGGGGACCATAGATGTGTTTTTATGTATCTAGACTCTGTATTCCTTCCAATTAGTTTATTGGTCTGTCTTTAATCTCTGTTCATAACCAGAGCTCTGAATACATGTTGAAATTCAGAAACATAATACCTCCACATTTATTCTTCTTGCTCAAAATTTGTTAAAGCTATTTGTGGGGTCTTTTGTGGTTCCGTACAAACGATCCTGCTTTTCTGAATGGAGGCATCATGTCTTCTAATCCAGGCCGCTGTTTCTATCCTCACCTGGGTGGCTATACTGTCCAGACCCTTTAGAATTTCAGGACTAGCAAGACAGATATCAGTATTTCGAGCAAGCCTGGAAACTGAGGCATGGAGTCCATGTATAAAACCTTTTTCTTTTCAAAATAAAGTGAGAGATTTCATTAAAATATTATATATATATTTATTTTGTTCACATATGTATGTGTATGTGTAGGCATGCACATGCAGTGTCACATATGTAGAGGGCAGAGGACAATTTGTGAGAGTTGGTTCTCTACTTCCACCATGTGGCTTCTGGGGACTAAACTCAGGTCATCAGGTTTGGTGGAAGGGGCATTTACCCGCTGAACCATCTGACCGGCCCAAGAGATTGCATTTTCTTTTTATGTGTTTTCCTTTTCTTGAACAGTGGGAAGGAGATACGGCATCTAGCAGTCAAGTCATCATCTGTATTCTCTTACAGGTGGCTAGATTATGCTGGGTGAATCAAAACTCCAAGACTGACAAGAATGATGACAATCCACTGGTGAACCTCTCAGAGAAGTTGAGGTGCTGGACATAGGAACTAATTCAATTCCCTGCAAGAAATTGGGAGTGTGAGTATCCACTCCTATGATGCTGTGTAAGCAATAAGGATTCCAGTGTGAGTACTTCAGTGAATTGATTTGGTGTTCACCTGGGGTTCAGAGGTCTGTTATTTATTTTCTGAATTTCTCCTAAGAGGAAATTGTCTGTGAATTACTGCTGAATCAGGGGCTTCTGAAGGGTAGGAGGCCTCAGGGATTCTTACTTTATCATCTTGCTGATTTAGCTATTTTTATTTTACTTTTTATTTTTATTTTTATTTTTTTGTCATTTTGAGACAGGTCCCCCTACAGCCCCAGCTGGCCTGGAACTAACTATGTAGACCAGGCTGACCTTGAACTCGCAGAGATCCACCTGCCTCTGCCTCCCAAGTGCTGGGACTACAGGCGTGTGCCACCACGCCCGGCTTTTATTTTATTTTTATGAGGTTTTGCCTTCTTTTGCCTTCATGTCTGTTAAGTGTACTATGTACATGCAGTGCCAACATAGGGCAGAATAGGGCCACAGATCCCCTGGAACTGGAGTTACAGATGGTTTTTGGCTGCCACAAACGCAGGTCCTCTGCAAGAAGAGTCAGCACTCTTAAGCACTGAGCCATCTCTCTAGCCCCTGTTTCATATTTTTCTTATATCTTCCTCTTCCCTCCTCTTTAAGTTAATGATTTCCTTTCAATATTTAAATATATTTGCAATACTTTCCTAAACATCAGTGTGTAATTCTACCACACCAGTCATTTGTGAGTCTGTATATATTAAGTGAATTATTCCCAGCTTTGAATCACATTTTTTTGTGTTTCTCATATTTTATGTTGGCTGGTAGATATCTGGCATATTGTTAATGGTCTAGAGTTATGCTCTTGTTCAGAGAGCTGAAGTTTGTTCTGACAGAGAACTAAGCTTCCCCAGGTTATCTTGATTATTTAGGGTCCTTTTGTGGTACTGAGGACTGAACCCAAATGTCACACATGCTTGGCAAATGCTCTACCACTGACCAACATGCCAGCCCTGGGTTCTAATTTTGATGTTTCATTTGGGTGAGTATTCATAAACTTTGGACTAGTGCTAAAACTAGATTAACTTTTTTGTTCTCTATTGAATGTTCCAATTTTCCCCTGTGTCTCCTCTACTTTGGCAGGTCAGAATCCAAACATTTTCTCACAGTGTCAATTCTGGAATACATTCAGATTATAGATCTTGGTCATTGTTCTTTGCTGACCTTGTAGAGTTTCACCGTTTGCCTGCATAGCTTTGCTGGTGTTCATAAAACTCAAGCAGACCGCATACAGCTTTCTAGTTTTTTTTCTCTGCATAATTACATCTCCTCTGGTACTCTGTCCCATGAATTCCATTTGTTTCAGGCTCAGTGAACCCACATCTTTGTTCTTAATCCAACAGGACACTGTACTCTGTCTGGGTTTCTAGTTTCCATGCCAGTGATCTGAAAAGTACAGTCCGTCAGAAGGCTGAAGCAATCACGGGGCATCTTTTATTTCTTTTCTCTCTCTAAGGGATCACAGTTCTCTTAATGTTTGACAAGAGTTCTCTCCTATATTTTGTCCACGTCTACAGTTACTTATGGGGAAGGTCAAATCTGCTACCATTTACTGTCGGATGGTCAGAAGAATGGCTGTCATCTTCAGAATTCATTGACTTACTAATTTTTATTCTGTGTATTCTCATACTGTGCTGAATCCCAAGTGATACACAGAAGAGAAATAAGACAGAATCCCTGGCCTTAAGGCACATACAGACCAAAAAAACCAGAACAATACATCTGTATTCACTATTCCCATTACTCAAAATGTCCTCAGTAGTCTAACTCTCTAGAGCTAATATCTACTCATGTGACTCAAGGAGTACTTTGTGCATAAAGCCATTTTCTCAATAAAATTTATTATACTCTCCTTTTCCTTCTGTGTACCTTAGAAGTCTTCTTGTGTTTCATTGTTTATATTTGTTTTCTCAATAAGTGAGCATCTCTAAGGTAAAGGACATGTCTTTTCCTCAGCACCCAGCATCGTAACTAGGGCAGAGTGCATATGCAAAAGCAACAAAGTCTAATTGAGTGAAGGAAAAATATGAGCAAAGATACAGACGTAGGTGAATTAAAGCATAACACAACACATGTTAAATATGGTGGTACTCGCTATTATGCAATCTTGAAAAAACTTTAAAGGAGAGAGATTATAGAATGTTAGGAAGACCAGGAGATGCTTTGAAGATGAAATGATCTTGTGTTAATGTGGTAGGCAGAAAAATAGCTTCCTTCTAAAGTGACCATGTCTTAAAACATAGAATGTGTAAATTCTACTTTACGTAGCAAAAGAGACTTTCTACATGTGATGAAATTAAGAACTTAAAAGGGAAGGATTTGTCTGGACTATCAGGGTAGGCCCAGTGTAATCTTAAGAAATCTTTAAAAGTCACAAAAGAAAGTCTAAGATAAAAAGGCATACCAGAGTGACACAGTATGGGAAACACTTGATCAGCCATTGCTGACTTTGAAAATAGGGGAATGGCACCAATCATGAAGGAATCTTCTAAAGCTGGAAAAGACCAAAAAAAAAAGTCTTTGATAGAGCCTCCAGAGAACTACACTTCCAGCCTCTCGATTTTAGCCTTGTGGGAGCCATTTTAGAATTCTGACTTCTGGAATTGTAAGATAATGAATTTCTATTAAGTGATCAGGTTTATCATAATTTGTTATAGCACTGACAGGATGCTAACACTGTTGAACGTGGAGGGCTGATTTGGATTGGATTTTTCTGGGCCAACAAAGGAAACTAGACTGGTGCAAGAATTGGGAACATATGACGAAGTCCCCATGGTGTTATCAGAATAGGAATTGGCAACTTAAACTGAGTGTTTCTGGGCAACAGGAGAAACGAATCATGAATAGAATGAATCCTCAAAAGTCATGCATACATCAGGTAGATTTTATCCTTTTTTTTTTCTTTTTGGTTTTTTGAGACAGGGCCTCCTTGTTGTCTCAGCTGGCCTGGAACTCCCTATACAGACGAGGCTGAACTTGATAGATCTCACAGACATCTCTGTCTGTCTCTGCCTCCTGAATGCTGGGATTAAAGGAGTGCACTACCACACCCCGCTGAAATCAGGTAGATTTTACAGGCAAATCAAGCGATGACCATTTTCATGTCCAGAGACTTCACCTAAGGCAAGTCCAACTCCTTAACTTCACACTCTTTCAGCATGTGTTCGGAACTCATAAAGAAGCCTGGATTTCCATGCAGCAGACCTTAATAGTCAAGTGGGAAGTATTCATTTATTTGTTCTCTGTCCACATATTGTTGAACTACTATTTTTTTCTCAATACTATAGATATGGGCCTTGTTATCAAGGAACTTGAAATATATTGGAAAACACAAATAGGTTTAATATAACTTGTGGGACAGGCTACATTTCTTCATGTCTGTACCTCTCTTCATTGCCTCTCTTTTTTTTTAAGCAGGGAGGAAGTTTTTGCACAATAATGCATTAAAGCTTTGCTTGTAAACATGCTTAACATTAGTAAGAAGAAAAGGTCTTGTGGGGTCTTCATGCTAAAGGCCCCAAACTCCCAAAAGCAATTGTGAGGAGCCATTGAATGGTTAAGACTCACCAACACCACCTCTGTCCAATGAATAATCCCCTGGTTTTGACCATGTAAGGTTCCAGACCATTTGGGAAGCATAGCGTGTAGGCTGGAACTGAGGCGTGATGAGGTGAAAGGAGGCAGAATGAGGACTGTCATCAGAAATGGGCTTTGAGAGAACTGAAAGGAAAACCAGTGGGTGAAGGGAATGGCTTTTTTAAATTTTTTATTTCTTATTCTTGTTGTATGTGTATGAGTGTATTGCCTGCATGTGACTAAATTCCCCCTTGTCGTGCAGCACCCGTGGAGGTCAGAAGAGGGCATCAGTCCCCTAGAGCTGGAGTCACAGATGGTTGTTAGCCACCGTGTGGGTGCTGGGAATTGAACCTGGGTCCTCTGAAAGAGCAGTCAGCGCTCTTAACCGCTGAGCCATCTCTCCAGCCTGGGGAATGGCTTTTTTTTTTTTTTTGTACCAATCTTGAGAATCCCAACACATTTATAATGGGCTTGTTGTTAGAAATGGGCTACCAAATGCAGATCATTCCTAGATATTTTATTAGAATGACACATTAGAATGACAGATTAGAATGGCACATTATATAAAATGTGCCAAGTGTTGTAAGAGTGGGAAACAAAAATGGCACAGGGGTTCCACGTTGGTGTGAACAGAGAACTACGAAACATGATTTCCGCTCTCCCACATCTCTCTCTACAAAGAGCTCAGAACTCAAAGTTCTATCATCTATACCTTATACACGTGTCTTAAATATTGCTTCTTTTAAAAATATTTTATTGCTTTTATTTTATGTGTATGAGTGTATTGCCTGCATGTAGTTGATTGCACCCATTTCAAACAATGCACATAGGGGTCAGGAGAGGGAGTTGGATCCCCTGGAACTGGGGTTACAGGTGGTTGTGTAGATGCTGGGAATCAAACCATAGTCTTTTGCAAGAGCAGCCAGTGGTTTTCACTGTGGAGTCAACTCTCCAGCCCCAAATATTACACTTTTTAATTTTCATTTTACACATGAGTGACATGGCATATGTATGGAGGTCAGAGGACAATTCAGAGGACTCAAATCTTTCCTTCCACTACAATCTGTAGATCTTAAGAAGGGTATTTTCCTCTGCTGCTTGATTAATTACATTCCTAGAATGGAGAGCACACTTGTCTTGGCACGAGATCAACCAAGCAAAAATTCAACTACTGGAAAATTAGACCTACTCGGTGAGTTATTCCAGAGATACAAGCCCAATACTAAAAGGCAAGTGACCGTTTTCTGTTTTGAAGAAACCTAATGAAAACTTCCTTATCATAGCCAATAAAGATCTGCTCTGGCCCCAGCAAATCTTGCGTGGAATGCTAGGATTTTCAGAGCTTTTAATGACAATGTAGTTGATCTATAACATGCCATAGCATGAAAAACTGAGTTGCTGCAGATGGGTGATTTGTACGTGATCACATACAAATGACAGAGTAAAGGTGTTTGTCAGGAGGTTCCAGTCTGTACTGTTGGACATTCATTCATGTAATCTCCCAGTGTTGGGCAGCTCTGGTACCGAGGCTCTAAAATCCAATCATTGCGGATGGAGGTGGGGGAGAATAGAAGCAGCAGACCGTTCCACAATAACACTTCCCTCAAATAAACTATCAGGGGGAAGAAAACTGAAAAGAAATACTGAAAATTTGTTCCATGTTATTTAAACTTCTAGTTAATTTTCCAGAGCTTAGAGAGATTCCTCTGGAAACACCCTTTGGACACCAAGGTAAAGTATTCCTTGCAAGGAGGAGAATCATTTCAGGTTGTGTGCAAATGCCCTCCTTTCACATTACCAAACATTTAACTAGCTCAACTTATTTTTCCAGTTCACTCTAGAAGTTCCCTTCAACTCAGCCTGAAGGAACGTAAGAGGAAACAAAGAATGGCCCATTGAGGATTGTTCTGCATTCCAAATAAGCCTATGGCTCACTTCGCATGCTAGGGCACGAAATCCGATGGAAACAGACACAAGGAAGTGAGTGTGAGACTGATAAAGAAGTAGTCAATGACAGAAGTATTCTGAGAGCAAAAGGAAATTCAGATAGCATCAGAATATCACCTTTCAGGAACTCCTGTGCCTGCTTCAAGCCATTCTGATCCACTAGCTATTATAGTCAGGCTGTGCCCTGGCCTAAGTTAATCCATATCGTGTAAAACAGTGGTTTCTTTTAGAATGCCTTACCTCAAGACTCTCCATTTTTTCCAGCAGCTTTTGACTCTCAGGATGGAAGACGGATTGTGCACCAGGGTGGGCATGTGAACAATCCCTACTGTCAAGCACAACCCATGAAGCACAGACTGATACTTGTCTTATTCCTAGGAGTAGAAATAGTGCCAACCTATAGATTTATAAGGGTAATTGAGACTATAAGGGCATATGGGCATATTAAAGTCGTATTGGGATTAAAACAGGCTCAAGAACTTATCAGACACACCAGACCAAGGAAAGGGTGTAACTCTCTTACCTGGATCCCGTAGAGAGTTGGACTCCTAGTACTACGATGGCAACAGACCCTAGTAACCTGTCATCTGACCACCTGGTGTGTGTGCCAAGGACTGGCAGGTAGTGGACTTCAGCCTATCCCCAGAGCGTTGCCTTGGTTTCCACTGTTGATGTGGCCTAGTCAACTGTCATCTGCCATTCTACCTGTTTGTTCATCTGGATGTGCTGTCCTTCCTTCAGCCTGTTCTTCATCTGGACTTGGCCCTGCTCCTTCACCTGTGAGGCTGGACACAGTTCAGCAGTTTTGTTCGAAGTCTGTGAAACAGTTGCTGTGACTCCTGCAGCTTGTTCCTGAAGCTTGGTTTGGATTCATTATCTTATCAATAGTGAGACTCTTGCAACCCTATGAGTTTCCCAGCTTCGGCTTCTCAGGCCTCTTTGAGGCAGCAGATTAGACAGAAAGACAGAGTTACTGAGTTCTGTGTAATGTGTCATCTGAAAACTAATATTAGTAATTAAAATTGGAATAAATGAACCTGTGTCTGCCTCAGTCATGGTTACCAAGGAAAGTGGAACTACGTGACAAATTGCTACCATTGAAACTGCCACATCTTATAAGTTTATTGGTATTCAATAAATTCTGTCATTATGGAAAGACATATATGTGTTTATATTTCTGCTATATCACACTCATGACACTGGCATTTTCCTCATCTTTTTCTTTGAAAAAAATCACACATGCACACACACAAGAACACACACACACACACACACACACACACACACACACACACTGGTTAAAGGAACATTTGAGGAAATGCATTCCAGACAAAGTAAACAAGAAATGTAAGGGTCTTGGGGTGGGAACATGAATGTTTGAAAAACAAAATGAAAGTCAATGTGACTGGAGGGCAATAAGCAAAGATGGTCAAGGAGAAAGAATAGGGAAATTAAACAGCTAAGGTAGAGCCTTATAGGCCAGGATAAGAACTCTGGACATTCTCTGTCCGAAACATAGATGAACATATTTGTCTTTCTGTAATGTTAGAATTTATTGAGTAACAGTCACAAGGTATTTCAGTTTGATTGATGGCAATTTGTCAAGTAATCATGATTCAACTTGATAGGTAGCATTGGCAATCACAGGTTCTTTTATTCCAGTCTTAATTTCCAATATTAGTTATCAGATTAGCATTCATAAATATGTGTGTGTGTGTGTGTGTGTGTGTGTGTGTGTGTGTGTGTTACAGAATGTCTCCCCAGGAAAATGTTGAACAGGCTGCTCAGGGAGGCTTCCTTGAAGTTGGAGACAGAGAACAAATACGGATGGAAGGAAAAGTCAGGGGGAGATAAGATAAAAAGTCTTATGAACTGTAGGCTCACAGCTGTTCAGACACATAAGCTGTTTAATGTACATCCAGTGGCAGGATATTCTGAGTGTCAGTTTGAAGTGGGCTGAGTGTCACAGGCAGAACAAACTGTACTCAAGTTGAAGCATAGGGACAGATGCAAAAGTCCTATATTGAGGCCATTTTCCTGGATAAGACTCATGTCAAATGACTTGGTCAGTTTGCCTCCAACATGTTTGTCTTGAAGAGCTCCTTCTTTTATCGTCCCAGATAAGAGAGTTGTATGTGGTGTAATTGTTAAGCTTGCGTGTGTAGTGTTTCTGATATGATTTGACATATTGACAAATATAATTTATTGACATAAAGTAAATGATCACTTTATGCCTATTAGTGTGCTGGCAGATGGCAGTTATTTACTTGTAAACTCAAGATGTAAGGCCCTTCTTTCCTGGGACTTATACTCAAAATGGAATAACTTAGGTCAAGGCTGTTGCTTTATAAAATGGAGTCTTTCAAGGATAAGTACACCCTAAAAGCTGCTATCCCATGCAGTATAGAATAATTTAGAGCAGGCTCTGCCTTTTGTCTTCCCTAAGTATTATTCATATAGCTCAAAGCCAGAAGCAACCAAAAAGTCCTTTAACTATTGAGCAGGTAAAGGAAATGTGGTATATATGGAGAATTTGGTATTATAAAACTATAAAAGGGAATGAAACATGATAGATGCTACAGCATGGAAAAACCTTTAAAACATTACACTAAGTGAAAATTCACAGGCACATACCACAGAATCCATTATCCTTTTCTAAAATATGTATTTTTATTGATTTTTGTGCATCTCATACAATAATTCTTAATAATATTTAGACCCCCCTCCCCTATCTGTACCCACCATAGCCCTTCCACCAGATTTCATGCATTCTGTAATATATGTTAGGTCCTACTGAGTCAATCGAGTTTGTGTTCGTAAATGTGCTCTGTGTGAATTCATCCACTGAAGCCTGGGTTTTTGTCTGGTTTGAGTTTGCATGGGTCTTGTGCATGCTGTCACCATTGTTATAAATTCATATGAGTAAGTTCCCTGAAACCCGTAAAATTCTGTTTCCTTGGGGTCATCCTTCACCCCTGGCTCTTACACTCTCCCCCACCCCCTTTACCACAATGGTCCCTCAGCCTTGGGTGGCTGAGGTGTAATATACAGGTCCTATCCAGGGACATGGAATCTACAGTTTCTAACTCTGTACATTTTGGCCACTTGTGGCTTTCTTTGTTAATCCTCATGTGCTGCATGAAGAGGCCTTGCTGATGAGAATTGAGAGATATGGTCTCTCTACCCCCTCTCCTTCTATGTTCCCTGAGCCTTAGGTGCAGAGGTTCCATTGTAGATGAACATCTCACAGAAACATATTCTGTGGGGGACTCTGTAATAGTCTCCATACGTTGCAAAAAGAAGCAAAGAAGTCGAGGTATACTTGTATATAAATATAAGGATACATATCATACAATAAGAAATTATGTTTGTCTTGGGATGTAACAGACACAGATGTAGGTTTTCCTTTAGGATCTATGACCTCACAACCCATGTGTATTTGGCTCTGTTTACAATACCATGTTTCTTCCCATTGAGCAGGGTTTAAGTCCAAACTTATCTTCTTAAATGTACAATTGAATGGATTTTATTTTATTATTATTATTATTCTTAAGACAGAGTCTACATAAGTAGTTCAGGCCAGTTTCAAACTCGGTAAATACTGGCCTTGAACTCCTGATCTTCCTTTTGCCACCTCCCAAGTGCTAGGCATTTTTTAAATATATTGCTAGTTTTATAATCCTCTCCAGAAATAAGATAGAACATTTTTGTCACCTTAAAAACAAACCATGTGTATGGTACATCTTATTAAAACGCTGGGCTTGGGCCAGGCATGGTGCTGCACATCTTTAATCCCAACACTCAGGAGGCAGAAGCATGTGGGACTCTGTGAGTTTGAAGCCAGCCTGGTCTATGTAGCCAGTTCTAGGCCAGCTGGGGCTACAGGTAGACTTTCTCTCAACAAACAAACAAACAAAAAATGGAAAACAATGCTGAACATTTAAAGTTTGATGGTCAAGTAGAAATATCAGGTAGGTGAATCGAAAAATTCAGAGGAGAGTTTCAAGCTGGGTAAATAAATAATGAAATGTTTTTGGTGGTGGGAATTATTGCTTTAACTCTGGTTTTCTTTTCATTTCTAATGAAGATGGAGACGGTAGAACAATGATGTATCATTAAATACTTATTGAATATTTAATAGCGGCAAGAAGAAAATACCTTAAGACTCATCCATGTAGACTCTAAGAAGACTGGATGGAAGAAGTGACAGTAACACTATGCAGCATAATCACTCTTCAGCCCTGACCTGTAGTATCTGTTTCCGTAGGTATCCTGTTTTGTCAGGACTTACAACATATCCCCTTTTATTCTCATCTTCGGGTTGCACTCTGGTTTACAGTGTACATCTTTAATGTAATGTATTTTCCTCTCACACAATACTTTATCAATTCATATGCTAAGAACCATAGAATGATGCACTCCCATTTCCATTCTCTTGCCCTTTATACTATTATTGCCATTGATTTTTCATCTACAAATTTATAAACTATGTAATACATTGTTTCTCTTTTGAATTAGTTATCGTTCCCAAAAATTAAAAAATGAGAAAACTTCAAATACCTGCCAGTATGGTATGAAAAAAATCTCTTAAGTTTTTGATCATTAGGAAATAGTTGTCATTGTGCTTTCTTTTTTAAAGCATTTATTTATGAAAGATATTTGGAAATTTAAAACTACATTCCCTTCTAGCTTCCACTATTTCTGCTGAGAAATTTACAGTCATTCTTATCTTTGATCTCATGTATAATATGTGTCTTCTGCCCACCCCCAGGGAAATAGCGATATTTTCCCCCTTCATGATGAATTTTCGACTATTTTGTTATGATGTATCTTTGCGCTGTTTGCAATGTTTACCTTAAGTGGGTTCATGAAGATTCGTGGATCTGTGAAGTTATAATTTTTATCAAATTTATAAATATTTACCCATTATTTCTTTGAATACATTTTCCAACTTCTCCTGCCACCTTTTTTGGGGGTTCTCAGTTATACATGTTTGGCTACTTGATATTGTCTTCTGGGTCTGAATTCTTCATAGTTTGGGCTTTTCTTTCCATTCTGTGTATCATTGTGGATTCTCCTGCTATATCATGAAGATACTGATCTTTTCTTCGGAAATATTCCACTTATGTTATCCTCCCTAAACCCTAATCACTGTCTCCCAACTTCAGTATATCTGCTATGCTTAATTTAAAGTGTTCTTTCCTCTTGCTTATAGGGAAGAAAGTAGGACCCTCCTCGTCCTCCTCATCCTCATCCTCAACCTCCCCTTCCCGCTCCCTGGCCCGTCTCCCCCCCTTTTCTCTTTTTGAAACAGGGTCTTATTCTGTAGTCCTGGCTGGCCTGGAACTGATTATTTAGCCCCAGTTGCCTGGAATTCACAAAGATCCATCTTCTGCTTCCCAAGTGCTAGAATCCAAGGTGTGCACCATCACACCAACAGGACCCACTTTCACTGATCTGATTTCTTACACACCACAAACCTATGCCTCAAAACATTTTAAGCTATGCTTTATCATATTTTCTAAATGCATATGGTAAGGTAGCAAGCTTAATGCTAATTACTTCAGACAGGCACAGTAGCTCTTTCAAAGCTTTCTTGTCTTTAAAAATATTTTTGTTTTCTGTGCTTGTAATCAAATCCAGGGCTTTGCAAGTGATAGGCAAGTGCTTTTTCCACTGAGTTGTCTCTCCAGCCTCAAAGTGTTATGTTGAAAGTACATTCTGACCTAGTTTTTTCTGGTCTCTCTGCCATTGCTCATGTCCAAATTTCATCTATTCTCCAAGATCCAATGGATGATTTCGATACTGTATTCTTTTATATAGGGTCTCACTATGTAGGCCTGGCTGACCTTGAACTTGTGATCCTCCTGCCTCAGTCTTCCAAAGTCTGGAGTTGGAAATATGCACCAGCACACCTAGCTAACACCCAATATGTGCTATCTCCTTGATTTAAACTTACACATAGCCTTCAGAAACCATCTGCCTTCCTGTTATTCTCCAGAGCACATTTGTTCACTCTTTTAATAATTAAGCAATCATGTAGTGACCACCCCAAAGGTTTTGGGCACCAAGATAGGCTTTGAGTACACAGAAATAAGAAGTTTCTCTTCTTTAAACATTTTGTTGGAATGGAGACCAAATACTGTGATAATACCGTGGCAGGATCATGTCACCCGTATCATGAAAGCGCTGTGGAGGAGCACATGGTTTATAGAGGGAGCCATGATAAAGAAGGTTCCCAGAGTATGTGAGAGCAGCTGGGAGATATGAGAGGAATAAGATACATTCTTAGCACTTCCTGCTTCAGAGTTTTGGAAGCTGTCTTAGACCAAGTAACATTATCACTGTCTTGTAAAGTCCTGGAGCCCAGGGATTATGTTTGGTTTATCATCGCCCTGCTCTCAATATACAAACCATTCTTATCACAGGATCTGGCACATAATAATAAATATTTAGTAAATATTTGGGGGCATGAAACTGGAATATCTTATCTTTATCTGATGGATCTATGGTCAGCAAATAACTTGGAACTTACAAATCTTCTCACAGAAGATACACCACTAGGGTTCCAAAAAAGGAGTGCACTGTTGAGCCTCAGTGATGCCAGACGTGGAAATGACCCCTTGTTGAGTCCTATAGAAAATAGATGTGAAAAACATTACCACTGAAATCTACCTGATTAAATCTAAAAATAATAAATAATAATTTTTCAAAGCATAAAAATTTGCTCCTTAATAATCAGTAGATGTGAAAAACATTACCATTGAAATCTACCTGATGACTTTACATCCATACTCAGATGCCAAGGAGCTCAGAAATAACCGACTGTGACTAGCAATAATCAGATATATAGAGACGAGAAATGCATGTGCATCTTAGTGTCAATTGTATTTAAAATGAATTTTTCTGTATGAAACTGTGTATTTTAATAGTGAAATGGGGATCTTTTTTTAAAGTTTAAAACCTCATTTAATTTTATGTCTTATAGGGTTTTACTGAGTACAATATCGTATTAATTTACCTGATTAAATTTTAAAAAAATAATAAAAAATAATTCCTCAAAGAAAACAGTGTCTTATATATCTCTGAGAAATCATATCCATACTTGGCTATCACAGGGGAGTTTTGAAGAGATCCCCTGTAGACATCTTCAAACCATGTCTACAGGGAAATTTTCAAGCTGGCATATTATCCGAGGTCACGGTGAATCAGTTGGGTAGACTAATCCAGCTCAAATGCTGTTTCTGCCCTTCTTACCAAGGTGATGGCCTCAATGCTTTGATTTGATTCTGACATGAATTAATGACATGATTAGCATTCGAGTATGTCCACTTGTAACTGACAAACTTAATTTGGATTGGTATTTTGCAATAGAAGAACCGTGTGTACCTGCATTCTCTTTTCAGCTCTACTTCACATTAACCGTCAGTGTTTCACGCACAGATGATAATAGTACTTTGGAAACTGTTAGTGTATTAGGGCTGAGATGTAGCTCAGTTGGTAGAGTACTTGCTCAGCATTTTGTGAAGCACTAGGTTCAATCTTTAGGATTGCATAAAACCAGATGTGGTAGCACATTCCTGTAATGCCAATACTTGGGAAGTAGAGGCAGGATCATCAGGAGTTTAAAGTGATCTCTGGCTATATACTGGCATTATTCACACTCTGACCAGTAGTAACAACCAAAAAAATGTGTTCCAACGGGGTCACATGTCCCCTGAGGCAGAAAACCCCGAAGAAGTAGTGCTCTAGAGCCTAATAGTATTATTTTGCTAAACAGATATATTTAAAGTGATTCCTAATGGCTTCCTGCTGTATCTGTAGATGACTGCATCTCTCAGCTCTCACCAGAGAAGCTTCCTCGTGCAGCAGAAGGTGATTAACACCGAGACCCACGACTGGCCAAAATGAAGAGAATAAGAGGCTGCAGAGTGCTTAGCACAGAACAGAGCACCTGTATCAAACTTCTGCCCCCATGGCTCAGAGCTCTTTGTGGAAGAAGAGCCAGAAAGATTGTAATAGCTGGAAAAGGCAGATGACCTAAAGAAACGGAGTTGTCCAGGCAGCTGGGCACTTACTCATATGAACTCATAGCAATATTGACAGCATTCACAAGTCACATCTAAGGTTAAGCCAGTTAAAATCCCAGCACGGATGTGGGGAAGTGGGGAAGAAACCCCAATTTTACCTGAGAAACTATTGACATTCGATGGTTGGCAGGAGAGGCAGTGTCTTCTAAGGGTGAGACTCCTGCTAAATTCTCGGAATCCAGTAGATGGACTCACACTGAAGGACATTTAGGGACACAAATTTGACTCTATAGGCCTTAAAATACATATATATTATACATCATATAGTGCTGAATTTCATAAATGATAGTTATTGTTAAGCAGATCATTCTGAAACTTAATTGGTGTAGATATAATCAGATAAACTGACTGCTAGCTTCTTCCTTTGGGTGGTGCTATTTGACCCTACATATTATAGTAAGAACTTTAAAAGTAATTTGAAGGTTTAGTTTTTTGAGAATTTCATACATGAATACTGTACCTACATCATTTTCACCCCTTCCTCTCCCCCTTCCACGCTTCTCACATCCCCCTTGCTCCCTCTCAATTTCCTGACCCCCTCTTTAGTTATTTTTGTTACATATATACACATACATGTACGTGTATACATAAACAATCTATTGAATTCATTTAGTGGTGCTCATATGTACATGTGTTTAGGGCTGACCATTTGGGATTGGATAACCTATCAGGGAGCTCTTAAAATCTTTTTGCCCCACTTTCGAGACCTTCTTTGAGCCTTCAGTGCAAGGGTTACATTGTACGTGTTTCATCGAGGACTGGGTACACCACAGTCACTAATTCTCTGCATTTTAACCAGTTGTGGATGTCTGTAGAAAGAAGATGCTTCTTTGATGAAAGGCAAAAGCTACATTTATCTGTGGGCATAAGGATAAGTATTTAGAATTCGGTTAGAAATTATGTTGGTTCAGGAAAATGGCAGTAATAAGTTCTCTTCTAAGATCTATGACCTCTCTAGCCATGGCCATTTGGCTAAGTTTACAGAACCAGGCATGAATTCCCTCATATGGAGCAGGCCTTAAGTCCAATTAGACAGTCGTTGGTAAGAATTCTCTTAATGTCCATTGCAACCTGCCTCCTTAGTGACTGGAGTAAGTAACCATGTGGATCAAGATTTTGTCTTCTCTTAATCTTGTTCCTTTGCTTGCCATGTCTTTCCTTTGATGTGAGCCTTACTGTTGACTGCACCTTTCAGGAATTGTACTTTCTATCTTGGTCCCTTCCCTAAGCCCCTAACCATCTGGGAGTATCATTCTGCAAACTTTGTGTATTACTATCAGCTGAAGTCAGAATCCTTTGATCAGTCCAGTTTACTAGACATTATATCTTGACATAGAAAATCGCTCACAACTGCATTTTTAGTAAAAATCTCCCTGAGATTTTGCCATAGCACTAAAATTCAATCCCAATATACTTCTAAATTTGTTTTTAAAATCTATTATCGGTATGTTTTCAGTTATACTGAAACTACTGATAGAAACTGTAGAAGTAGTTGGCACTCAACTGCATTATTACAATTTCCCCCTACTAAGAGGATGTATTTAATTCATATTTTAAAGCCAAACAAGGAGGAAAATAAATAAAATTGCTGCCATCATCAACTCTACTTATATTTCTTTACTCTCCTTAAAGCTCTGTCACTAATATACATGTAATGGCAATTTCTCTGTAAACACATTAAAGCTCTTCTTGGAAGAAGTGAAGATTTTGTTTCCATCATAGTGAAATCTAGGTCCTTCCGTAGGATGACTGATGACAGAGAGGACTTAGAAAAAGTCCTGCTTTTCTGTAGTCTACCTCGACAAAACAAATATCTATATCTATATCTATCTATATATATGCATATACAGAGTTTTGTATTCTACTTGCCTTAAATTCTTACCAGCATGTAGTAGTATTAAGCTATTTTTTTTACTTTTTCTTTCTCTTTCTTCTTTCTTTCTCCTTTTCTTTTTTAAGACACAGTCTCACTATGTAAGCCTTCGTTGTTCTGGAACTCACTATGTAGACCAGGCTGGCCTTGAACGCAAAAAGATCCACATTCCTCTCTGCCTCTGGACTGCTGGGATGGGATCAAAGGCATGTGCCACCATGTGTGGCTATTAGGTTTTCTTTATGCTACTAGGATTTCTGTTGGCTTCTCTAATAAGCAAGTGGAAGTATTACAACATGGTTTTAATTTCCATTCCAATAATGGCTAATTATTTTGTACATTTTTAAGGTTTATTTGCCATTCATATATCTTCTTGAGTGAAGTTTGTTTATACATTTTTGCCCATTTAAAAAATGGCCTGCTATCCTGTCATGTTGTAAGGCTTCTTCACATCTTTCACATATTTGCAAATATTTTCTCCCTTTCTCTGATTTGTTTTTTCACCCTGATAACAATGTCTTCCATAGAATAAAAACATTTCATTTAAATGAAATGCAGTGTATCGGGTTTTCTTATTGTGGATTTTGGTTTTGGTTCTGTATCTTAGAACTCTTTGCTTAGATCGGAAAACAGTTATAAGTGGAAAAGGAGGGGCTGGAGAGATGGCTCAGCAAGCAAAAGCATTTCCTATGCCAAGTACAAGGACCGCAGTTCAAATCCCTAACACCCACCTAAGAAATTGGGTATGGTAGTGTGCACCTGTAATGCCACAGCTATGGAGTGGAGACAGACAGAAGCGTCACTGGGTTTTTTTTTTAACCTCAAGCTTAGCTCCAGGTTCAGTGAGAGACCATGTCTCAAGGGAATAAAGCAGGGCATGATACATTAGGACACCTGACATCTTCCTCTGGCCTCTTTGTGTGCACATGAGTATTCATACCCTCCACATGTATACACACACCACACACACATATACCCCCCCCTTTTAAAAAGTCAACAGAGCCATTGATGTCATTCTTTCTGTCTTTTTGCATTTTAAATTTTTTTGTGATTTTCACATAATATAGATTGATGGTATTTAGATCCACTCCTCCCCCCCACTGCTCCTGCCCATTTAATGAACTCATATATATTATATTATATTATATTATATCCTATAAAGTATGATTTGTGTGCCCCATTGTCCTTGTGTGATTCCATTTACTGGGGCCATCAAGAGTCTCAAACTCGTAAGGCACGGTCTTTGATGCCATTCTTGATAAAGAACATTTTATGTAATGATGGCATCATAAGCTAGATGTGGATCAAGAACTAAAGGATAATTCAATGGACATAGCCAAGTACATACAACATCTCCAGGAAATTTGCTAGTAGAAAGGAAAAATGAGTAAAAAATGAAAGGTTATGTGAGGTTTCAGAAAGCTTTTGTTAAAATGGGAAATGTCAGTCTGTATAAATTCTATCAGGAAAGAAACATAGGAGAATTAAGTTTCGTTCTTTGTAGACCTGGTTTCAAAATTAGCTCCTGCATTCTAGATTATGTGATTTTCTTAGATAAATCTGTATCTCACGTCAAGCGATTCCTTTCTGAATATAGAAAGAAGGACCGGACCTACTATGTGCCCTCACATGTGATGTTAAAACACTTTCTTAGGTTCAGCCAAGGCTATTTCGTTCCTTTTGTTATTGTCATTGCCCTCCTCCCCCTCCTCCTTCTCCTCTCCTCCTCCTCATTTCCTCTTTGCATGGACTCTTCCTGTTCATCTTCCTCCTCTTCCTCCTTCTTTGCATTGACTTCTCCTCTCTCTCTACTTTTCCTGTTTTATTTGTGCTTGACTTGTAGTCTATGTTACGCTTCACCAATCCCACTGCCTATTTCTTTCTTTAAAAGCTTTTATCTATTTATTTATTTATTCATTTATTTATTTAATTTATTTACTTTTAAGGGCTGGAGAGATGGCTCAGTGGATAAGAACACTGACTGTTCCTGCAGAAGACCCGGGTTGGAATCCCAGCATGGCAGCTAACAACTGTCCATAACTCCAGTTCCAGGGGATCTGACAGCCACTTCTGTCCTCCACAGGCATTGCACGACACAGGTGCACTTACCTACATGCAGGAAATTACATGCATACACATAAAATAAAAATAATAAAAATTTTTTAAAAAATTAAGATTTTTTTTTATTAGTTTACAGGCCAGGCACTGTAAGCCCCATCAAAAATCCACAACTGGAGAGGTCACAGGCCAAAGGAGAGAACTTACTACTGTTGTTTAACTAAATTAACATAGCATCTCTGTTTATGCCCATAGACAAAATGTGCTCTCAGTCTTAAACAAAAAGCCTCTCTTTGTAGTGAATGCCAATGAATCCACTGAGAGGCAGTAGAGCATGGAGACTGGATGCTATCCCTGGAGCCAAACTGTGTTTGAATACTTCCTAGTAGCAGAAATTCATGGCTGCCCAAGATGCTGAGAGTAAGTGATGGCTGAGGGTTCAGCCCTAACAAGACATGTACAGGCAACACTCTTTCTAATGCTCAGGGAACATAGCAGAAGAGGAGGTGGGGAAAATATAAGAGCTAGAAGATGGGGCAAAGGCTGCACAATACCAACCTCTATGCATGACACACTACAATCATGAACTCACAACCTCTTTGGTCACCTGCACTGGGCCTGCACAAGACTGGTCTTGTCACCAATCAGTCATGGATGATGAGGGCCTCATGGGGCTTTACCCCAAACTTCTGAGCTATTGGCAGACAGGTTCTGGGAGAGGGAAAATTATTGTTTTCTCTTGTGCACCCACTGCTGAGACCACCAAGCTCTAGAAGATAGTTCCAAATGCATACTCACACAGATGACCCTGGTTAAACTCAGTGGGTCATGAAATAAAACAAATTGACAGGAATGTGAGAGATTTGTAGGGAAGAGGAGTGTGTTGACATTGCTGGAAGAGAGTTAAGAGAGTGTGGAGAATTTTATTGCGATTGCATTGAATCTATATATTGCTTTTGGTAGGATGGTCATTTTCACAGTGTGAATTCTTCCAAACCATGAGCATGGGAGGCGCTTCCATCTCCTGGTGTCTTCCTCAATCTCTTTCTTTAATGATTTAAAATTTTCATTGTAGAAATCTTTGGTTTCTTTGGTTTCTTGCTTGTTATTAGTATATTGAAAGGATACTGATTTTTGTAGATTGATTTTATAACCTGCCACTTTACTGAAAGTAGGATCTCTTAGACATACTATCATATCATCTGCAAAAAGGGATAGTTTGACTTCTTCTTTTCCAATTAGTACTCCTTTATTTTTTTCTCTTGTCTTATTTCTCTAGTAAGAGTCTCAAACACCTCAAGGTATACTACAGAGCTATAGTCATAAAAACAGTGTGGTACTGGCACAAAAATAGACACATAGATCAATGGAACATCATTGAAGACCCAAACCTGAGTACACGCAATTTCAGCCACCTGATATTTAACAAAGGTGCCAAGAACACACAATGGAGGAAAGACAGCATCTTCAACAAATGGTGTTGACACAACTGGATCTCCACATGTAGAAGAATGAAACTAGAGTCTTATCTTTCACCTTGCACAAAAATCAACTCCAAATGGATCAAAGACCTCAATGTGAAACTGGAAACCCTGAAACTATTAGAAAATATTGGCAGTAACTTACAAGATATAGGTGTAGGAAAGGATTTTCTAAATCAGACAGAAGTTGTTCAATAATTAAGGTCAGTAATCAACAAGTGGGACCTCAGTAAACTAAAAAGCTTCTGTACAGCAAAAGAAACAATCAAAAAATGAAGACAAAACCCACAGAATGGGAAGATATCTTCACCACTGACACATCTGACAGAGGTTTAAAATCCAGAATATATAAATAACTCAAAAAACTAAGAATGGAGGAAGCAAATGACCCAATTAAAAGATGGGCTAAAGATCTAAACAGAGAGTTATCAAAGGAAGAAATAAAGATGGCCAAGAAACATCTTAAAAAGTGTTCAGCATTGTTAGTAATTAGGGAAATGCAAATTAAAACCACCCTAAGGTATCATCTTACCCAATCAGACTGCCTAGGATCAAGAGAGCAAATGATACCAAATGCCGGTGAATATGTGGAGAAAGGGGAATGCTCATTCACTGCTGGTGGGATTGCAAACTCGTGCAACCTCTATGGAAAACAGTGTGGAGATCTCTTAAAAAACTAAAAGTGAACCTACTGTATGACCTGGTTATACCTCTCCTTGGCATGTACCCAAAGGACTCATCTTATAATAGAGACACTTGTAAACCATGTTTGTTGCTGCTCTTTTCACAATAGCTAAGAGATGGAAGCAACCTAAGTGTCCCTCAACTGATGAGTGGTTAACAAAAATGTGGTATATTTACACAATGGAGTTCTATTCAGCAGTAAAGAAAGATGAAATAATGAAATTTTCAGGTAAATGGATGGATCTAGAAACTGTTATACTATGTGAAATAACACAGGTTCAGAAAAATAAAAGATGTTCTCTCTCATATGTGGGTCCTAGCACCAAATCCTTTTATATTCCATGTACTTTTAATAAGATGATGCTGTACAGCAGTCTCTTCTGTGTGAGATAACTACCATCATCACAACTTCAGCTGTTCCTGATCGCTAAATATCATCACAATTGGGCTTGTTGAAGGTTGTGCTCCTTCATTAAAGGAGGGGCAAGGAGGGTCAGTAGACCCCCACGAGAGTATTCAGCCACTCTTCCCAGCCATCTGTAGTAATTTGGCCCTAATCACACATGGTCTCCTGAATTTGGGGAGGACTAAAGTATATTATCTGGGGAAGGCTAAGAAGAGAAGGCTTGATCCATGCTGGGGAAAGGCTTTCCAGTGTGCATACCCCCAGGTCACTCATACACCTCAGCGACCCCTCAGTCATCTCTGTAAGTAAGCTCAGTAAATTCATTGATTTCCCAGGAAAATTTTAATCAAACACTGCTTTGACACCAGAATCTTAAAATAGAATATGCATTGCTTAGTATCCCCAGGAAAAGAAATCTCACAACAGATGGAAAATTTATTTGTTAATGTTCTTATGTCTTATAATTATTAAAAAGAAAATAAGAATGTAAAAGATGTCAAAAGGATATGGGAATGGTGATATTTTTCAAAATAGAAAAAATGAGAAAGCCTAAGCAAGTGATGAAGGTCTGTGTAGGTTTGGTATGCTATATAAAGGATGAGAAAAAATAATAAACACATAATCTTAAAATTTCTAAGGTCATAGTTTAGTCAACTAGTTTAAGGAACAAAATATATGTCTAGTCAAGGTTTATCTGAGAATGTTTGGGTTTTGCCCAAGCTTTATTTACATGGCACATAGTAATTAAAAGTACCATACTGGTGGAACTAAACTTCTTGGATGTTTAACAGCCATACTTTGAGGCCTATACTAATCTGGTCAGAGGGACTTAAAGAACAGTTTTTGCTCCTTGCCCTGCAATGTTGCCCAAGTTCTAGGGGACTATGGAGCATCTCTGAAAATGTCCTGTAACTGTGGTGAGTCACCTGTCCTCTTGTTTAGAGAGGCCATGGAAACCCCACCAGATGGACTTGAACCAGTGTCCAGTCTTCAAAGATAAGGGTCAACTCAGAGGAAACATTTCCATCATGCTTCCAAGTGAAGCCAGCCACGGTTGAGCAGGACCTTTTACTTATCTTCACATAGATGGAACTGATAAAAGAAAGGAGCCAGAGGCTCCTCCCAAGCCAATGAGACCACTGAGGAACAGATCCTTCAATGACCTGAAGAGTAAAAATAAATTGGCTTATTTGGGCCAACTGTATGATCTTAAACACCCAAAAGGAAAGTATAACCAAAGAGTAAAATGGCCAGTATATTTCTTTAAGAGTTCAAGGGATTACACTTCCCAGACATTAGGCTTAATTCCATATAAAATATTATTTAGACAATGATTTCTCATAGATGATTTTGCTTCTAAGTAGAAATTGCTGCTTAGGTGTAAGACTTCAAATCTGGGTCTGCAGTACTGTAGTGCCCACCTGTAGCTAAGGGAGATAACTCACTATTGTTCTAAAATGATGGATAAATTTATTTTCTCCCACTTTCTCGAACCCTTTGAGAGGGAACTGACACTGATACTAACCTCTCCAACAGCTATCAAAGAGAGTATGGGGAATGAGTGTAATCAATATGCATTATATACACTGTGAGATTATCAAAGAATAAGTTTAATAAAAAGAGAATTAGGTTTCATTATGGCCTTTAAAAATATTTTTATGCTTTAATTTTACTTTATATGTATGAGTGTATTGCCTGCATGTGTGTAAGTGTACCTGTGTTTTGCAATGCCTGTGGAGATCAGAAGAGGGTGCTGGATTCCCTTGGAACTGGAGTTACAGATGGTTGTTGCCATGTGGGTTCGAAACCTAGGAATTGGACCCAGGTTTTCTGCTTGAGTACACAGTGCTCTTAACTGCTGAGCCATCTCTCCATCCTCTCATTATGGCATTTTAAAGGCATTGTTTTTTTTCTCTCTCCCCACTTCATCCCCATCCCCTTTCCTACCTTGTGCCCCCCTCCCCCAGTAGCCTTCTTTCCACTTTTATGCCACCTTTTGCCCACTTCCCTTTCTCAACACCTGTTGCTCCCTTCTCATAGCCCCTACAAGTACTTCCTTTCATAACTTAGAACTACTTATTTACATACATATAAACATTAAAAGTTAGGATCTGTGGCTGGAGAGATGGCTCAGCAGTTAAGAGCACTGACTGCTCTTACAGAGGACCCGGGCTCGATTCCCAGCACCCACATGGCAGCTGGGAACCATCCTTAACTCCACTTCCAGGGGAATCTGAAGCCTTCTTCTGACCTCCGCGGCATTGCACAACATGGGTGCACTCACATACAAGCAGGTAATACACTCATACACATAAAATTTAAAAAAATTAAAAAGTTAGGCTCTCCATAGGAGAGACATTAAGCACTTTTTGTCTGTCTGAGACTGGGTTACCTCACTAATACAATGTTTTTAGGTTCTATCCATTTTCTTGCAAATATCATAATTTCATTTTTAGGCTGACTTTGTCTTAAAGTTTACTTTCCCGTTGCCAAAAAGAACACTGGGGTGGCATGAACAGGATCGAAGGGGCACGATCATCTCCAGCTGGGGCAGAGCCCTGTGTACTCTGGAAGTCAGAGGATGACCACTATGCTGAGGAGCAGTTTAGTCCAGATTCTGTTCTTTGTTACAGGAACTGGCTTCTGGGAGGGAGCAGGCCCCTATGGCTGGCTGTGGGGTGCCCCAACCCAGGGCTCTGTGGTGGGGCCTCTGGCTAAACCCCAGGGGTGTCAGCTTTGTTCTGCCGTATAAACAAACAAGGTGGGGCTTTGAGGGGATGATGCAAGGACAGGGTGGTAGGGGAGCTGTGGTGCTGCTGAGCCTCCTAATTAGCGCTGGCTTTGTTACTCAGCTTCAGCCAGATCTTCTCGGCTTTAATCTGGATTTGCTGAAATCTGACATGCCCTGCAATTTTCTCCACACCCCACGCCTCCCTGCTCCTCCTCTGGGTTCTGGGGCCCAGAGTTTCCTGGCCTGGCTAGGCAAAGTGAGGTTGGGGGAGGGGGACACCTCTGGACCCCTCTGGGCTGATCAACTAGGATGTATGCTCCAAGGCTAGAGGTCTGGGAGCAGAGGGGGATGTACCACCCTTTGGAGCCCATTGGGAAACAGTGCAGGCACGCTCAGCTGTGTTCCTAGATCTTGGTTCCAGAAGGCACCAAGGAACCCTAGGAAGTGGGCTCTAGTCAGACACCCCTGGGTTTAGGTCTGCTATTTTACTGACCCAGTGACAATGGACAAGTCATTGTGACAATCTAAGCTTCCACTTCCTCTTGTGAAAAACTGGGCTAAGGGCTGGGGAGATGGCCAGCAGTTAAGAGCACTGGCTGCTCTTGCAGAAGACCTGGGTTCAGTTCCCAGCACCCACACATGGTAAGCTAATAACTATCCACAACTCCAGTTCCAGGGGATCCGACGCCCTCTTCTGGCATTCGTGGGCATTGCAGGCCCATGGTACACTTAACATACATGCAGGCAAAATAGTCATACACACAAAAATTTTTTAAAAATAAATTTTTTAAAAATTTGAAAACTAGGTTAAGGGCACAGGTCCACGTAGACAAACTTAAAACACTCTGCATGGAGTGGAACGCTGGGAAATGGCAGCAGGAGGCCCTGTCATTGTCTCCCTCCATTCCTCCCTGCCGGTAGCCTTCAGAGGCCACTTCCCCACCTGGCTGCCCAGAGCAGGTGGCAGGGCCCCAAAAGGTCAGCCAAGAAGGCTGATTAGGGACATGTGCAGAGCCAGCTGCAGACCCCTTCTCTGTTCAGCACTTTCTCTGCCTCTACCTCCTCCCCCCCAACCCAACTCCTTCTGGAAAGGCTCCCCAAAGAGAGATGGGTATCCTGAGAACCCAAGGCCAGGCAGCCGCTTACCTGGTGCAGGTCCCAATCTGGCCACAGGGAAGGATCCTCTTTGAGTTTTTGATAGGAACCCAGCTCGAGCAGAGACGTTGTTTTTCTGTCTGCAGCAAGAGATGGAGACCTGGGGGTGGGGGTGGGGGAGAAAACACACCCCTGTGTGCTAAGTGCCTTCCCCCTCTCTGTCTTTGTCACCCCGCTGGAACAAGTGGTAAATATGAGTCAAAAAAATATCAAATTTAAACCTGTCCTTCTTAGAAAGAGAACTGACGTGAACAAAAGGCAATGCTGACTTTACCGTATCCCCGCTCGAGTGGACCTAGACAATCACACACACACACACACACACACACACACACACACACACAGTGTGTGTGTGTATGAGAGAGAGAGAGAGAGAGAGGCTATGACAAAACCCCTGGTTTTATTCATGAAAGGCAAGACCCCTACAGTGAGGCACATCCCCACTACTGGTGTCATATTAATTGATCATCTGAGGAGCCAGAGGAATGCTCAGAAAACCAAAAATCTGTTGCGAACAAAGGAGCATAACGCAAAATGTGCAAAGGGCAGCGGCTATACCGTTAGTCATCACTGGGGGCGGGAACCAGCGTGTCAACTTTGCCACTTCCTGTCACTTTCATCTAAGTTCTATAAGAGAAGAACTAACACAAAATAGTACCGAGAAAGGCTGCATTTAGGTACAGGAAGAAATATACAGCGTTGGTAAGATAACTGCTTTCTGCCTATGGTGTATGGTCTGCATTGACCCATCATTTGGAGATTTATGGTATTGACAAGGAAAAACTCCTTTTGTCTCTCATGCCAAAAATGGTACAATCACTGGCAATAAATAGGTATGCACATCAGGAGGTAAAATGGGTGGCCTTAGCCTTTCTTTAATAATATTTATTGATAATTATCTCCCCCACCTAGGGCAAACCCACTTACAATGATCTGATTATGAATGGTCCCACGAAGCAAGGTTATTTTAGGGCTGGGAGTACGAAGAATAAATGAAACAGAACACTTCTGATGTAATGACCATGTCTTGTTAAGATATTTGGCTATGGGTGTTTGTATATGGAATTGACTGGGAACATAGCTGTGCTTTTTAGATAAATCCATTGCCAAAGCTAGTGACATACCCTTAAGCAAACCCCAGGTGTCTAACAAAAAAATGTTGGGAAACTACAGTGTCTGGGAAATTTTCCCCAGCACTTACCTCCAGTGGAATCATGGATGGACAAGAAGGATCTTCTCAACAGACAGATTTTTGAAATGAAGGATGATAAAGAGTGAGAAACTGCTTTGGCCCAGTGATCGGTCTGGGTTTCACTTGTAGGAGTTTTCTGTAGTTTTCATTGCAGACATATTTTTCCAACTGCATTGGATTATTTCATACTAGTTACATGAGATGACCAGTTGTGTTTTAACTTGTTAATCACAGGACTAGAGTTTCTTCATAGGATGATTCAATATCCAGGGTGAAAGTTATTAGTGGCTGAGATCACTTGCCTGCTTCACCTTTTCCATTAAAGGGAAAACTGCTGTGTAGCGATACTGGCTTCTACAAGTGGTAAATTACAGCAGACAATATAATTTTGTTTCTCCACAGTCCCAGAGAACTCCATTAACTCACTGGTTGGAGCATCAAAGAAAATTTTTTGTTCATTTGTTTTAGTCTTTTGATATAGTTTTGATGCTACATAGATCAGACTGCTGTCACACTCATGATGCTCCCACATCACCCTCCCAAAGTCAAAGTGTTGAGATTAAAGATATGTGGCCTCATACCTTTCTGGGAAAGTTTTTTTTTGTTTTTTGAGCCATGGTCTCATGTAGCTCAGGCTAGCTTCAAAGTCACTGTGTAGCCAAGGATGGCCTTGAACTTCTGTTCCTCCTGCCTACACTTCCCAAGTGCTGGGATTACAGGTACGTACTGCCATGCCTGGTTTATGCAGCACTGGAGAATGGAAAACAGGGTTTCATACATACTAGGCATGCACTCTTAGAAACTGAGCTAAATCCCTAGCCTGAACGATTTTTTTAAATGGGCATATGCAGTTGACTTATCCTGGAACCCTTTTCTTGCTTCATTCTTTCTTCCTAGGACACACTCAGAATGCCTAGAGGTGCAGAAGCCATCTTTTGGTCATAAATTGAAGGACAAAGGTCTGACATGATAAGACTCGCAGAGTTTTTGGCTGCTTCAGGACAGGTAAGCCTGTTGAAGTTCACTACTTACAGCTTTTACTAACAGCCTAGCACAAAGAGGGGAAGACTGTGGCTGAAATTAGCACATCTGAAAGCCAGGGGTAAGAAAATATAGTTCTACTGAGTGGCCCTTCATGCCTTCTCAGCAACTTAAAATGAATGAGAATCATATTGTGAAATTTGTAGGGGAAGAAAGCCCAAATGGGCGTGGTGGAGTGTAGCTGTAGCTGTGGGGTTCAATTTTTGCCTACCATGCTAGTATCCTGGGCTTAATCCCTAGCACTACAAAACAAACAAATAAACGAAGTATCGTAATGGCTAGCAGATTGTAATGCCTGTAATCTCAGTACTTATAAGGCTGAGACAGGAGGATCCTAGGTTCAAAGCCAATCTGGGATACATAACAAGACCCTGTGTTAACAACAACAACAAAAAGCCTATATGACTTGCCCAATTGGAAAGACAGCTTGGGCTTGAGAAAGCTTCGTCTCTCAGGCATCCCTGAAACATATACTCCTACCAAAGGATGGGAAATAGCTCACATCATTGGTGTCTTTCTGTTCTGATATAAGTTTGTGATGACCAATACAGCAAAGAACTAGGGTGTCTGAGACGATTTCTAAGACCTGTTGCCTGTGAGTCTATGTCAAGATCTATGGGTAGGACTTGACAGTGCCTCTTCTTTTTAAAAATATTTTATTATTTTTATTTTATGTGAGTGCACCTATGTCGTGCAATGCCGAGGAAGTCAGAAGAGGGCGTCGGATTCCCCTGGAACTGGAGTTAAGGATGGTTCTTAGCCGCCATGTGGGTGCTGGGAATCAAACCCAGGTCCTCCGCAAGAGCAGTCCAGTGCTCTTAACCACTGAACCATCTCTCCAGCCCCAGCATCTCTTGTTTTGATTACCACCAAGTGATAATTTGTGGAATTCATGAATTCATGGAATTCATGGAATATGAATCACATTTACTGTGATTGAATTCTAATCATTTACCCCTTAGCTATTTTCTCCTTCTTTATCAACAGATACCCAGTTAGTGTCTAGGCATATTGTCATTAGGAAGAAATCCTACAGCATAACACACTCCCTAATCTCTCTTACTGTGAATCATGGCCATGTGTCTATGTTCTTCTCTATAACACATAGGCAATAGTATTTTGTAGATCTTCTGTGAAATATCCTTAGAAGAGAGGAAACATGCTCTTCTCCTTTCCCCATTCCTCTGCCTGGAATGTAGATGTGATAGGTGGAGTTTTATCAACCATCTGGAGCCATGAGGATAAGGGTTATACCCTAGGGATACCAGATCAGAGAGGGAGAAGGAAGCTGTTTATTTCATAACAGCTCAAGATGAAATATATGCAGATTTCTCTCATAAAAGAAAGAAACTTTGATGTCAGGTAAGCCATTATTATTATTTGTTTGTTTTTAGATACCTAAATTAAATACTAAGTAGTTACCTAAAAATTCTTAAGGAAATTGTATTGCATGAGAAACTCTAAGCCTGGTCCCAAAGAAGCATGTGATTTTCCATCCCTTAGGGCAATCCCCAAGCCACTGGAGCTCATATCTACAGGAAGGGAGTTGCTGAAATGGTGATGTCCCCAGAGGGGTAAACTTTTGCAATGCCCCTTATAGGAATAGCCAAGTGGGGAAATCTGTGGTGAAGCGATGCTCCCTGAGAGCCAGATATGGGATGTTCAGCTAACCTAGCAAGCCGTCACTCCATTCCTAAGCCGGAGAGTTCTTCCCATTCACACAGATGCTTGATATTCATTGCTAGTCTTTGCATGTTGTCTCCATCCCTTGCACTTTCAAACAGTTTTATTAAGTTCATTCTGTTTCCCTACTGATCTTTGACATTAGCCATTAGATGTTTTAGATGGAGTCAAATGTGTCATTTACTTACAGATGTGAGACTGTGGGCAGCTACATCAATGCCTGTGGAAGATAATGAAAATCACTGGAAGACATAGCTCTTAAAGTTGGGTGCACACTGGGTACATGAAGCTGGCTAGTTTCTCAATGTACAGGGCACAGGTACATTTTTGTCTTTTTCTGACGTGGGTTTTATCAGGTTAAAACTTTTTTAGATTGGGCAGGCTACCAAGCAGGGGGATAGAGAGCGCCTGTGGTGCTTTTGTCTGCCTAGTACACATTCTCAGTTGTTCTAGGACTAGCACTGTGGCTTCTCTTTGGAGTAACTAGTTCCTAAGATTTCTCTCCATCTCTCCTCTTCCTCCTGCTCTTTTTTTTCTTCCCCTTATTTGCCACCCGCTTCTCTATCTTTGTCTAGGACATTCGAGTGGAGAAGTCTCTGGTTCAGCGTACATATATAAATGTTACCCTGGCTAATCTGAATGTCCCATGTCATAGCTTCCGGCATGGGCATGTGGCCCAAATTAGGACAAAAAATCAGTATTAGAAATTCAACTAGAACTATTGGGAGCAATGGGCTGTCTTCTAGATTGTTTATGAGCTAACTGCAAGGATGGACCTTCTAATGTAACAAGTTCTAGCTGACAAAAGGAGAGAGGCAGAGTCCTAGCCATACAGTTTGACCACCAGCACACAGCTGGGCCTGAAGTCAAGCCACCCATGGATATTTCAACTCATTGACCTAGAACATGTGCTTTATTTTCAGTGTTGGGCATGGAACTGAGGGCAAGTGCTCTACCACTGAGCTGCATCCTAATCCCTGTTGTCTTCCTTAAGCCAACTTTATTTTTATTTCTACTTATAACCAGATGAACTCTGACAAATAGACCCTATTCATTTAAAGTACCATGCTCCTCTTGACCCATTTTCCTTAAATTAGGAACTGTTTACTGATAGTATCTGTGTTTTTGTCTCATTGCTCTAGGTATTTTTATTTCACTTTCATACAATGATAGCAGTCGAAGAATTTATCTCCTCTAGAGCAAGGCAAGGGAAGCTTAGTACCATCTTGTTTCTTGCTCCCATTTGTTGAAAGTGAGAGTCTTCTGTTCAAGCTTAGCATAGAAGTTGTGGAGTCATCTGCTCTTATTTTTTAGTTGTGGTAAGGTGTGCATAATATCACCAAAATTTTAAGTATACACAAGTGCTATTATGTGGTGAATTATGCAACCATCACCACCATCTACCTCCAGAGCTCTGTTTTAGTCATCATATAAGACTGAAACTTTATACCAATTAAACTCTAAGTTCCAAGTCCCCCTTTCCCAGCCCCTGGACACCACCATTCTACTCTCTGTTTCTATGAATTTGCCTATTCCTGGTACCTCCCAAACATAGAACTATAAAGTATTTGTCCTGTGACTGGATTATTCCATTTGATGTCCTCAAGATTTATACATGTTGTTGAGTTGTTATAGGATTTCTTCTTTCTCTTTATTTTTAAATTATTTATTTTTATTTTGTTGTGTATGAGCGTTTTTGCCTGAATGTATGTAAGTGCACCCATGTCATGCAATATCTGTGGAGGCCAGACGAGAGTGTTAGGTCTCTTGTAGTTGAAGTTGCGTTTTAACCTGCCGTGTGGGTGCTGGGAACAAAACCTGGATCCTCTGCAAGAACAACCAGTGCTCTTAACCACTGAGTCATCTCGCCAGCCCTCTGTTCAATTTTTTGAGGCACTACCAAACTGCTTTTTACAATGGCTATACCATTTTAATTCTCACCAAAGTAGTACATGGATTAAAATGTCCAAATCTCCACTAACATTTTATTTTCCTATGTTCCCCTATCACTATCAGTATGAGTATCTAGGAATATTGTTCTGTGTGGTTTTGATTTCCTCAATACCTAATGATGGTGAATGTTTCTTTTATTTGTTTTATTGGTGATTTCCATGTCTTCTTTGGACGAATATCTGCTACATTCTTTGCCCATTTCCCAGTGGTTTTTGGTTTGGGTTGTTATTGTTTATCTATATGATATTACTCTTTAAAAATTCCATTACAATTTTTTTGGTCTTTTTGAGATAGTGTCTCCCTATAGCCACAGCTGGCCTGGAACTTGTTATGTAGAGTGGGCTGGCCTTGAACTCGCAGAGATCCACTTGTCTCTGCTTCCCGAGTGCTGGGATTAAAGGCACCTGCCACCACGCGTGGCTCTTTATTAAAATTTCTAAATTTATTCTGTGCACAGATGGGCATGTTGTAGAGCTCATGTGAGAGCCAGTTCTTTCAAACTTAGGTCATCAAGCAGAAGGCACACTTAGCCACTCGGGCATCTGTTTAGTACCTGATATTACTTTTTAATAGCTGTGCTATGTATTGAAAATATAGTCATGGGCAAGATAAAGACCATGTCTGTATCTCATAGATAAATGAGGAACCAAAAATAATTTAATACAGTGTGACAAGCCCAGTGATAATTATGTTTATTGTATTAGGAGTTTTACAGAAGAATGAACAGGTAGAGATGGGGAGTAAATGTGACGCTTTCCTGGGTTACAGTACTTAACCCAAAACTTAAAGGATATAATCTAGCCAAAAAGTTATCCCAGGCAGGAAGGAAACCAGGAGCGGTGATTGCAACTATGAAACAGCAGGGTATATGCTGGAAAATGCAAGCATTACCTGCTTATGAAGTGAGTCCAAAGTAGGCAATGGCAGGCTGTGTCAGACATCAGGGATTAACATATTAAGTGTTTAGGCCTTACCCAGAGAGCTATGCCCATTGAAAGGCTGCGAGTACAGAGGTTACATAGTCAAACTTATGCTTAAGGTTTGCGATTCTGTGGCTGGAAAGATGCCTCAGCGGTTAAGAGCATGTACTGTCTTTGCAGAGGACCTGAGTTCATTTCCCAGCTCCCATGTCTGGGCCTCCTGAAACTCCAGCTCCAGCGGATCTGACACGTCTAACTTCCTCAGTCACATGCACACCCACACGCCAACACACATACAAACACATAATTCAAAATAAACCTTAGGAAAAACTCAATCTTCCAAATATTTTTTTCTGCACATCAAAATATATACATAAATTAGTTCTGAACAAACAAAGAAAATAACGGATTTCACTGTAGTATTTTCATGCACATTTTATTTTTCTTGATCTTTTGCCCCCATTCCACTCCTCCCACCCCCCTGCTCCCTTCGTGCTGATCCTTTCTCCTCCTGGTGACCATCCTGTTTTCATTTCAATGTACCCTACTACCCTCTTTCTCTCGCCTCTCTCCTCCCTTAAGATTTTTTTTCTCCTTCTTACAGTTCATCACCTCTTCCAGTTTAATAACATGATTTCTTTTTGAGACAAGGTGTCAGGTAACCAAGGCTGGCCTTGAATAGGCTGAAAATTACCTTGAATGTTTGATTCTCTTACTTCTACCTCCTGAGTACTGGGATCACAGGCCTGAACCATCATATGTGGTACACATAGTACTGGAGATCAAGATCAAACCCAGGATTTCATGAATCCTAAGAAAAAAATCTACTAGCTGGATTATATCCCCATCTCAACATGATAATCTTCATGTGGCACTGTTGCAGAAATAAACCTGTGGCTACATGATGCTGAACATGGTAAATCTAGATTTCAGCTGCCTCAGGCATAGCACAGTTGACCCAGTGAGCCAAGCCTGGGAAACTCAGGTACAACATTTGGCAGTCATGTGAAGAACAGATTGCAGGCAAACAGTGTTCTTAGGCTGTCAGGTTAAACTAACCAGGCATGATAGGCAAAAATCATTAAGAGTCAGAATAGATTGGACTTGATAGATTGGCTCTAGGAACTGGAGGATGAGACGTGAAAAGAGCTTCTGGCTTGGGTAGCTTGAGGAAGGAGCAGCTTATTTAAAGGGAGAAGAGTGTGAATTTAGGGCTGGATTCGATTCACTTTGAGATGACTGGCTAGTCTTGCCTGATATCTGGTTACTATGTTACTTCCATTGGCTGTGAAAAAGCTAAGCCATATTGACCAAGGGGCTAATTCAGTGAGGGAACGCTGTTTTCAAAGCAGCCATGATGCTAGGCATGGTGATGTACACCTGTAATCTCGGCACCTGGGAGGCAGAGGCAGGAGGATAAGGAAGTTAAGGTCAACTTCAGCTTCATAGGGAGTTCAAGGCTAGTCTAGGCTTCATGAGACCCTTTCTCAACAAAACAAAACAACATGAAACAAACAAACAAGCAGTTAGGGAAGTACCTGCACCACAGCCTCACAAAAGCAATGGGTCTTATATACTACATGACTCAAACCCCTTGGGCACAATTGAATATAACAAGGCTAAACATCTGCCTCCAGCAGGCTCAACTGAATTCTCACACAGCAGAATCATGTGTTGGGGCCCAGAGACTGTCAATTCTTCGAGGAACTTCAAGCTTGATCAATTTGATCCAGGGTTCTCAATGTATGGGGCCCGGATGATGAAAATCAGTTATCTTGGAATGCATTAGAAATGCAAATCCTCTTACCTCATCTCATACCTGCTGAATCAGGGACTTGAAAGTGTCCCCAGCAATCTGTTTTACAGATCTTCCAGGTACTTCTGGTATAGGCTGTTATTAATGTAGCCTTCTTTTACAATATGGCTGTCATTCTGGTCAATCACTTGAGTCAATCCAAGTGAGAATTGAGGAGAGAGAGACAGGGAAGGGGAACAAGCTTCCTGGTAGTCTTCTAGTGCTTGAAGTTTTCTTCTATCATTATACTTTTTTTTGGTTTTTATCTCAGGCTAGCCTCAAACTTGCTAATTAAGTCAGGATAACATTGAACTTCTGATCCTGTGTGTACTAACCATGCCTAGTTTATGTGGTGTGCTAGGGATTGAGTCCTGGGCTTTCCATAGGCTAGGCAAGCATTCTACCAACTGATCTACAGGACCAGCTCCTAAATATTCTTATTTATTTATTGATGATTGATCGATTGATAGGGTCTCACTACGTGAGCCCAGGTTGGCATCAAATTTGTGATCCTGCTGCCTCAGCCTCCTGAGTGTTGAGATTAAAAACATGAGACATAGCTGGGTGTGGTAGTGCACAGCTTTAATCCCAGGACTCAGGAGGTAGAGGCAGGCAGATGAGGCTATCCTGGTCTACATGGCAAATTCTGGGCCATTTAGGGGACAGGGGACATCTTGTGTCAAAGAAACAAACAAAGCATGAGCTGTTATCATATGTTTATTTGGTGCAATATATTCTGTTTTAGAATAAAAGTACCTCAACTAATTAGGTATTTCTCCTACTATTTTTGTTATGTATTTACTGGTCTCATATTCCAAGCCTCATGAAGGACATCAAGATCAGATAGTTTTGGTTTTTGCTTGAGAATTTAGAAGATGTTAGAATCATTGTACTGAGTTTGAGATCACCTACTAAGTACTAAAGAAATATTCACTGCATGTCAGTGGTATCAGGTAAGGTTTTTTTTTTTTCTTCTTTTTACATAGTCTATTTTAGAAGGAATTCTATTCTGTTAATTGGTCTAGCTGGAACCTTTTACCTGAAGTTTCTCATCAAGCAGCTCATCCTTCACTCCCCCCTATCTCTCCCCCCGCAATGATGCTAAACCCTCTGGCCTGTCTTTAGCAAGAATCCTGTTGGGCTAGTTTAGTGAGAATATTCCCTCACCCTCGACTTTGCTCTTAATAATTTTTGAAACTCTGTTTTTGAAACCTGTTTCTGGACTATAAATTCTCAGTTTTCCTTATATTTAGAATTTAGTTCAGTTTAATACTGTAATCACTTTTCTCCTGCTGCACAAGATTTAAAAGAGAAAAAAATGTTTTACTGCCTTATGTATTGAATAGATTTTGGTTCGTTTTTAAAAAGATCTTTTTAATTTTAATTTTTTTTGTTATTCAAAAAAAGCCTTTATTAATTGCATATTTAGCACATTGTTTTATATTCTCAGTTTATTTAGAATTTAGTTCAGTTTAATACTGTAATCACTTTTCTCCTGCTGCACAAGATTTAAAAGAGAAAAAAATGTTTTACTGCCTTATGTATTGAATAGATTTTGGTTCGTTTTTAAAAATTAAAAAGA
>NW_008331606.1:3963258-3968140 GCF_000622305.1 Nannospalax galili
TGGAGTGTTTCACTTCGTTCTTTATTTCAGCCTGAGTATTCTTCAATATTTCTAGCTCTTTTCTGAATTCATTCAGAAGTTTATCCCTATCTTCCTTCAGCTCTATGATTACCTTGTTTGTGTGTTCTTTAAATTCAGTGATTGTGTGTGTGTGTGTGTGTGTGTGTGTGTGTGTGTGTGTGTGTGTCTGACTGCAAGTGCCCACAGAGGCTAGAGACATCGGATTCCCCAGAAACTGGAGTTACATACAGTTGTGAGCCATCAGATGTGGTTACTAGGACTTGAACTTGAGTCGTCTGGAAGAGTAACAAGTGAACTTAATCAGTGAGCCATCTCTCCAACCCCTAGTTTTGGTTTCTCTAAGCAAGCTATAGAAGGTAAAGAAGAAAGACAAAGACTGAAGCATAAAAGAGTATGATATTACAAACGTTCTTGTTTCTCTACTTAGTATTCTCCTTTCAGGGTAGCTTTGGAGATCATGCCTGGTGTTCTGAGCTTGTGGGAAGAGGATTTAGTCACTGTACACTCTCGGCTCAGTGGGAGAAAGTATACCTCAATGCTAGTGTCACTTGAAGATTGCACATATTTGAAATGAAAGAATATGAATGATTTAAAAGAACCCAACAGCTACCTGAATAAAACAGCCTGACTCAACTTTAGTTTGTAAGAGTGGGCATAAACTCAGAGAACACCTGTTCCCCACAGATGTCTCTAGGAACTATACACTGGAACCATGCCCAAGTCAGGCCTCACCCATAATTTTGGGCTGAAGAGATGGCTTAGCAGTTACAAACACTGGCTGTACTTTCAGAAGACCCAGTTTCGAATCCTAGCACCGACATGGTGGCTGACAACCACCTGTAACTCCAGATGCAGGGGATCTGATGCCCTCTTCTGTCCTCTGCAGGCACTGAATGACACAGGTGCACTTACATACATGCAGGCAATACACTCATACACAAAATAAAAATAGTAAATATTTTTTAAGATGAATGTTCGATGAAATAAAAAGTGTGCACAAATAAACACAGTGAATGATTTCAAATAGAATAAAAACAAATGTTGAATGAAATAAGGAAGTCAGTACAGGATATGAAAGAGGAAGTCAATAAAGGGATAGAAATACTGAAAAAATATTAAGTGAAATGAACTCTCAGTAATCAAATAAAAAACTCAGCGAATTTTTTTTTTGCCAATAAAATGGATCAGTGGAAGTCATAATATAAGGGTGTGATGACAAGGTAAATTAATTAGAATACTGAAGACAATAATAAAAATAGAATGATAACAGTGTATGATCTGAAAATATGAGCTCTATTCCACACCATTAAAAACCACATTTATGAATTGTGAGTAAAGAAGGAGAAGTGGGAGGCAAATTCTTAAAATGTATTCAACAAAGTCACAGCAGAAATTCTGCAAATCTACAGAAAGAGATGACTATTTAAATAGATCAGGTATTTAAAATGCCAAACAAATAAAAGCAGATTAAAGCTCTTCAAATATCATATTGTAGGTTAAAGACTAAAACACAGAACAAAGAATGGTGAACACTACAATGCGAAGGCATCAAGCTATATATACAGGCAAAGCAGTGAGAATAGCAGTAGATTTCTCAACAGAAACAGCAAAAACCAGGAGAGCATGGAGTAATGCAGTCAAGCTTTGATAAACAATAACGGTCAAGCTACATTACTATATACCACAAAACTATCCTTCACAATTGAAATAAGAGAACTTTCCATGATAAACACAAACTAAAGGAATACATGACCACTAAGCCAGCACTACAGAAGCTACTTGAAGGAATCCTATGCACTAAAAATAGAAAGATAAACAAACTCATGGGGCCACTGGAAAGAATAAAATCCAGGAGAATGATTGTTAAGCACAGGAGGAATCACCAAATATTACAAAAGCAACAACGTGACAGAAATTAATTTATACTTTTCAATAAAAGATTTGAACATTAATGGTTACAATTATCCAATCAAAAGACATAGACTAGCAATTGGATTAAAAAATGGGACATATCTGTTTGTTGCCTGCAATGAAAACACCTCCCTGACAAAGACAAGCACAGCCTTAGGATGAAAGGCTGGAAACAGTCATTCCAAGCAAGTGGAACCTGAATGGTACAAGTAGATGTAGGTGTGTACTAATCTGACAAAGAAGCCAGAAGTGATAAAGAAGCCACTTCATATTGCCTAAGGGAGCGATTCACTAAAACAGCATAAAAGTTCTAAACAAATACACAACAAACAACAATGCACCTAGTGTCTTAAAGCAAACACTGCTGGATGAAAAAGCAGATTGACCTCAAAATAATAACTGGGGGGACTTCAATACATTACTCTCATCAATACACATATCACACAGAAAAAAATAAACAGTAACAGCAGTCAGATGGTACTATGGATCAATCAAATAAATTTAACAGACATCTGTAGAATATTCCACCCAAACAGAGCAGAACACACAATGTTCTCAGCAGCCTATGGACCTTTCTCCAAGGAAAACAATTTTAGGGAAAAACAAACAAGTTTTAAAAATACTTTGCACATACTTTGTCTAGTGTATGTATAACCAGCAAATTTTTGATTGGATATAATGCCTGCTCCTAGAGGTGCAACAAACATCTGGTACTGTAGCGCAGGGCAATCCTCTGTGGCACAGAAGGATATAGGCCCCAGTGGGGAAGCCACTGCAATTATTTTGTTAGATGGATGTGATGCACCTGCTAAAGTACCATCAAAACATTTGTGTTTACACCCATAGGTTAAGTTATAGCAGCCACTGTTTTGATGTTCTTGCTGTTTGTGATTTTGTAGTAGCTAGAACCCCACTGAAATGGGCCAACAGCCCATGGAAAATAGATGATGCTGAGACCCAAAAGCTCAGTGTCTTGCCACAACGGCAGGAAGATCATCCCACACCTATCACCCCTTCCAAGTCTCAAGGACTTTTGCAGAAGAGGTTAGTGGAAAGAATGTAAGAGCGGTAGGAAGGGGTAGAATGTTAACTGGAAGTGTCCTACAAGCACTATGCTGGCAAGGTACAGTCATACCTCCTTCCCATGCTGCTGCCAAGGAGCCGATGGGGGAGTCAGTTACCCCTTCCACCCATCAGTAAACTTTAGCTGCCTGTGGGGGAGGGGCTAAGGATATGTAAGCCAAGAATGCCGTGACGCACCTCTCTCACCATTTTGTGTGGCTGTCAGGAAGTCACAGGATCTATATTTGAGTGTGGAGTTTCCAGCACAGCACTAAATGGGGGGGAGGGTGCCCACTCTTCTGTAAATAAACCCCCACCCTATGTTCTGTTAGCAGGCCCAATAAATTCGTTAGGATTTAAAAAAATAAAACAGAGCTAATGGAAACCTTCATTACATTATTCCACCAAAGTTGACCCTATGTTGGCAAATCCTTTGGTCTTTGATTTCTTATTCCTATGCCCCCCATTAAACGTCATTTTGTGTATATGTATATATATATTTTTTTATTTTTTTTAGAAGAAGCATTTCATTACAGCTTTAACATACTCAATAACAGTTTCCAGAGCAAAGATACATCTCTTTCAAAAGTGTGTATTAAATTTTTACGTTCGCTGTTGAATTAATACAGTCATACAATATTGAACTTAGTATAAGCCTTATCAGGATTTGGTTCTAGGATCCACATATGAGGGAGAACATATGTTGTTGTTGTTGTTGTTTTCTGAGTCTGTGTTACTTCACTTAGTATAACAGTTTCTAGCTCCATCCATTTACCTGCAAATTTCATGATTTCATCTTTCTTTACTGCTGAGTAAAACTCCATCATATATATGAACCACAATTTCATTATTCACTCGTCAATTGAGGGACACTTAGGTTGCTTCCATCTCTTAGATATTGTGAAAAGAGCAGCAACAAACATGGATGTACAAGTGTCTCTGCAATAGGATGAGTTCTTTGGGTATATGCCAAGGAGTGGTATAACTGGGTCAAATGGCAGGTTCCTTTGTAGTTTTTTAAGAGTTCTCTCCACACTGCTTTCCATACGGGTTGAACAAGTCTGCAGCCCCACCAGCAGTGGATGAGTGTTCCCCTTTCCCCACATCCTCTCCAACATTTGGTATCATTTGTCCTCTTGATTTTAGCCAGTCTGACTGGGGTAAGATGAAATCTTAAAGTGGTTTTAATTTGTGATGTTGAACATCTCTTAAGATGCTTCTTAGCCATCTTTACTTCTTTTGAGAGCTCTCTGTTCAGCTCCTCAGCCTATCTTTTAGTTGGGTTACTTCCTGTCTTGATTCTGTTTTTTGAGTTCGTTGTATATTCTGGATGTTAAACCTCTGTCAGATGTGTCGTGGTGAAGATTTTTCTCCCATTCTGTGGGTTTTCTCTTCACTTCCCTGTTTGCCTCCTTTGATGTACAGAAGCTTTTTAGTTTATTGAGGTCCCATTTGTTGATTCTTGACCTTATTTCCTGAGTAATTGGTGTCGGGTTTAGAAAATCCTTTCTGACATCTATGTCTTGTAGGTTATTGCCAATGTTTTCTTCTAACATTTTCAGAGTTTCAGGCTTCACATTGAGGTCTTTGATCCATTTGGAGCTCACATTTGTGCAAGGTGAAAGATGGGGGGTTACTTTCATTCTTCTACATGTGGAGATCCAGTTTTGCCAGCAATATTTGATGAGCATGCTGTCTTTCCTCCAGTGAATATTCTTGGCCCCTTTGTCAAGTATGAGGCTGCTGAAATTTCATGTACTCATATTTGGATCTTCAATTTTGTTCTGTTGATCTACATGTACAAGTACCATGTTGTTTTTATGACTGTAGCTCTGTAATATAGTTTAAAATCTGGTATAGTAATCCCCCCTTAGCATTGCTCTTAGTG
>NW_008331606.1:3968808-3969974 GCF_000622305.1 Nannospalax galili
AGTCCAATTCCCTCTAGGACTTTGAACATAAATGCATGTTAGAGTCTGTCAAAGGCCTTCTCTGCATCTATTGAGATGACCATGTGGTTCTTGTCTTTGAGCCCATCTATATGATTTATATGTTTATTGACTTAACGTGTATTGAACCATCCCTGCATCTCTTGAATAAAGCCAGTTTGATCATGATGGATGATCTTTTGGATGTGTGTCTGTATGTTGTTTGCAAATATATTGTTGAGACTTTTTGCATCTATGTTCATTAAGGATATGAGTCTATAGTTTTGTTTTTTGGTTGTATCATTACCTGGATTTGGTATTAGAGTGACGCTGGCTTCATAGAAGGAATTTGGAAGTTCTCCCTCCATTTCTATCTTTTTGAATAAATTAGTATTGGATGTAGATCTTTAAACATCTGATAGAATTCTGCTGCAAACCCATCTGGTCTTGTGCTTTTTTTTAGTCTGGAGGTTTTATATTACTGTTTCAATTTCTTTTTGTGTTATGGGTCTGTTTAAGCTGTTAATCTTGTCTTGGTTTAGTTTTGGTGGTTCCCATGCCTTTAGATATCCATCCATTTCTTCTAGGTTTTCAAATTTAGTAGCACATAGGTTTTTCAAGTTTTCCCTTATAATGTTCTGGATCTTTCTGGTATCTGTTGTGATGCTTCCCCTTTCATCTCTGATTTTGTTGATTTGAAGGTGCTCTTTCTTTTTGTTAACTCGGCTAGCCGTCTTTCAATTTTGTTTATCTTTTCAAAGAGCCAGCTCTTGGATTCCTTGATTCTTTGTATTGTTTTCTTTGTTTCAATTTCATTAATTTTTGCCCTGATTTTGTTATTTCTTCTTGTCTGCTGGGTTTGGGTTTCATCTGTTGTTGCTTTTTAAGTGTGTTGAGTTGCAATTTTAAGTCATTTATTTGAGTTCTTTCTGATATTTTAATGTAGGCACTTAGAGCTATAAACTTCCCTCTAAGGACGGCTTTCAGCAACTCCCAGAGGTTTTGTTGTGCTGTATTGTCCTTTTCATTTAGTTCCAAGAATACTTCTTTTTCTTTCTTAATTTCTCTTTTGACCCATTCATCATTCAGGAGTGTGTTGCTTAATCTCCATGTGTTCATGTGGTTACTAGGGTTTCTTCCAGTGTTTATGTAAGCTTTATTGCACTGTG
>NW_008331606.1:3970240-3971063 GCF_000622305.1 Nannospalax galili
TAGTATTGGGGTTTTTTTTGTTTTTTTTTTTTTGAGACAGGGTCTCCCTGTAGCTGTAGCTGGCCTGAATTTGCTATGGAGACCAGGCTAGCCTTGAACTCACAGAGATTTCTCTGCCTCTGCCTCCAGAGTGCTGGTATTAATGGCATGTGCCACCACGCCTGGCCTGTAGTATTGTTTTTATGAAGTTGGGTGCACCAGAGTTTGGTAAATATATGTTCATGATTGTAATATCTTCTTGGTTTATTGTTCCTTAGATCAGAATGAAGTGGCCCTCTTTATCTCTTCTGATTAGTTTTAGTTTAACGTTTATTTTGTCAGATATTAGAATTGTAATGCCTGCTTTTTTCTTAGTACCATTTGCTTGGTATATTTTTTTCCATCCTTTCACCTTAAGATAGTTTCTGTCCTTGAAAGTGAGATGAGTTTCTTGCAGACAACAAAAAGATCAGTTTCGTTTCTTAATCCATTCACCTAGTCTGTGTCTTTTGACTGGGGAGTTCAGTCCATTAATATTTAAAGTTATTAATGAAAGATGTGTATTGAATCCTGTCATTTTTATTTCTGTTTACATTCTTGATATAGCTGTACTTTCCCACAGTTATGCCTTCATTGAATTTCTTTCCACAACCCCTTGGGTATAGTCATTCCTCTCTTCAGCTCTTTTATTGCTTCCAGAACTCTCTGAAGGATTGGTTTTGTGGACATGAATTCCTTTAGCCTATTTTTGTCACGGAAGATTTTTCTTTCCCCTTCAACTATAATAGACATTTTGGCTGGGTATAGTAATCTGGGTTGGCATCTGTGGTCATTTAAAACTGGG
>NW_008331606.1:3971287-4103371 GCF_000622305.1 Nannospalax galili
AAAGGGGAAATTTTCTTCTATGATTCTGTTGAGGATCTGGTCCATGCCATTATCTTGGTATTCTTCTCCTGCTTGTATGCCTATGATTCGTAAGTCTGGTCTTTTTATGGTGTTACACAATTCCTGCATATTCCACTCTTGTGCTTTCTTAAATTTTTCATAATCTTTGTTTGAGTGGTCTAGTGCATCCACTTTACCTTCCAGTCTTGATACTTTGTTTTCCATTTCATTCATCCTATTGGTGATGTTTTCCCCTTTCGTTTCTAATTGGCTTAATGAGTCTTTTGATTACTTCTTCATTTCAGCCCAAGTAGTCTTCAATATTTCTAGCTCTTTTCTGAATTCATTCAGCAATTTATCCTTATCTTCCTTCATTTCTTTGATTTCTTTGTTGTGTTCTTTAAATTCACTGAATTCTTTTATCATGTTTATAATTGTTCTTTTGAGTTCCATGTCCTGCATTATCTCTAGAGGTTTCTCATTGTACTCCTCTAGAGGACTATTGGTATTTGGTGGGTATATGTTATTTTGGTTTTTCGTGTTATTATTTTTTCTCCATGATTTTGACATGTTAATTTCTTTTGTAGTTTCTGATTCTTGTGTCAGAGACTCAAGCCTTCAAGTTTAGGTCTGCTTTATTTTGTAAAATTGATGTGTCTTTGTGGTTTACTTTTTGGGCATGAAACACTGGTTCCTCTAAGCTTCCGGTTCTCTCTTTTTATTTTATACTGGAGTGGCCAGATTGCTTTTGTCTTCAGGAGTTCCCACAGAGGCCCAAGTCAGATGAGGATCAGATGCCCTCAGGCTTCCTCCTAAGGTCTGGATCCCTCCAGGAAAGATGATATCCTCAGGAATTTGGGGGTTGGCCTGGCCTGGGAGCTGGTCCCAGGAAAGATGCTGGTCTCAGGCAGCTGGTAGCTGGGCCACCCAGAGATGCAAAGGGAGATGGGGACGGGAAGAGGCCCCAAGGGATCCTGGGGACTGCAGGAAGGAGCTGGGTTGGTCTGGATGCAAAGGATCCGGGAGCTAAGAAGTCAGCCCTGGTGTCCAGGAAAGAGGCAGGTGGGTTGTGTAGCCCAGAGAAGCAGAAGGAGGTGAGGGCAGGACCATGCCCAGAGGGATCCTGCGGACCCTGAGAAGGAACTGGATTGGCTTGGATGCAAAGAATCAGGAAGCAGTGGTGGGTACCCCTGCCCCATATCTGGGGTGCCACAGAAAGGAATGGGACAGTACCCCGGCTAGGAGGAGAGATGGGCAGAGGTGATGGGAGGGTGAATGAATCTGGGGGAGTCAAGGTGAGGAGGGTGTGATGGACTTAGGGGAGAGGCTGGCGGGTTGTGGAGACTAGGCAAGCAGAGGGTGGTGAGGGTGGGACCAGGCCCAGAGGGTTCCTGGGGACCAGAAGAAGGAACTGGGTTCTTCTGGAGGCAAGAGATCAGGAAGCATTGTTGGTTCTGGGCTGAGAGGTCAGCCCCGGTTTCCAGGAAAGAGGCTGGGGGGTTGTGCAGCCCAGGGAAGCAGAGGGAGGTGAGGGCCATTGTACATATATTTTATGTAACCTGCTTCAAGTTATTTCTGGAAAAAATGTGTTAAAATTTGCCTATCGAGGGCTGCAGAGATGGCTCAGTGGTTAAGAACACTGACTGTTCTTGCATAATCCGAGCACCTGCATGGCAGTTAACAACTGTCTGTAACTCCAGTTCCAGGGGATCCGACAGCCTCTTTTGTCCTCTGAGGGCATTATGTGACACAGGTGCACTTACCTACATGCAGGCAATATACACATACACATAAAAAATAAATAAATAAAATATTGAAAAATTGCCAGTCTTTGGAACAATAAAAAATACTTTGCGATAAATTCTTGTGTCTCTATCTGATCACAGTGCAACAAACTAGAATTTCACATTAAGAGAAACTACAGAAAAACCACAAATTCATGGAGATTCAACAGGTCATTGAAGAAATCATGAGGGAAATTTAAAACTTTCTAAAATCAAATGAAAATGAAAACACAACATAAAATATCTATATCCTAATTATATCCTAATGTAGCATGTAGGATATAATGAGAGCATTGCAATAAGGAAGTTTTCATCTTTAAGTGCCTACATTAAAAAATTCAGAGATCACAAATAAATAACTTAATGATGCACCTAAAGGTCTTAGAAAATAAAAACAAGACAAATCCAACATAATAGTTGGAAAAAATAGTGGTTAGGGAAGAAATTAATGAAATATAAACAAAAAGAACTACACAAACCATCAATGAACGAAAGAGCTGGTACTTTGAAAAGATAAAGAACCCTTCTCCAAACTAACGAAAAGGGAGAAGACACAAAGTAATAAAATTAGAAATGAGAAGGGACACATTGCAAAAACAACAATGAAATACACTGCATCATTAGGGTAAACTTTGAACACCAATATGTCAAATAAATTAGAAAATCTAAAATGAATGAATAGGGCTGGTGAAATGCCTCAGAAAATAAGTGAGTTTGACACCAAGCCTAACAGCTTCAGTTTGGTCCCTAGAAGCCAAGTGGTAGAAGAAGAGACTCAACTTCCACAAGCTGTCCTCTGACTTCCACATACATGCCACGATACATATGAATGCAGTCATGTGGGTGTGTGACCCCCTCTCTAATAATTGCATGTAAAAAATATTGTTTTAAATGAAAAAGTAAATAATTTCTAGACACATAGGACCTACAAAAATTAAACCAAGAGCATATAAATAATGTAAACAATCTATAATAAGCAATGAGACTGAAACAATCATTAAAAGACTCATAACTGAAAACAAACCAGGCCCAGATTGATTCACTGAATGATTCTATAACTCACCTTAAAAGAACTAGAACCAATGTTTCTCAAATTATTCCGTAAGATACAAAGGGAAATGGTGTTATAAAAGATATTTTCTGAAGCCACAATTGTCCCAAAATTAAAACTGAATATGGACAGAACAAAAAAGAAAAATATAGACCAATCTTCTTGATGGACATAAATGTTTAAGTTCTTAATAGAATATTTGCAAACAAAAATCAATAGCACATCAAAAATATCATTCGCCATCACCAAATTGTCTTTATTCAAAGGATGTAAAGATATTTCATTGTATGCAAATCAATCAATGTAATATATCACATACATAGACTCAAGGACAGATGTTACATGATCACCTCAATAGATGCAGGAAAAGATCTTGACAAAATCCATTATCCCTTCATGATAAATGCCCCACAGAGATTATAAATAGAAGGAACATATCTCAGTATACAAATGATATATGGCAAATCTATTGCCAGCATCATAGTAAATGGAGAAAATCTCAAAGCATTTCAACTAAAATCACAAACAAGGGTATCGACTTTCTATGAAACTGCTGGAGGATAAAGTAATAAAATACTTCAAGATACAGATGTAGGCAAGGACTTCTCAATTGCACTCCTATCACTCAGGAAATAAGACCAACAATTGACAAGTGGGATCTCATGAAATTAAAAAGTTTCTGTACAATAAAAAATTACATAAAATAAAGCACAGAAAACTAAACACAACTCCTGCTCCTTCCACCCTATATCTGTAGACTACCCTCTTAGACTTGATCCCTGGTACTCAGAGCAGCTCAATTCTCCAGCCTAGTTTGTTAGACAATCTGCAGACTGTGCCCTCCTCTCACCTTGCCCTTGAACTTGTGATCTTCCTACCACAGAGCAGCTTACTACTTTGGAAAGTCAGATCCTGCCCACTGCGCTTTGATTCCACTGCAGCCCGAGCAGCTCCTTCCGCCCCCCTGAACCCTGTCCTTCTTTTAGCCTTGGGCCCAGACCTGCTCCTGTTCTTTCCACTCCAAATCCCTGGACTACCCTCTTAGTTCAGACCCAGCCACTCTGTTCTGATCCCTTGAACTCAGACCAGCTCAATTTTCTAGCTTAGTTTTTTTAGACATTCCACAGACTGTCACCACCACATCTTGCCCTTGGATTCCTGAGACCAGCCTTCTTCTCTGGTAAGTCAGATCCTGCTAACTGCACCTTGATTCCCATGTAGTATGAGCATGGGAATGCTCTCTCTTTCACCGCTCCCCACCTGTTCCCCCTTCTAGCTTGACCAGTCCCACCCCTGCTTTTTCTGCCCCAGATCTGTGGACTATCCACTTAGCCCAGACCCACGCACTGCATCCTGATCCCAAGCACTCAGACTAACTTAATTCTCCATCCTCACCCGTGTCTCACTCTTGGCCCCCCTTTTGATCTGCCTGACACAGACTTGCCTACTACCCAGACCAGCCTACTACCCTGCAGAACCTCAAGCACACACCAACTGACTTTTCATACCTGAACAAAAAACAGCCAAGCTACATCAACAATATAAACAGAACTAAACTTCAACGAAGCAAAGTGACAATAGACTTTCCTATCAGACACACAACCAACAAAAGACATCATATGCTGAAATGGAAATGGAAAACCCCAAATAATATGGAAAAACCAAGAGAATATATCTCCAACAAACCCATCAGTCTTACAGAAGTTTATTACAATGAAAATAACCCCAAGGAACTCCCCAATGCAGAATTTAAAAGAATAATCACAAACATGATCAAAGAACTTAAAGAAACCACAGGGAAACAACTCAAAGAACTCAAAAAGAATAGGCATAAACTTTTGAGAGAAGCTCAAGAAAATACAAATATGTGGCCAATGAAATAACAAAATCAATTCAGGACTTGAAAAGTGAGTTCGTAAAAGAGATGAAATATTGAAGAAAGCCCAAGCAAAAATGAAGATGGAATTGAAAGGCTCAGTAAGTTAATTTGAAATGACAAGAGAAAGCCCCAAAAAGCAGAATGAATGAAATGGAAAACAGAATATCAAGACTGGACAAATTGGACTCCTCAAGAAAAGACTATTAAAAAACCTTTAAAAACAGGAATAGAATATGCAGAAAATATGGGACACCATGAAATAACCAAATCTATGTATCATAGACAAACAGGAAGGAGAAGAATCATAGGTCAATGGTATTGATCAGATCTTCAACAGGATTATAGAAGAAAACTTCCCCAAATTAAAGAAAGACATACCTATACAGATATAATTATCACATAGAATACTAATTAGACAGGACCAGAACAGAAACTCCTCATGGCATATAAAACTAATCATAGTAAAAACACTACATGTACAGAAAAAAGAGAGGGTACTGAAAGCTTCTAGAGCAAAAGAACAAGCTATATGGGAAAACCCATCAGAATCATAGCTGACTTTTATTGCAAACTAGGAAAGCCAGACAAGCCTGGACTTAAGTATTCTCAGTTCAAAATGACCAGGGATGCCAATCCAGAATACTTTACCCAGAAAAACTATCTATCATAGTCAAAGGGGAATGGAAAATTTTCAATGACATGGATAGGCTGAAAGAATTCATGCCCACCAAATCAGCACTACAGAGAATACTAGATACCATAGAAAAGACTGAAGATAGGAATGACTGCACCCAAGAGGTTACAGAAAGAAAACAAAGAGAATTTTAATTATGAAAACACAAAATAAGACCAAAAACACAAATTAAAATGACAATAACCAGTACACACATACATCTTTCAATATTAACTCTAAAAACCAGTGGCCTCAACTCTCCAGTCAAAAGACACACACTAGTGGAATGGATCAAGAAACCAAATCCATCTTTTTGTTGTCTTCAAGAAACTCATCTCACCTTCAGGGATAGGCACTACCTTAAGGTGAAAGGATGGAAAAATATATTCCAAGCAAATGGAAAAAAAAGCAAACAGGTGTTATAATTCTAATATCTGACAAAATAGGCTTCAAATTAAAACTAACCAGGAAAGATAAAGAGGGTGACTTCATTCTAATCAAAGGAAAAATTGGCCAGGAAGATACTACAATCATGAACATATATGCAATACTCTTTGGTACACTCAAATTCATAAACACAGTACTGCAGGGTTATAAAACACAGATTAACCACAACTCAGTAATAGTAGGTGACTACAATACCCTACTATCTCCAGTAGACAGGTCAACTGGACAAAGAAAGGCACCTGAATTAAATGACATCTAACAGCAAATGGACCCAACAGACATCTACAGAATATTCCACCTAAGCACCAAAGAGTATAATTTCTACTCAGACACCCATGCAATTTTCTCTAAAATTGACCACATATTGAGACACAAAACAAATACAAAAAATTGAAATAATTCCATGCATTCTATCAGACCACAATTTAATAAAGCTTATAATAAACAGCAAAAGAAGCTCTAGTAACTACACGAACTCATGGAGATTAAATATCACACTCCTGAATGATGAATGAGTCAAAGAAGAAATTAAGAAAGAAATAAAAGTATTCTTGGAACTAAATTAAAATGAGAATACAGCACAATAAAAGCTCTGGGACACTTAGCAGTCCTAAGAAGGAAATTTATAGCTCTATGTGCCTACATTAAAAAATCAGGAATGAAAGGGGAAACATCCTAATTGACACCAAAAAAAGGAAAAAAAAACTTAGAACATTATAAGGAAACACTTTAAAAACCTATACTCTATAAAATTTGAAGACCTAAAAGAAATGGATGAATTTCTACATTCATGGAAACCATTAAAGTTAAACCAAGAAGAGATGAATAGCGCAAACTTATCCATAACAAATAAGGAAATTGAAATACCAACACAAAACTTCCCAACTTAAAAAGACCAGGCCCAGACGGATTCACAGCAGAATTCTACCAGACATCCAGAGAAGATCTACCACCAATACTTCTTGTTATTCAAAAAGATAGAAACAGAGGGAGAATTCCCAAACTAAGAAATAAAAATGTCTAAGAAACACCTTAAAAAGTGCTCAACATTCTTAGTGATTACAGAAATGCAAATCAAAACCACTTTAAGATATCATCTTACTGCAGTAGTCAGACAAGCTATGATGAAGAGAATGAAAAATTTCAAATACTGTCCATGATGTGGAGAAAGGGGAATGCTCATTTATTGCTGGTGGGAATGCAAACTCATGCAAACACTATGAAAAGCAGTGTAGAGAATTCTTTAAAAATTAAAAATGGCCAGGTGTGATGGCACACGCCTTTAATCACAGTACTCAGGAGGCAGAGGCAGGCAGATCTCTGTGAGTTCAAGGCCAGCCTGGTCTACAAAGTAAGTTTCAGGCCAGCTGGGGCTACAGGGAGACCTTGTCTCCAAAAGACCAAAAACAAACAAACAAAACAAAACAAAAACAAAAACTAAAACTAAAAAATGAATCTACCATATGATCTGGTCATACACTCCTTGGCATATACCCGAAATACTCATCCTACTGTACAGATATCTGTACATCTATGTTGGTTGTTGCTCTTTTCACAATAGCTAAAAATGGAAACAAACTAAATGTCCCTCAACTGACAAATGGATAATGCAAATGTGGTGCATTTACATGACGGAATTCTACTCAGGGGTAAGAAAAGAAGAAATTATGAAATTTGCAGGCAAATGGATAGAACTAGAAACTGTTATACTAAGTGAATTAACATAGACTTAGAAAAGCAAGCAAAATATGTTCTCCTTCATTTGCAGATCTTAGCACTAATCCCTTATATGTGAGTATATATCCTGATGTAACAGCAGAAGCCAGGAAAATGGAAAGGAAGGATGGTGGTAAAGGAAAAGAAAAAGCCCAAGAGAGGGGATAACAAGAAACAGATGTTACCAAGGGGGGAATGGGAACAATGGGGGCATTCACATGGGAAGGGAGGAGTGAAGGATATATAAGGAACCATAGGGGTAAAGAAGGAACTCAAGAGAGGGAGGATAATAGGAGATGGGTATTATCAAGGGGAAAATTGAGGTTTTTAAACTGGGCAGGAAGGAAGGAGGTTAGATGGTTAGAGAGAGAGGAGAGATAAAGCTTAGGTGGCATAAAATGCCAGAAGGAAATGTATTAACTAGAAAATCTTCTGAAAAATACACATACACTATCTGAACCTGAGTGCATGTGTCTACCTGAAAGCTACATGAAAGAAACACAGTGCCAGACTGGAGAAACCTCCCTTTGAGTTGTTGGTCAGGGTAGTCCAAGAGACTCCCAAAATAACACAGGGAATTGCCACAGCCTTTGAATACCTCCCAGAACTTAAAGGTAAAACCCTATTACTAAAGACAGGACATACTTCAGACATAAAAGACTTGGAGCAATTGACCTGGAAGCCGTCTCCCTGAAGACTAGCTTTCATGGTTCTAGAGGACACTATGCAAGCTGCTAAGGGAGAAAAATCAATCAATGGTCCAGCCCAGCTGTAAAGCCTAATAACCACAACGACTGGCAGAACAAAACTATATTGGTGCAGTAGTGGCACTTTTATCTAAGGGGTAATCAATAGCTATCTAATTGGACTTAAAGCCCTCTTAATGGGAAGGAACTCATGGGCGGCACTGTAAACATAGCTAAATATACATGGTTGGAGAGGCCATAAATCCCAGAGAAAACCCTATCTCTGTCATATCTCTGAACAAATGAAATTTCTTACTACATCCTACATATGGATCCTTATATTTACAGGCAAGAATACCATATGCTACCCATCAAAGATGCTCCTTTTTGCAACAGATGGAGGCTATTATAGGGTTCCACAACTGGTCAGACACAGAAAATATATATCTGAGAGATGCCCAACCCTAAGTAACACATCTACAGTAGAACCTCTACACCTAAGGCTCATGGAACACAGTGGAACAGGGGGTAGAGAGAACACTAATATATCCCTTAACTCTCACCAGCAAAGCTTCCACACACAACAGAGAATGATGCATATAGAAGACCCCAACTACATTTCAGAGAATCAAAGACTGCAGAGTATGTGTCCCTGGATAGGACTCCTATACTAACCTTCACCCACCCAAGGTTCAGGGACCATTGTGGAAGAGGGGGTGGAAATGTTTTAAGAGCCAGGGTTAATGCATGAGCATAAGGAAACGGAGGATTTCAGGCCTCTGTAAACTCACTCATGAACTTGCAACAATGGTGCTAGCGTGCACAAGACCCATGCTGACTCAATCAGATAAAAACCCAGACTGGAGCAAGGGAAATGGTCAGCAGATCCCAACCCTAGCCAAGAAACTATTGGCAAATGATTACTGCGGGGTGAGGGAGAGTTGATCTTTAAGGGAGTGACTCTAGATATGCTGACTAGACTCTAGTGGATGAACTTTCACTGAGGGACATCTGGGTACAAATACTTGACCAGGTAGGACTTAACATATATGACAGAATGCATGAAAACTGGTGGGGGGTTGGCTATCAGGGGCAGGGAAGATGGAGGGGCTCTAATTTTGATTAAGATGCATTATATGAAATGTACAAAACTCAATAAAAATTGGGAAAAAAGCAAACATAAGTAACTCCACACAATCAAACTAATAAGCAGGCAAATGAAACAAACAGTTCTCAAAAATTAAGTAAAATGGCTAAGAAACCTATGAAAACAATGTTTAATATTATTTGCCATCAGGTAAATGAAAATTGAAACTTCTTTGAGAGCCAATCCTACCCCAGACAGAATGAGTATCACTAAGAAAATAAGTAAGAACAAACGCCTGCTGGTGGAGAGGTAAATTAGTCTGGACTCTATTGATATTAGTATGCAGGCTTCTGAAAAAGTGCAAATGGAACTGCCATATGTCCTAGCTACATCACTTCTCAGAATATATCCAAAGGAGGAGCTGGAGAGATGGTTCAGCAGTTGAGAACACTGGCTGCTCTTGCTGAGGACTTGGGTTTGGTTCCTAGCACTCATATGGTGGCTAATAGGGACTCCAGTCCCATAGGATCTGACACCCTCTTTTAAGCTCCGTGGGCACTGCATGATACGGGTGCACTTACATGCAGGCAATATATTCATACACATAAAACAATAAAGTATTTTTTAAAAAAGAATATACCTAATGGATTCTAAGCCAACAGATGATAGAGATGCACGCACACCCATGCTTACTGTTCCACTATTCACAATAGCATGTTATGAAATTAGCCCACCTGCATGTCTATAGATGAGTGGTTAAAGAAAATGTGGTATAATACATAATGTAGCTTAATTCAGCCACAAGAATGAAATCATGTCTTCTTTCAAAAAACGGTTGGCAACCGGAGATCACCATACTATACAACACAAACCATATCCAGAAAGAAAAATACTTCATTTTCTCATACATGAATCCTAGTATGTATACATAAAATCATCTACATATATATGGCATGAAAGTCGAAGCAGGAGTGGGTGAAGGAGACTAGCAGGGGAAGGTGAGAGAAGGGAATTATGGGGGTGAATGTGGTACATGATATACTTGAAAGAAATTATGTATGAAACCCATAATTATGCACAATTAATATATGTCAAGTTTTAAAAATATTTTATTATTTTTATATTATATATATGAATGTACTGCTTGCATGGAGGTAGGTGCACACATGTCGTGCAATGCCTGTGGAGGTCAGAAGAGGGTGTAGGATTCCCTGTAACTGAAGTTATGGACGGTTGTTAACTGCCATGTGGGTGCTGGGAATTGAACCCAGGTCCTCTGCAAGAGCAGCCAGTGCTCTTAACTTCTGAACCATCTCTCCAACCCCAATATATGCCAATTTTTAAAATTAAAAATATTTAGCAAAAAAGTTGTAATTTTAGAGTGTAGACTTTACTCCATAGGCACTGAATGGGTGTGGAACAATTTTAGCCAAGGAAGTAAAAGAGAAAAATGACTCTGCCAGTAATACAGATAAGGAAGGAAAGAAGAAGGGAGGGAGGGAGGGAGGGAGGAAGGGATTGGAAAGAAGGGCCAAGTGGCACAGCACTGGGCACATAATTTAAAAATTCTAAAATATTTTGCAGATTTTTTTGTCTATTATTACTTAAAACGTTATTATTGACCTTTTCATTAACTACTCAAATAATATCCAGAATGGTACATTTAATGACTTTCTTATATTCATATTCTTGTTTGCTGTCTATTGCTATGATAAAACACTGACCAAAAGCAACTAAGGGAGGAGGGTTTATTTCACCTCCATCATCAAAGGAGGTCAAAGTGGGAACTCAAGGCAGGAACCTGGGCCCAAGAATGGAAGCAGAGACCATAGAGGAATGCTGCTTACTGGGTTGGTTAGCTGTTTTGCTTATATAGCTGAAGTCCACCATTCTTAAGGATGGCACCACACTCAGCAGGTTAGCCTTTCCCACATCAATTAGCAATTAAGAAAATGTCTCACAGACATGGCCACAGGCCAGTTTGATATAGGAAATTCTTCAAGTGAGGTCTCTTTTCAGGTATGTCAAGTTGACTATTAAAGCTAATCAGCACAATTATTTTATCATATATCTATCATCTATTTATCATCTATACATCATCATCTATCAATCTAATTTATTTAGCACAGCATGTCACAAAGTGCATGTGGAGGTCAGAAGACAACTTGTGGAAGTCAATTCCCTGCTTCCACCAGTTCTGGATGTTGAACTTGAGTCATCAGGCTTGTTTGGTGGCAGCTGCCCTTCCACACTGAGCCACTGCATTGGCCTGAGAGTGGTCCTTTTTCTTTTGACCATAGACATTTTCTGGGGATCAGAAGCATGGAGCACAATAATGAGTGTGGCAAATGGTGACTACACTCCTTGGCCATTTTTGCTGAACCCATGGCTTTGATGATTTTCCAGGTCTATAGTCTCATCTTAAAGAGTCTTTTCATGGCAAGTATCTTTAAATTCTAGAATCCTCTTTATGGTCTTAAGGTGTCCATCAGGAAAAAGTGGTTGTTTACTGTAGAGATCACTGGCTGGTGGCTCAGTTCATGGTAAATGCTTCATACACCACTGAGGTCATGTATACTAGTTGCTAAAGTGTGAATGCTTGTTAGCACAAATACCTCATTTAATGGAAGCTCCTTTCAAATCATGACAGTAGATTGCCTGGACTCCTGTGAGTTCAGGCTGTTCTCATTTTAATTCACAAATTAATTTCTTTAATTAAGGACTTCATTAATAGGAAATAAGAAGAGCCACAACAGTTTGAATGAAACACACACACACATTTATTAGTGAACAAAGGCACATCAATAACCACCTTACAATTTACTTGTACAATTAACACAGATACAGTTCTCTCTTAACTGCCGAGTTTTCTGATAACAGTTTTTCAACTCTTTAGGTCATGAAACCCAAAGGCAAAGCCTCCACCCAAACTTATTCTAGACCACCCTATTATTGAGAGCTAAACTGATCCTCAATGGAGGGATCAGCATCTTTTATGATCATACAGTCTTTGCAAATGTGCTGACTGCAGATGCTCCTCAGGCTCCTTCCATGTTCCCTCAAGTCCAGCTGTTCATGAATAGACCATCTGCTTTAGCAGCTGCTGCTTCCACCATTTATCTGCTGTTTCCCTATGAGTTTTTTCAACAAACTTTCTTCTTGCATGTCTACAAGAAGGCAGTGTATTACATTACTTACAAGGAAATGCATCCAATCCTATCACTTTTCCATGTGTGTCTGCTTTGATTTGGGCTAGACAAACTGCCCTGTGCTCTGTTTCCATGCACAACACAATAATTCCGGGGTACTCTGTTTTTCTTATGCTGATTTCTGAATCTCCATAAGGAGGAACTTGCTTAAGGATGAGAATCTGATTTGTGTACCTATCACAAACCAATGTTTTTCTTATGCTGATTTCTGAATCTCCATGAGGAGGAACTTGCTTAAGGATGAGAATCTGATTTGTGTACCTATCACAAACCTTACCCGATGTCCCGGTGGCTGTCCTGTCTACCTGAAGGACACTGCTTGGAGCTCTTGACTTTATTCCCCAGATACACACTGTCCTCCTGCCTATGGAGGAGGTAGGGAATATGATAGCAGGTAGGGAATCCAACCTTCCATCTGGCACTTGTCATTGTCATAGACAGGTGCTTTATTCTGCCAGCTTCTGACCCACTCTCTTCAACTCAGTTTTCTATGAGTCCAACTATGGAAAGGTCATCAAGGCAGGAGTTCTAGATCATAGTTTGAGACTTTGAACACTGGCAGAATAAAGATTTACCAAATTACATTTGTTTTCTTAACAAACAGAAATGACTGTGCTTGCTTTCCTATGCCACTTGTTGAAGATAACCTGTTTTAAGGGCCCCAAAACATTTTAGTGGAAAATCCATGCATCTCACTGTCATAAAACCACTGATGCCCATCTTGACAAGAATGAAATGAGCAACACTGGTTTCCTGTGTTACACTGAAAGTGCAGTGTGGAAAGGAATAACTGCAACATACAAATTTCTGATTTATTTTGGAACTATACTTCAGGGTTGAAGAGGTATAATAGAAACGATGATATTAAATTTTTTGTTTTCTTTTACGGAAATGTATGTGTCTTTCTCATGTTTCTCATTGCATCTAACACAGTGAATGTACTATCTATTTCAAAATACTGAAGGTATTTGGAAATAAATTTACCCTTTGTAAATTTAGTCTTTACTCTTGAGTCACATGACAACTTAAAATTTACATTAGAGTTATTAATACCAGGCTTGCTCTACTAGAGCATGAATAGCTTTGCAGTGAACTACTGTGTGAATACGGACTCATAAAACAGACATAACCAAGGAATTTGCACACTTTATTAAAAGAACAAAAAATAAACATGAAAGTAGCATATTAAAATGGGTTACACAAAGCACACTTATAAACACAAACAGGCACTACAACACTATAACTTTAAAAACGGTCAAAGCATCTGCAGTTGGGGGAATGAATTCTTGCACTTGGGGAAAATATTATTTGAATGGGTTTTATCCAAATAATATTTTTGGTAATTACTTAAATGTTTGATTGTTACAGAAGGGTAATAATTATCTTATTTTAATGCATTCTTAAATTGCTATTTTCTTTTCAAAACAAATGCTTTCCTTTTGTACAGTCCATATTCTTGTCAGATGAATACATAAAATCATCCCTTAGAAAACTACACATATAGGAGTAACCTAGCTTATCATGTTAAGCAAAATAAGCCAGGCTCAGAAATCAACTATCCCATGCTTTTTCTAATATATGGCACTGATATTCAAGGAATGAGACTGGAAAGTAGGAGGAGGACTTGGAAAGAGGAAGGGGAGCAACAATGAAAGGGAGGTAGAGAAGGCGATGGGGATACAGTCAAAATACTTGCTACACATTTATAAAAATGTCCTAATGAAGTCCATTATATTATAAAGTCGGGATATACTAATAAAAGAAAGTCCTAATTTATAGCTGGATATGGTGTTGCAAAACTTTAGTGCTAGCTACTCGGGAGGCTGAGATGAGAGGATCAGATCATCGAAGGCCATAAATTTTAGACTACTAGTTTGGGCAACATAGTGTGACATACCCCCTTCTAAAACTGAACTCAATTTAAATTACTGTAATTTGGGAGCATGGGAGCAAATGGCTCAGTTTCTAATGATTAAAGTAACAACTGTAATAATAAAATGAGTCTTATTTTGGAAAGGTTTTCCTTAAAATCTTAGGAAATGATGGTCATATCTTTCCCTCAACTGCAAGACACACAAGACACAGCAACAGAGCAATTTGGTTTTCGACATTAACAAACGGCAACTGTATATAGAAATAAAGCTTTCAAACCGTGCAGTTCTATGATGGAGTCCTAAGGTTGTGTGTTTGGGGAAAAAGCCCACTAAATAGCTGGATTACTTTTACACCTTGTTACAGAGGTATTTTTAAAAGAAAAATGATACAGAAGATGGCTAGTGAGGATTTTTGCAGCATCTAAAGAGAGCAGCAAGTTAATTTACAACGATACCCTTCTAATTTTAGGTATAAGTGAGGATGGATTCTATACTAACACAAAATTTCTCTGAGATAAACCAGTTTTTGAATGTCAGTGAGTAATTCACTTATAGGCAAGGACAGTAAGAGGGTCTGGAATTTATGAATTAGTCAAATTCATAATAGGGGTCATTTGGGGCTTTAGTTATATGGATTGGTTGTATTAAATTCTCCGTTTCCTTACTGATTTAAACAAAACCACTGTGTTTTGTCAGCATGTGGCCAGGTGCCTTGTAAGCATGTGCACTTTGTCATCGATTCACTGGATATCTTTCATGATGCTTCAAGGGTCACCCTTACTCATCTACAGTTCTTCTGCACTTAAAATCTTATCTCAGGCTGGGGATGCAGTTCAGTGACTGAACACTTGCTTAGCATGCACAAAAGTCCTGGGCTCTGTTTCCATCACCACACACGAAGTTTCATCTCTCTTATTGACCTTGTGAAAATATATTTTTATGACTTACAGATTCACAAGGGAAAGGCCACATAAAGACACTGATTAAATAGTGAAATTATGTTAGTTATAAGGCTGAAGTGGGCATTCTTAACTATAAAATAAATGTATGTTTACATTTTATATCAGCTGAAATGGCTTAGATTGTCAGACTGTATGTTCTTGTATGGCTGACTCTAAGTGATCATGAGCTGAAAGAAAATTAAAGAAATTCCCAGCCAACTGGCCCTGAGCTATGGGATATGTATAAGGCTTGAATTGCTTTCTGGCTTTGGTTTACTTTTCAGTTTTTCTCTCACTCTCTTTTTCCCATTTGCTGTACTGGGGATGAAACTCAGGGCCTTGTTCTTCTAGGAGAGTAGTCTACCACTGAGCTACAGTTGCAGACCTATTTTTATGTCTCCATGAGAGTTAGCAATGTGGGTAGTACTGCCTCCTAACCAACTACCCTAGTTCTAGGATGGGGTCCTTCTCCAAGGCAAGAGTCACCTGCATCAAGACTAGAAGCACTTAAAATTGCCATGGTGATCCATCCCTTAACCTTTCAAACTTCCACTTGCTAAGCCTCATTGTTTTGAGGGCAACAAGGAAGTTCCATGCCTATCTGCAAGTGTGGCGTGAACCTAACTAGCAGAGATGCTCAGATTGACATCCCCTTCCAGCTTTGATGTTATGTAAGATTTTGGCTGGAATCTCATCTGGTTAATTCAAACAAAACATTGGGAGGCTGAAGTGGCACAGTGAAGGACTTTGTAATTTGGTAAAGGGAGGTCAGCCACCACTGAACAAGTATACTGTAAAGTCATTTCTAAAGTCATGCCTGGAGCATGTTGTCTTAGACTGGCTACAGTTAATAGGAAAATGACACCTTTTAATTTTTGCCACCTTGTTTTGCATTTAAAAGGAGGAAGAGAGGTCAACATTAGCAATTTGATTGTCACTGAAATTCACACACACACACACACACACACACACACACACACACACACGTTGCTGGAGAGATGGCTTGGCGGTTACGAGCACTGACTGCTCTGATAAAGTCCAATTTAATATGATTTTAGATTGACTATCTTGTAATTTACAGGATTTTACCGCTTGCAATTAGTGAAAAAAGAAAACCTCTGTCAGAAACCCATCTGGTATGTTGTGTATGTATGTTTACAGTGGAATCAATGCTTTAAAAGTAATCTTTGCTATTGGCCTTGCTAAAGAAGTGCTTTCTACTCTTGCTCAGTGTTGATACAGTTGATCTGGCATCTGTTCGCAGTCTTCCCTTTCAATGAGCTGCAGCAAACTAAAAAGCCTCCACAGCAACAGTATAACCTTCTGCTTTTGTTAAGTCTTATATTAAAAACAATTACCCTTCATCTCAAAGCCTCAGAAATCACTCTCCCTAACTACTACAAAAAGCTCCAAGGATTGCTTTCATGGACTATGTACATAAGTGCAAAAAAAGTGTGTCTCACACATTCGCACCCTAACTGAGACAATCAGGTAACTGCAGCATATGTCTCTTAAACACTGTTCAGGGGCTATTCTATAGTATTGTTATGTATGGTTTCACAAATATGAGTTCATTTCAAACTGTTTAGTTATGTTTTAATCCTCACATATATTTGGGTATGTATTTCCAAAAATAGAATTTTTTACAGCTATATATATATCACCAAATGAACACATAATTTTGAATAAAGTTATTTTAAAAAGGTTAGGCAACATATATGTAATGCTTGCTCTGATGTCAAAATACTGTAGAATAATCCGATCAACACAACAAATTCTATAAATCACAAAGTGTGACTCTAGAATCCATGTGTTCTAAATTTTTGACCAAAAAGTTACATAAGGGCACAGATTCAGCTTTCACATGGAACTTATGGTTCCAAAATCATCTGTTTTCTGAGTTTTGAGCTGTTCTTCTACATGCCTGTACTGTCACAGACCACATGTAGCTGACAAATTCTTCTAAAGGTAGCCATGTTGTAGTTTTTTGCCAAAGCAACAGCTAAATATAATTCGCTGACAAATTTTTGTGTGTATAAAGTTAAATTTGTTTTTAAACTGTGAACTAAAAAGTATAGCTACGGCCTATAATCTGTATTATGTTAGGCTACAGTGCCAGTTTAGACTCTTCCTAGGTGCTCTGAATATATGCAGCAAAAACTTACAATTTCTCTAACTCTCCTTCAAAATTAAACATATGAAAAGTAATAAAATAAAAACCTTACAAACTAACAATAAGAAAAAATGAAAACATGGCACCAATTAGTGAGCTGGTGCTCAGAAACGCCATTTGTAGTTATACTTACAGTGTGATTAGGCTATCTACTAAACCTGCAAAAAATGTTATACTCTTTTACATGCTATTTATTCTATTATCTTTGAGAGGCACTGGTAAAATTAGGCTATTGTCTTATGAACTCTTTCAATCAGAAACAGGAAATTAAATTTCCTTTGATTTCAATGTAAGTGAAATGTACAAAAGATTTTAAAGAGAGAGAGAACTGTGGCTTCTAATAATTTTGCAAGCCACAGCCAGTGTCCTATATACTAAAAGTCCTCAGAAAACTTGGGCTGCATTTTACCTAGGAGCATACTCATCATCACTCTCCAAAGAGGATAAAAAGAATCAAGTAACCATCCAAGTAGCATATGAGCTGTCTCACTCATTTCAAGTGATGCCAAGTAAATGCTGTTCTGTCTTCAGACACCATTATGTTTACTGGTCATGCCTATAAAAGGTAATTCAAGTTCAAAACACTAATTACATTTGGTTCTCTATAGCAGAGATGGGGTAATGTTCCCCAAATTGGAGAGCAAGTAAATAGAAGGCTCCCATTAATGGACACAGCTTGGTGGTGTAGGACAATACTTATGGCAAGACGAAGTGCTTTATCATGTTCAGAAAAAGATGAGTACAGCTGATAGAATAGGGAGAAGATGGCTGTTGTGACTAGTTGCAAATTAAAGATTAATCTAGAAAAGAGAAATTAAATGTAACAGCAGGTTGTGTGATCATGCTCCAACTGCAGAAGTAACTACTGTATTTAAGTAACAAATTTATGACTCCATTTATTTTAATTGAATTTTAGTCCCTATTTCAGATATACCTGTTATGGTCGAATAGTGCTTTTTGTACAAATTGAAACTACTAAAAGCTTCTTAAAAGATAACTTTTAGATTGCTCCTCTGTATTCATGGCATGTTTTATCCAAATTTCAGCAATCTTGGAAAATTTTGAAAAAGGCTGAGAAAATGAACAAAACTAATAATTTTGGATAAATAAAAGCAGAGGCCATTATAAAATACAAAGATTATAAAATGTTAACTAGGAATCACAAGTGATTTTTATTTATTTAGAATTTTTATTTACAAATGATTCAGTAAATTTTCATTTAGAGTCACTGATCAGTTTTGTGACTTTTTTTAACTCTCAATTTATAGTCAAATGACTTATCCATCAATCTTGTCTTTTCTTCAATAAGAAACTAAGTGATTGCACAAGTCATCTAAAGAGTGCTATCTTCGAATTGCATTTCCCTCAAAACTCTGTTGAATTTGGTTAAAATGTTAGGGCTTTGAACTTGCTTTCTTTCAATTTGTTTATATGGAACTTTTAAAATGCCAACAATATGTTATAGAAACTTGTGGCAGCAAAAATACAATGACCCTGAATATCCCTCACTGAATGTCTTCAAAATAAAATCATTAATGTCTCCCAGTGCTTATGAGAACAGCTGTACTCTAGGTTTAGTATCTATGCACATATTGTCGAAAATTTAAAAGCTAAATGAGATAGTATGTTGCATCAAAATGTCAATCTACTCAATCTACAAAAGGCTCATTTTGCACAAAACATTGCCATATCCATTAAGGATTTTATCTAGACTAGCTCAGGTACATCCTTCCTGTATTATGATTTTAGGAAACAAAATATAAGTGGTTCAAAGAGCCCACAGGTAAAAGAACAACTCTCAATCTCTAACTTCAGGCAAAAGTTAACAAAAGACAGTGACCCAATATAAATAAGACTGTCAGGATTTGCCTCGATAATGATAATTAAGATCAACAAGATACCAATCACCAAAGGTAATTTTGCCTTTTGTACTCTGAGACCATCTGATCTGCTTTGAGATGCAGTCTCAAATGTTCCAAAGCAAGATGTAAAAAAGAGGAACAACTGGATCCCACAATGGTTGGGCAGCCTTAGGCAAGTCACATGCCTTGGCTCTTCATTTTATCAACTGTGAAATAATCTTTGCCCGCTCCACTGTTCTCCAAATCCAGCCTATAGGTTAAGGTATCCTAAAGATTTTCTCTTTCCTTATTATTTTCATGAAGAAGAAACACAAGATTTATACATATATAAATTTTGTTGGTTTTATACTTTCCAGTGGGAGAATATATATGTAGTAAATATTAAATCTATTTAAATTGTTGGAAAATATCATGTTTTCTCCCTTTTATAATAACAGCAATGTTAATAACTGAGTGAACTAGAACAGGTATGCTATATATTTCAAAGAGATAGATTGATTACTATTTTACATTTTTAAGATTATATCCTAAGTGTTAGTTGTAAGAATCAGCTCACTTCTGTGGGATATTGCTATTCTATATTAGCCACATGGTGCTAAAACCTATTATAATTCCAAAGCACATATAAAAGCAAATAAATTCAAATGAGCAAAAAAACCAGGCTTGGTTATGAGATTTTAAAACTCTGATATTAAAGTCTGGGCAGGGAAGCACTTGCCATGTGACACGAATGCTGGCTACTTTATCAAAGCAATTATACAATTTGAAACTCAGCTAAACTGAGGTGAAGAACGACAACTATGGAAATCTTTCCTGGTTGTTTTGCATAAATCAAAAATTAATTTTAAAGGTCTCCCTGCCACCCATTCCTGCCCTTTCTCTAGGCCTGTACTCAGGCTCCCTCTCTGATCAATAGAAAAGATTGTCCATTTGGGGAGGAAAGGCCTCATTTTGAAACAATTCTCTTTCACCTGGACTGACTTTTGCTTGACTGCATCTTACTTATTATTCAATGAATAGATAGTCTAAAGAACACGAACCATTTGCATTTGGAAAACGGCACTTGTGCAAAAGGTTACAATGCAAAGGTTTTACATACTTTCTGCAAGTATATAAAAACTATCTCCACACCCCCATCTCTCTGTTTGATTTATAACCTGCAATTACCATATCTTTAAGCTACCAAGTACCAGTTTCACAGCTGAAGATGACAATGGCTAAATTTTGAGACATTCAATCTGGGAGATAGGATTCTTGTGACACAATAAATGTAATGGCTACTTTATATAATTTTTACAAATGCTAAGAAATTTTTTAAGAATGTGAATGCATATTTCTCAAGTTATATAAGAGGCGTTATTAGAAGTTCACGTTTGAAGATGTTCCTTAACTTGTGTAGGTAATCACTTTAATCTTATAAGAATTTAGTACACTACTGAATACATGAGGACCTGCAGGCAGTTATATACATGCATGTTTATGAACAGGCTTTGTGCACACTCAGAAGTGAGGCCTTGTAAATATATGCCTCAAGAAACTTACAGAAATGTTTTAAAGAGTGCACATTAACATGAACCTGTCACATTTTTCAAGCACGTACATTTCTGTTCCCCACTAATGACATTTTAATTGAAATCAAACACCACACATATACAGCAAAACACTGCTGTATATAAAAACTAAACACAACCCAAATCTAACATAATACACTAATGGAGAAAATGGTATTGGATATAGTTATGTTCTGAATCAAACCAATAGACTCTTGTAAACAAAATATCAAGGTAACACTTCAAAACCAAACATTTATCAAAACAAGAATGTATAGTAAGCCTACAGTACACTGTGAATATTGTTTAGGATAATCGTTATTGGGAGGAAAAAGCACAAAATTTTATGGTTATATTCAATCTGTCAATTCACATCAGATGGATGATTTAAATAATATGGATCTGGTGATTCATATAAATGACAAAGGTATATGGTTGTATTCTACATGATAATGCACATAAGCTCAGAAATTTATATATGGTAATACAGAGTTATTAATTTTCTATTTGCTTTAACATTTCTATTTGCTTTAGCATTCCATTGAATGCTTTGGTTTAATTTGAATTTTTTTCTGGTATATGCGCTCTAATATATGGACTGCACCATGCTTATTGTTGTGTTAGTAGAAGAGGACATACGAGAATATATATAGAAAGGCCATATAGAGGTTCTTGTTGAGAGATTCTGATACTCCGTAACTCTGCTGTTCAGAATTTCAACTGAAATGAAAAACAAAACAAGAGAATCAGTAAAAAACATTGAAGTGTTATTGAACTAGGGATCAGGACACTAGTTCTTACTACGCATCCATAAATGAACTAACCCAAGATACTTTCCACTCTAAATTTCAGATCTCATAGCTGTCAAAATGGGGCTCAGAAAATGATCACTAAGCAGTCAAATTAGCTATAATAATCAATGGGAAGTGGATGAAGGGCTAATGTGAAGAACTGCCCTATGCAACAGAGATGCCCCCCAGTGTTTAAGGTATCATCTACATAACACCAAAACTTTTACTCATCAACCAATCATCAGTTCACCTCCTTCAATAAGCATGTATAGAAAAAAAGTGCTTGATACAAAATAGTTTGAAAACGCCAATATTAACAAATTTTACAATTTTATTTGACTTTCTTACAGCCTTGAAGAAATATCCCAAGTGGGTTATACAACATATTCCAAGTGACATTTTTGATCTTTGGAAAAAAATTCAACACCTGTTACATGTCAAAGTGATTTTGTCTGCCAAGTGCCATATTTTCTAGTGGAATCAAGCAGAAGAAAACATTCCTCCAAACATAATTTACATAAATATTAATTACATTTCATGAATTGTGTTTACCTCGATGTGTAATAGCCTATGAGGACTGAAAAACTTCTGGAAAAACCTACATTCTCATGTCTAGGGCTTTCCCCAAGTTGCCACTACCCCAAATAACACCCATGAAAACAACTGTAACTTATAGTTCCCTTCAGTTCTTCCACATACTCAAAGATGTTTTTTAAGAGCATTCCTTATAACTGAGGGGGCCTGTTTATCTACTCTAGAATTAGATATAAGCTTTGTCTCAAACAGTATTAGGGCCCTACGTGTCCTCAGCAGCAGAGAAGGATGCCCTGGGAGCTAGGGGTTATTCTAGCAGTGAGCATACCTGCTGTTTCCTTTAACCAATGACACACTGCAGGTGGAGACCGTCAAACTTTCTACAGCTGACAATGCAATACAGACTTGATTCACTTGTTAAGTTTCTACAATTAAGATACCTAGGATTTTTTTTTCTTTTTAGTTAATTAATTAATTAATTTTTGAGGCAGGATCTCCCTGTAGCCCTGGTTGGCCTGGAACTTGCTATGTAGAGGGGGCTGGCTTCAGAGGAGGCTGGCCTCGAACTCACAGAAATCCACCTGCCTCTGCCTCTCAAGTGCTGAGATTAAAGGAGTGAGCCATCCCCATGCCCAGGGATACCTGCAACTCTTAAGTGGCATCAAAAGACATGTTCCCAGTGAAAAACTGCTTGAAATAAATGTGTGCTACTATGGCCTCTGGATCAGGCAAAATGGAAGTTAGGGGAGAAGGAGGAAAAAAATCCAAGAATAACAGTTTTTTAAAAAAGAATGAAAATAATAATTAGATTACAAAAATTATGTTGTATGTCATGCACAATTCTGCTTGACTCACATAGGAGGCAACACCATTCAGCAGACTGAAGAAGCACTGCTTTCTGTCTTCAAGATAATCATGCCAGTGACAGCCTGACAGAATTACTGCTATAGTTCAAAAAAACTGAAGCTACAAAAATGTTAGAGAATTAAAATACAAAATCATTTGTGCTTTTGGCTAAGAAACCCAGGCTTTTTGAAAAGAGGAAAACATTACGGAGTGTATAAGCTCACTGGGAAAATACAGGAGCAGTTGTCTTCACATCAGAAAATCACCTCTTCCCTCTCATATTTAAATGTGGAAAATTTAGAAAATTTAGAATGTACAATCAAATACTTAAGTTATAGGCAATGTCTATAATTGGAAATATTTACCAAAACCTTATCAAACATAATTGTGTAAATAAAAGAACAGCCTTCTATGAATATTATCTATGTTAATACTTAAAGAAACTTACTGTTCTACTGGTAACTTCTACATCTGTGAAACAAACATGCTCCTAGTCAGTTCATCTATTGATAATTGGGGTATCTATAGTAGTAAAAAAGATTTTAGATTAAAACGGTTTCTTGAGAGAATTCGTTTTACCTTGTTCACTAATTGGGCATGGTATGTCAATAACGATGATCAATTTTGCACAAAAATTTAAGCATATTAAGCATTTCCACTAAGTGTCAATTTTGCAGAGCACAGATTAGAATGTGGTTTGTTTCCCCATTGAATGGATGCTTGGTGTGTTTCATGTTTATCATACTGGAATTTAAACTGGAGTGGAACTCGCAGTCTGTAAGCAAGGTCTGCACTTTAATAAGGTAGAACATATTAAATGTATTGAATGTACTACCTTACAATTTCAAGACTTTCTAAAAACTGATAATTTGCCTGTGACTCTGCCTGAAAATACTCAAAACGAAAGTCAAAACACAAGCACATTTAATGTCTGTATGAGAAAATAATTTCTGATGTAGTCACTGGATAATGATAAAGATATCTATTCCTTAGAAAGAAATGTGATATCTTGCTTTCTTTCCAGTGGAATTGAAAGCAAAAGTGATGGTTTACTAGGTCAAATTCAAACACGATAACCCGAAAGATGGCAGGAAAATAAGTTCTACTCATGACTAATGAGAAAGAATTTAGGAAATATTCATTACAGCATATACATTTGAGGATTGGTGTGGTAGCAATCATTTGATATAGAATAGCACAAATGAGATCTGGCTACCAATTAAAATGAGTAAAATGCTACTAATTAACCTTGAGATGAACTGCAAATTATATACAGCACTCTAAATATACATAAAAACAAAACTTCCAAAGAAGAAACACACAAGCATATGAATCAAGAATTTCCACCAATCCAAAAAGCATATGTTGTGTTTGATCAACATGTAGTTATCAAGGTTTGAACAGGTGAAATAAATGGCCAAACCTGATTGCCTGTAGTTGTTGCAACGTAGGGAACGCTGGTGGCAGGTGTTGTTGCTGGAGACACAGTGGAAGGTGTCGCACCACCGTGCATCATGGGCACTTTCAGTAGGAAATCATGGAAGCAACACACAGGAGGGTGGAGCAATTACAAAACCATGACAGATACGATGGAATGGGGCGTAGTAGATATCCCAGCAACAAGCCATGTAACATCATCATGATGGACACATCAGGGTGCAACATGCAATCAGAGTCAGTGCAAAGCAGCATAGCATGGAAGGGAGGAAAATTTAAAAAGAAAAAGGGGAAAGCCAATTATAGTTACCATTAAGGAAAACAGAACCATCTTTAACATTTTGTTAAATTTTTGAGCAAAATAACACTCTAGTTGATTCAAAAGGCCAGATTTTCAGAAGGGCTCTTTGTGAATGCATAGGAAAAAAAATCTGGTGTTATCAGGATTATCTAGCTAAAGCTAGTTAAACAGACAAGTCACTGTATTGCATATTCACAATGAATCAGGGAATTGTGAACTGGTGTTTGGGTTCACTGATGAGTGTTGCACTAGATTTCCTGGTATGTGTGTGTGGCAGTTTTATATGTACTTACACAGTCTGCCTATCAAGATGATGCGTCTGTTGGTGAGTATGTGGTAGAGGGGCAGATATGAAGAGCATGTTTCCCTACGTATGCAGCTTTTTAAAAAAATTTTGCAATTTTCATGCAATATAGGTTGATGGTATTCAAGCCCCCTCCCCACAAGTCCTGTGCAACTTTTGAACTACACCTTTGGCAAGTTCCTTTGAAACTTAGACTATCATCAAGTACATGAATACTTCATAGTAAATCTTGTCTTCACAGCAAATATCAGAGCTATAATGGCTAACAGCTGCAATATCTCTTTCATGTTTTTCTTTGCCTTGCTAGCTTCTATTTCACTTGAAAGCTTTTGGATGCTTTTCTAATTTCCAGCTTATTTTGGAAAGCCAATCAGGGAATTAATGTGTGAATCGCAATGTGTGAATGAGAAGCATACATATATAATAATGTATCATGTCTACATCAATTGAATTCAGATTTTCTGAAAGTCTACTGAGAAAATGAATGGTCAGGAGGAGAAATCAACAAATGCAATGCCAAAGAAACCAAAAATGTCCTCCCAATAGGGATTAACACAAACTCCAGAGCTGTTCCTTCTATCCATCTCTGATTACTTATTTCCCACAGCCACCCTTTATTGTCTCACATGCCGATTCCAGCTACATTCGTGTTTCTCCCTTTGGAAGTGCAGCAACTGTGCAGAAAGCAGCAGTGCCAAAGCATGCAAGTGCATTCCTAAGCAGAGCTCTGAAAGGGAAAGGACAAAAGCATCCCCAAGACAACAGCTCACAAAATATGAACACAGAGACACAGTCCTCAAACTTGCATAAGTCTGTTCTACTAATATTCATACAATGTTCCTGTTAGTATCAGTGGAAATGCTGTTAATTCCTATAGGGGACAGCTAATCTTTCAGTAACAGGCCTCATCCCTACTGCCAGAGTTCAGATCTTGCTGTGTTTGTGTTGCTTCTATGTGGTAGTCATTTTGACCTTTCATTTTTATCTCAATAAGCCTGCTAGTGCCTTTTGGTCTCATAACTACTCTAGTCCACTAATGGGATGGAGGTCAAGCTGTTGCAAATTCTCTACAGGATGAAAGGAACTGGGTTGACAGGAGATGCTGATATGGGATCTGTCCCCCCTACATTAAACAAAGCTATTTTCTCCCGGTCTGATGCTGGTATCCATGAATACTCTAGGAACTGTGAATTCCTCAGTGGCTTTCTCATCCTCTTTAATATTAGTTATCTATCAAATGGTTTAGAGCTGGCTTCCATGTTATGCTGGTGGATAACTAAAGGCTTTGTGTGTAACTGATTGTTACACTTGATCATAGGCAAACAGGTTAAGAAACAATGTAACTTGTTTAAAAAATCACTTAATTCTGCCAAATCACTCTTGAAATGAATCTGCTGTGCCTAGTTTCTAGGCAGATGCTGCTCCATTCCAAAACACTATAGAATACAGTAGGATGCTCTAGCTTTTTTACATCTCCTTTCTTAACATCTGTTTATTGAATGCCTTGGAATATAGGATAACTTTGGGGACGGCTAGCAGTATCAGTGAAGTTTTCATATTTTACATTTGAAGTATTTTTAATATAATAAGAGTTAAAAGTAAAATTGCCCAGTTTCACCATGGAATGAAACATTGAAAAATATTTCAGTTGATATTTTTGGGATAAAAACAGAGGAATGGCAAGGTGGCCACAGTAACAACCTAGTAGGACTTCAGAAAGTAGGTCTATTTTTGATTCCACAAAGACATGGAACACAAATATCATGTTAAATCTTAAATATTCAGAAAATGACCATTCACATCATTGGGCCACTCATGTCTTTTGTAGTTATAGCAGAAACACATTTTCAGATAAGAAAAAGTTGAGAATTTTTGTACAAAACCTACCAAAAGTTGAAGCGGGTGCCATGCACAGTATTGGCCCTGTACACCATGCAGAAAAGCGTGGAAAGTAAAGAAAAGAGAGATTTCATTATTAAGGCTTTATAGATAGAAGTGATTTTAACTAGAAAGATATTTTTGCAATATCAATTAATCAGCACATGCAAACCAGTAATCTCCCATGCTTATAATTACAGATTAGCTTTAAGATCCCAGACCCAGGTAATTAAAGTAATTCTTAGATTCTTAGGTTTAAAACAAAAGACTTTGAATCTGAAGAATAGGGTATGAATATATTGCAAAAGATTTTCCAGTAAGGGGGAGTCTCAGCTACATCAGTTTTAAATTTTATTATTAATTGTATGAAGAGGAGTTTGGGGCAAGTTTTTCTTGCAAATTTACATGTTGTCATTTTGAGAGCTACTCACTACCTAGCTAGTCCAGGCTGGCCTTGAACTCCAGAGGACCATCTTGACTCAGCTTCTTGAGTTCTAGGATTATAAGCATGTACCACCATGCCCAACTAAAGATAGATTTTATACTGGCCAAATTTAGCAAAACAGAAGTCTAACTTCTGAATAGAATACAGTAACTATAATATTGGAGACAACCAGACTGAACAATTTAAATTTTTCCACATTCAACCATTCTGGCTAGACCTTCTGGGCTACCCAGTTCTATAACTACAAGAAAAACTGAAAGTAGCTCAAGCGGAGTGATGTAATGTTTACATAAATTGCCATAATGTTTGAAGAAAGAAAAGCTAGAAATAAAGTCAATTCAACCCATCCTGATTTTGTCTTTTACTTTGTGGAATGAAAAATATATATATATATATCCTTAGGTTTGGGAGAAAGGTCTAAATCATTAGACATGAGTAGTTCCTTTTTATAAGTGATATAAATGTGTGCCAAAGAACTCCATTTTACCTCCTCAGAAACTATTCCATAAATGTGTACCATCTGTGTAATTTATATGGTATTCTGCAAAACTATTGTAATCAATAACCAAAGGCCATTATTTTTGATAGCTCCCTTTAAAATTACCTGAGTAGTTCATTAAATATTTTCCTTAAGTCTGAGTATACAATACTGTGTTTAGCATTCTTAAGAAATTTAAAAGTCTTTTAAGATTAACTTTTAAAGCAAATGTTGCCTTCATATAGTAAAGGCTTTATACTTTTTTTAAAAAGAACGTTTTTGTGGCAGTACAGGTGATTAAACCCAGGGCTTTGAACATGCTGAGACAAGTTCTCTATCACCAAGCACGCTCCAGCTCCTTACCTTCATTTAATTACAGTTTCCAAACCTGGGTGTTTAGCATTCTGACAAAAGTTTTTCCTATATTCTCAATATTTAGTACATTAAATTTATTTCTGGAGCATTATATACCCATTTGTAACATACTGAACCATTGGAAACTAGTTTCCCTATATATATTTATTTGAACAAAACTGGATTTAAATTTGGTGCAAAACTGTTAATTATATTACTTGAAGAGGTAACATAAAACATCTTGCACAATATGAGAAAATAAAGTGACATATTTTATATTAATTGTTTCAAGAATTAGAAGCCCAAACTGCCTGTTTTACATATACTATACTATATCACACTATATTTACCATAAATTTAAGTGTGCTTTATTATAATCACTAGTTGGAATACCATAGTTACATGGACTACAGACTTTGCAGTATTGAAACTGGAAAATTTTTCTAACAGGTGACTGTTGTCTGTGAAATAATACATAAGAGTCAAGGAATTAGTGGAGATTAAACCATGTAAATCAACCATAAGAAGCAAAAAAATAAGAAATGCTGAAAAGAAAAACATTAATAATTTTTCCAAGTTTTATTTCAAGCCATTCATTTTCAGAACCATATAGGTTGCTTGCGATCCTACCAGAGCAAGTCTAATTGCCTCATTTTATCTCTAATCAAAGTAAATATGGGCAATCCCCCACAAAAGCCCTTTTGCAGTATTTATATTCACTGTGTTAAACTCACAGTGCCCAGAGTTGTACTCTCACCTGTAGGGATATATGACGGCTGCGGGAGCTGCACGTTAGCCAGAGTATGTTGGCAATGGAAAACATTGGGATTAAAGACTGGGGTGGCACCATTGTTCTTTTCAAGGGCCGATCTCTTTGGTATCAGTTGAAGTGCACCAGGCTGTATGGGCTGTGGAGAAAGGATGAATTAATCACTAATATCAGAAAAAAGGATAAATGTACTCAAACCAAGAAAGGACAAGTTTTGAAAGGTTCAGCCTGGGAATCCATCAGGATATCCAATGAACAAGACCTTCAATAAGGAGTAGCTACCCATCGAGACAACCAACTACAGAGGTTAGCTGTTTCAATGTATAAAGTTAGTCCAAAACAGAAAACAGACATACAAAGGGAAAAAACCCTGTTAACTTCACTAATTTAAACCACATTATCACCCATAATTAACATTTAAGCTATGTTCATCTAGTAAACAACACAAATAAGATAAACAGAAGCAACAGGTATAGCAGGAAAGAGATTTCTGCCAGTTAAAATTCCAACACAGATCTAAGAGACAAATGGTATATGCTTGATGAAACATACATTGGTAATCTGATACTGTAGTCTCATAAAACATTTTATTTAGACAAAGACCTCGGGTTAAAATCCTACACTTGTATATTTATCAACTCATCTGTAAGGAGAAAGCAAATGGATCATTCCTCTCCTACCACCCATCACACTGAAGTATCAGCTACACTTAAGTAAAATGTATGCAGTTTTCACTTTTAAAGGCTCTATGTAGCATCTGCTTCATTAAACATCTGTAAGATTTAATTTTTTAACTTACCAGAATTTTTAAATCCTTCTTTCATGTTTACTGCCCTTTCAGAACCTCTGTGCATTTACTTCTCAAAGTTACCCCTAGATAAGATTCTTTGAAACAGTTTTATATTAATTCACATATTTTCCCTCAGCAAAGTACACATTATTTAACAAGTCTCAGCAACACTGAGGTCTGATCCAAATTCTTAAGGAGACAGGAACACTTCTGCTGGGTAACTACACTTCCACATGCCAAAAAGAGTTAGTCATGCTTTGACCTCCTTATTCCTGTGGAATAATAAAAGCTTAAACCTATCTCTGTTCTCTTTGGAGAACTCTACCTTTGATGCATACATTATTTTTACCTCCTAAATAACTCATACAAAAATAAACCAAGCAGCTTTAGAGATATACAATTTCCAACTTTCTCTGAGATGTCCAGATGGCAAAGTTCATGATCTTCAACCTTAAAATGCAATTTATCGTTTGAAGTAATTTTTTTCACCATTGAGAGAAATGGATTCACAGATAATTTTAACAGAGCAGGGCAGGAGGCTCCTTATTTGAATATTTTAGATTTCTCTTTGAGTAGGCATTGTGGCTCACACCTTTAATCCCAGCACATGGGAGTCAAGGCAAGCGGATCTCACAGAGATTGAGGCCAGTCTGTTCTCTCTCTATATATATATATCACGTTCCAGGCCACCTGGGTCTACAGGGAGATCATGCATGAGGTCTGGTGTGTGTGTGGGGGGCATGGGTGGAGGAGGGGGGTCTAAATTTGATTAAGAACTGTTGTAGGAAATACACAAAAACTCAATAAAAAAATTTAAAAAAACCCAGAAACAATAACAAAAGATTTCCCTTTGTTGGAGGGTGTCCCTAATCTCGAAATTGGAGAAAGGCCCAGAGGGACATTCAACTGGTAGATCTTGTAGGGCAATGCTATTTGTTTACTACTGGGATCTATCTTCTTAAGTTTCTGTCCATTTCTGATTGGGTGGTACTTGTACTATTACTAAATATTACTCTTATCAATACTAGCCAGGCCTCAACAGCCTCATCAAAAACTTACTAAGTTGCCAAAAAGGTAAGAGACTACAGATGAAATAAATAAACCCTCCAAAACATTTTGTGGGAGAAAAGAAGTTTGAGACAGAGTCTCATTCTGTAACCTGGGTTGACCTTAAACTCATGGTAACCCTTATGCTTCAGCCTCCCAAGTACTGGCATTACAGGCATAAGCCACCAAGCCCAGCTTACATCTTTTCAAAAATTTTAACACATATAATTCTCTTTCAGCAAAGTCAGCCTGAGCTATGCACATGAGCAAGGGAAAACCACTCTTTTACAGAGAATTTCTATTCCAAATGCCACTATAAAAGATGTAAGAGCTTCTCGATATAGTTTTACCTCATACTACTTTCTCTGGGTCAGTCTAACATTACCACTGAGACCCTGATGCGATCAGTTAGTTAGAAAAGAACTTTATCTTGACATTCACAAGTGCCAGTAAAGGACATGCTACATAATATTTAGTTGTCTAGATCGAAATAATTTGAAGACAATATGGAACACACATATTTTACCAAACACACCCAAATCATCAAAAGTGGACAGATCCATATGAAAGTCTCATGCCTGAATGTGGGTACAGGGATGAGATGGCACAAGCAAACCATTGCTTATTATTTATATACCACCTGTGTTTATGTATTTGTGGATTTAGTTTTAGGGGAAAAGTATGCTTTGTTTCTTTAATAAGTCCACACCCATTCTGAATTTTTTGCAACCAACTTAAGTAATCAAAAAGTTGACGGATTATCCAGGTAAAATATTGCAGTAACATGAAGTTTCCTCAAAGGATTGTCCCTTGCTAGGGATATGAGTGAGGATCTCGGTAACAGCGATTAACAAAAATAATGTAATATAGCAAGTAGTATAGCAAAATAGTTTATAACTGTGACAGCCTTGAATAATTCTAAGTCTGATTTCTCAACTTATCCCAGTACACTGTCATATAATTACTTTTCCTATTTGCTTTTTAGTGTTATCAAGCAGAACTAATTTTTCCCCGAAACTAACTTGCTAAGGCAATTGAAAAGATTTTCCCTCCACCCCTCAGTCATGACCAGTTTCCCCAGCAGCTGTAGTAGGCTTCTCGCTTGATCTTCCCCTCTGCCTGAACCATGCCACCAGACAGGAAGGGTAAATTTGACCTTTGGAAAATTAGGAGCCATTTAATACAGCATCTTTCACGTGCGGTTGTTTCAAAAGGCATTAAGGATGTGAGTAGCAAAGTGCCCACGAAAGTGATTCACACAACACAAAGGTAACTTTCTGTGGTTTTTTTATATTAAGGCATTCAGGATAATTTACTGCTTAAATCATGTAATTTACTTCTCTGTGAAAATGGGAGAAAGAGTACAGTGGGATAAAATCATCAATAAAGCTTTCAAATAATTATCTTTTGAAAATCTTAGTAAATAAAGTACAACTGACTCTCTTTTTCAGTTTATAACTTTGACTAATCCTGCTAAGATCCACTCATGAATATTTTTTTTTGGTCCTTTTGAGACAGTCTCCCTGTAGCCCCAGCTGGCCTGGAACTGGCTATGCAGACCAGGCTGGCCTTGAACTCACAAAGATCCACCCACCTCTGCTTCCCAAGTGCTGGGATTAAAGGCGTGTGCTGCCATGCTTATGTATGTGTGTCCAGTCTTATGTATACAAAATATTAGACTAATTGGGCCTTACAGGACTCATTTACCCTCAAATGGATCCCACAGTCCCAAACTGCTCTTACCATTGCAGTGGCAGCTGAGTGGTTCATCTGGTGATGAGCTGCCTTGAGTTTGGCTTGCAAGTGTGCAGGAGGATGAAAGTACTTGCATTTCTCCCGGGAGCATCGACCTTTAATGTAATCCATGCAGACTGTCACAGTATTATCACTCACTTCAATCATGGAAACATCTGTAGGGTGAGCGTAGCGGCAATCATTCTCCCCACGGGTACAATTTCCACGCTGAAATTCACGGCAAACCTTAAAAAAGGAAGAAACCAAAACACATATACATTTCACAATGATGACTGGAAGGTTACAGGCTTCCATTTCCTTTACTAAGAGAGTATGTATAAGAGTCACATATACATCTTATCACTTATTTAGTAAATATCTTAAAAAGTTGAAGGTTAAACAAAACCACATTCACCATAAGAGTAAAAAAAAAAAACCCCAATAATTCCAAGGAATAAATCCATTCTCCAAAATTAGAGAGTATCTGTTAGTTTGAATCCTCCAGTTAGCATAGAATCTCAAGAGTAATTATTCCTTTAAGGCCTGAGGTGAGTCTTTATTATATAACAATGCACTTATGGTTTTACATGGGCAACTTGAAAGCCACAATTGAATCACATGTGTAATCAGATTCTACTACAATATATGACCAGGCATTTGATCGGCTGGCAATGGAGCTAAGTTTCTAAGAAATCAAGCTATTTATTCCAGTGTACAAAGAATAACAATTAAAGGAAAACTAAAGAACTTCAATAAACCAAAGACTTTGAAATTTCCCTTGAAAATGTTTTAGGTATCTATTATGTGATACTTATTTTGTATATCATTTTTAATATGGAAAAAATTTAGACATAATGAAACTCATTTACAATCTGCATTCATATAGCTTTATATTCTATAATTGTAGAACCTTAGATTCAATTTTTCTCAGTTTACAATTCTACAAAGTAGATGCTTACTAGCAATCCAGTAATTCCATTCTATAAAGCTTGAGCCTATGTATAAATAACATTCTTATGCAGACTTCCTATGCCATATCATTATGTACCTACTGTACAACTAAGTTGATTCACTTCATAACGAGGTCTCATTGCAGTTATAAAACAGTTAACACTTTACCCTATGCTAAAAAATACTTGGGTATACTTATTTAAAACATCTAACAAATTAGGCTCTGAAAATGGTACTTTATGCATAAAGATAATATCTATGGTACAGGCATTTATATAGTTCTTCACAAATACCTCCAGTTTATCTGTGCGAATTGGTTTTGGGCCAGTAACTCCTGGCAATGCAAGAGGTGGATTTCCAGAATACAGAACTGGTGCATTTGGTAAAAGTTCAGCAGGAACCAGGCCCATCCCAGGATGATGAGGTACATAAGGACTGAAACCCATGGCAGGGTTAGCTGCAAGTGATGAATTCATAGGAAAAGATCCCTGTATGTTTGCAAGAGAGAAAAAAGTTGTTAGAAGTAAACAGATGGTTCCTACTATTATATAATTCTTGCAGGAATTACAGCATTTCCTAAGCAATACCACAATTTATCATTTCCTGATTGACTTTTTTGTCTTTTTAATAATTTGTATAGAGGACTTGCTTTTAGACCAACAAATATTTTAAGTAACAACTTTAGTTGTTATTTAAAGTAACTTTACTGGTAAGTCAATTTTCAAAAAAAGACACAATTGTAATTGTCTTGAATTAGTCAAATTGTATCTCAGTTTTTACACCTCCCCTTTTACATAAAAATCCATTACCAATGACAGTGCAAACAGACAGGCACACCCCCCCCACACACACACACAGAAAATTTCTCTTATTTCCTCATATAGTTATGCTTTTGAACATGGACTTAAAAGCCCCCTTCCTTTCTTCTCTCTCCTCTTCCCAGCTGTAATGCTTGGCTCTAAGGCTGCCTGTCCTACCATGTGTCCCTACTACAAAACAGTTAACCTTTCTTCTTTTCTTAGCCCACTGACATTTATGGAAAATGGCAAAGACTTGAAAAAGAAAAGGTGGGTGAGAAAAAGTGAGTGCTTTAACAACTTACTGTTTATCTAAAATGAAAATGGCCTGGTCATATCTGTTACCCTTTATTTTGCTACAGGTCCTGTTACACAAATGAATCTGACATGCCCAGCCTTGGGTTTTTTTGGCATTTTTAAAATTTAATTTTATTTAGAGGCTACATGATGCTCATAGTTCAAAAGGAGGGCCTAGAAATGCTAAAAAAGATTCCTGTTAAGGTAAGAAGAGATAAGATAACAGGATTATATGGTTCATAGTTTAGAGCATAACTTGCAAAGTCTTAGAAATGCAGAAGGTTATTACTCATTTGTCTATCTTTAAAAGTTCTGGATTCAAAGAGATTGGTTTGTGTATTGCCTTTAGCATCAGTAATCACACAATTTATCACTTTACTGTGCTGTTTTCCAGTTTGTTCCACATGTGAGCATCTTTTATTTCATTGTGGTTATCAGTTCACTGATAGTTCTCTTGACTCCCCTAGATTAACTTAAAACTTACTGAATGACTTGTAGATATAATTGATGATATACTTTAATGAATATTCACATATTAATTTTAATATGTCTAACAGTAGTTTAATAAGGCAATAACTGGTGGTATTTTACTGTGTGTTACTAAGTGTATGTTTTCTTCTTTACATTCTTATATCTTTCAGTGAAAAAAATTCACAAATGTGCTACATTACCAAGCTGTGCCCACAATTGTTAAATTGCATTAATAGAAACTCCTCTAAGTTCCGGGGGAAGAGGACTCTGTGGAGTCTGGAAGGGGTGATACAGAAGACTATACTTCAAATTCCCACCAGCACAGCATTCCTGAAGAAACCTCTGTTACAAGGCAAAGATGGCTGAGATGGAAGTGCTCCCCATTTAGCATTCCATCTTAGTTGAATTTGTCAAATTAGCTGATTGGTATGTTAGAAAGGATGAAAGAACTCACTCCTAAAGAACTGGAAACACTCACTAGGATGAGAGAAGGCACTTTAAGGGGAAAGGATCACACTAGGTGCCAGGAAGAAAGATGTAGTTGTCTGGGGAGGGGCTCTCATGTTTGAGCACACATAGCCTAGGGCTGACCAAGCCTAACTAAGTCTTCTGATGGAACAGTTCTCAGAAACCTGTCAAAGTTCTCAATATCTTCAGGAATTAGCAGACGTGACAAGTCAGATCTTAGTAATTCAATGATTCATGCTCATGTCAAAATCAGCAAGAATCTTTGAAGATAAAACTCCATGTTTGTAGCAGTCTATTTTATTTTCTCTCAGATGTTTATGGAACTTTCTCACTGAAGTGAACTCTTCCAACTCTCCTTAAATATATCTTGGTTTGCCTTTTCCAAAACTGGATAAAAATTATTACTACTTTTAATATATATTTATCTGAAACAGAATCTCTGAGGTGGGTTGCTTTTCCATACTCAAACACCATGAAACATAAACAACTTAATAATTTATTTAATTAATGTTCAATTTACATCCAAGTTTAATATATATGTAAGCCTTGCTTTCTTCTTATGATAGCTCTATCTTCTTTAATGTTTTTCCTTTATTTATCAAAGTGATTTGTCTGGGAAATTTTTTTGGTTTAACTTTTCTTTTCAAAAACATTTTAATCTACTTAGGTATGTTATATGTTCCAACTGTGTGAAAAAAAAGCTGTAATAATCAGCTTATATAAAAATGTAAAAGGATTGTGATTGTTGGAAATGTTTAGCTTTTAAAAAAGATTTCACCGCAAAGCATACTGGGCTGTTATTAGATGTTAAAATTAGCATGATAGCTTTTATGACCATTTCCTCTTTAGTATAAGTTTTATTCTATATCACTTTATTATGAAGAAAATTCTCCCATTTGCCACCCTGGGGCAGAGGCAGGAACTCTTGAGCTACCTATTTCTTTTCAGATAAACATTTCTGTTTTCTCACCACCACCTCTGCCCCAGGGTAACTACTCCATTTCATGAATTTGAACATTCAGAGGCTTAGCTTTGACTAACAGCTTACAGAGTCAGCTTTAATAAGCAATTTAATCCTGTTTCTATCTATATCACAGCTTTTCATGTCAATTGAACTAGCATGAAGCCATCCACGAGTTAATGCTAGTTTTAAAGAGGAAGATGGTGCGCACGTGTGTGTGTGTGTGTGTGTGTGTGTTGGGGATGCAACACAGGACCTTACCTATGATGATACACATTCTACCACTCAGCCACATCCTCCAGCCCTAAGGAAAATGTTCTTAATAGGCTGAATCTGATTTCTTTATACACCCTGCAGTAGTCTAGTCATTTAAACTGCTTCCTAAATTTAAAGCTGAAATTAAATTATTTACTGAATATTTGGAAATATGAGAAGAGTTTTTCTCCCAAAACCAGAACTTTGGATTTTCATCCTTCTGATTCTGGCAAAGCACTTAATATGGTGACGGCAACAAACTTTAAGGAATAAAATCATCACAGGACAATTTTTTGCTCAGTGTCTATAGCAGTATTTCCTACTAAGATAGGAATTTCTAAGAGTTCTGGGGGACTTGTTCAGAGCCTAGAAACTACTGGGCCCTCAGGAAATGCCTCCTAAAAATTAGTGAAAAATTCTTCAGAATAGTGGCTCTTAATCTTTTTTGTCTGGAACTTCTCTGAGAGTCAGATAAAAGCTTCAGACCCTGTCTAAAGAAAAAACTCATGTATGCACAAAATGTTGCCTGGAATCTTAGGAAGTTCAAGAGTGCTGTAACAACCGTCCCTGGTGCAGGGTTCTGTACTACATACTGGTTAAGAAGCTAAATCCTCCTCATAGGCTTGTCTAACCCATGGCCTCTAGGCCCCATGAAGCTGAAGATAGCCCCACATAAAAATCACAAACTTATTTTAAACAGGATCATATTTTTTTGTATGATCTTGAACTGCATTGCAGAGTTCTCAAATGTGAACCATGTACATAATAATGCACTGCCATAACATCAAAACTTTCGACATGCCTGCTAGAATAAGGACCCACAAACCAAGGATCCTAGGCCAATCTGGCCTGCCTCTGTTTTTACGTAGCTAGTAACCTCCTTTTTATATTTTTGATGTTTAAAAATATTAAAAGAATAATAAGCTTTAGCGACACAGGGGAAATTACTATAATTATATTCTTATTTTAATATCTAGCCAAAGATTTCATTGTGGTCTTTAGTAGACCTGTATTACAAAATATTATGAACATTTCTTTCCTCTCGAAAACAAGCACTGTTAAGCAATTGTTTATAGATTCTTCTCAGTGATTAACAATCGAGAGAGAATAGTTGGAATCCTATCAAGTTAAAATTTTAGGAGGACTCTCATATTGGTCTTAAAGGATGCAATAAAAACTATACCTCTTTCTCCAATTGCCTGTTGATGACCTTGCTTGATTTCCTATCTAGGCTATTGTAAATAGTGGAGTCAATAAGCCTGGAAGTGCAGGTGTCTGCTTGATGCAATGATTTGAGTAACTTCAGTCTAAAATAAAGTTATGATAATCCTGAGGTTCCCAACACAAGGGAACGGTAAGTGCCTGAAGAGATGAAAATGCTAATTGCACTGATTTCATCGTTTTACATCCTATACATTTATAAAAATTACTGCAGTGCACCTCATAAATATGTGGGTAAACGTTTCTGCTTAAAATTTTCAAAGAAAAAAGCAAAAATTATGCTTCAAGTAAATATATCTTTCTCACAAATATTTTAAGGACACTAACCTATTACCTAAAATGAAGTATTCATCAAGCTAGTATGAAAATTAAGTGTTATGCCAAATCCATCACTGGGTCTCCCTAACAAAAAAGACCTATGTATCTTTGCCTCAGTCATAGCCAAGATCAGCTACAATTATGGATGGATAAATACAAACTATTTTAGGTGACTTAAATGATATCCTGGCCTGAAGGCTACAGAATAATTGGGACCTTCCTTGTCTGAGCTTCCATCTAGAACAAGAGGACCAAGCATTTTCTTTTACATAAGGGTAAACATTTGGTATCAATTTGTTGACTCAATTTTAATACCAGATCACCAGCACTCTTAAATTTTACTAGCACTCATAATATTCTCCCTTTAATGCTCATTTGAGGGTATTTATATAATATAAAAAGAATTGAACTCTTTCTTATCATCACCAAGTGTATTTCTCTCGATTGATAATTCCAAAGAACATTGAAATGCACGGTTCTCATTTCTATGAGACTTTACTAACTGCTCACAAACAGTACAACGGAGTAACATGTGTTTCATAATTTTTACTTGGTTATCTCCATCAACTGCTGAATGATGCTCTGTAAGGACAAAAGGGGCCAAAAGATAGGCTGCAGAATGTCCGTATAAACCTCCAGAGTAGACTAGTTAATTGGTCCCTCAATAATTAAGAGCTAACTTTATAAACAAATGCAAACTTATAATAGTATGTATATATTCACCATACTTGTTAGTGAATAATAAGCCACTGTGGCCATAGAGAGACTTAAGGATAAAAAGTTCAAGACTTAAAAGTGAATAATTGTCTTCAACTACACCTGTGTTTTCTAACCTTAATAATTACAGATGTCTTCAGGTAAGAAGGAATAGTAAAGTTACACAGGTAAGCAAATGCTCAGTAGATTACAGTGAGTTTAAGGGGTAAAGAAATGTACAAAAGAGGGCACAAACTACCACTAAGATCAATCCTTATTTGGTGGGAGGAGAAGCTGCAAAAGAGAGCTAGAAATTATAACAGAATACCCAGTGACAGGTCATCACAGGGAAAGAACAAATGTTTACTTCTGTAGGCAGGCAGCTTGTGACTTCATAAGAAGAGCCATTTTGACTACTCTGAGGAGTGAACAGGAATTGACTAAAAATCATTCGTTGATATCACCATGAACTAATAATGGCATTCAATTAAATTTGGATTTCCAGTAGAAGAATGAAAACTGTTTTAAAGATGCAGTTTGTGCCATGAATTTTGGCAATTTTACAAGTGTATGTTCATCCCTAAGCACACCAAATTTTATATATTTAATGTATAGATTTTTTGCATGTCAATCATATATGAATGAAGTATTTTTAAAATCAATTTGCTACTTAGTTTTAACAGAGAATAAAACAAAAGGCAAGAATTTTTGCCCAGGGGCAGGGAGACAGGAAGAGCTGGGAAGAGCAAGGAACACACAGAGTACTCATCATCAAGATCTCAGAGCAAGGCCAAGGTGAATGACAACTAAGAGTTCCAATTACCAGGTTTGGGACAATGACCATCACCAACAAAACAGAAACAAAGATGAATATCTTACATAGCTATTAGAAAAATAATGCTATCATTGATAAAAAGCAAAAAGTTATAAAATGGAGAATCTGGTAAGAAAGAATCGGGAAATATTCATTTAATATCTCACTTAAAGGGTAAGAATACACATTCATCTTCTTAATTTACCCATTGCCCTATTTAATGCTTGGTACCGAGAATGTGGTCCAATAAATATTTGCTAATTTGAATGAAAACGGATTCCTAAACAACTAGTTCATTTTGGTTTACCAAAATTTTTAATCCAACTCAAAAACTACAGAGCAAAAGCAATAAAAGTAGTTTCAAAAGTCATGGCAGAGAGATTGAATAAATCCATTAGTTTTCAATTGAAGAAGACTTCAGGCAAATGCGTACACATCCAAACATCTTTTGAGAAAGGTGTGGCATATTAGATTAAACATTGTGAAAAGCTCAAGGTATTTTATATACACGTGCACATATTCACATATATATATATATATATGTACGACTCACATATATGTACATATTTTAATAGGTGTGGCTAAATAGTACCAGAAAATATCCAATGAAGAGTTTGAAAAAACAGTTTTGTGATACAATAGATCAAAATATGTCACTTATTTTTAAAAACAACACATAATTAGACATATTTACGGGGTACAATATGCTGAGTGAATACAATAATATATGTATAATGCACCTATATTGTGCAATTATGTTATATTATGTACTATATATAATACATGCACACATTATACAACAATCAAGTTATAGTGATGAGCATATCCAACTCAATCATCATTTCTTTATGACACTTTGAAATATCTTCTTTTGGTGATTTAAAACTATACATTACATTATTGTCAACTATGATTATCCTACTGTGCAGTGGAGCATTGGACTTTATTTCTTCCATCTAATTGCAAGTTTGTGATCACTGACTCATCTCTTTCCTCCTCCCTTCTCTCCACTACTCTCTCTGGTATCAACTATTCTACTCTCTAGTTCTACAAGAACAACTTTTTCTGACTCCATATATGAATGAGGTCACATGGAAAAATATACAAATTCTTATTACACACTGTGTTTCCAGATTAGTGGGTTACTAATGTTACTGGTATCTGCAGGATGTTTAAAAGAAAGGATTACATAAAGAAGAACTTAAATTAACATTGAGCAGTTCCTTAAAGGAAAACTAGGAGCATTACTGTTACAACTTCAAAATTATCAGGGCAGGGCTGGAGATATGACTCAGCAGTTAAGAGCACTGGCTGTTCTTGCAGAGGACCCAAGTTTGAATCCCAGCATTTACATGGCACCTAACAACCGTCTATAACTCCAGTTCCAGGGGATCCAATGCCCTCTTCTGACCTCCATGGGCACTGTATGCCATGGATGCACTTACATATACGCAGGCAATACACTCATATATGTAAAAATAAAATAAAAAATTATCAGGGCAACCTTAGCTTTTCACAGATCTCCTGGTAGCTCTCTCAGTGGCAGAAGGTGATTTTAATAAGAAAAAAAAACCATTCTTTATAGATGAGACTAAAGAATTGGCTTTGTTGTTGTTTTGTTTATCCTCTATTAGGGAATATGATATTCACAGCACTGTCCAAATTCCTCTCTTTCATTTCACTTGTGATGAACAGTAAGCAATTTTGAGGTAGCTGGCTCACAGCTTAACTATGGTCAGGAGCAGTGACAACTAGCATGCCCACATGGTCTCATTAGTATCAAGCTGCAACCAACTTATCTAACCAGCCCCAGAGGAGGAGAAAGCAGAACAGGCCAAGGCCACACTACCTATCGTTTATCCCCTGAGAATATTGAGGGAGGAGAAAGGAAGGATGTTGAGATTTGGTACTATCCAGGAAACTGGGTTCTGCAAACAATACCATGTGCAAGCACCTCTGTTTGGCTGCAAAAGTGCAGCACCTTCATTTAACTTTTGAAATAAACAATTCTCACACTGTTTATTAACAGAGTTGGGGTATAGTAGCTTACTGTTAGTGGACACACATTTCAATATACTTTAAGATATGCAACATAGGCAGTGATGAGAAAGGACCTAAATGACTACTTTAGCCAGTCATTGTAAGCAGGAGAGAATCCAGGATCTGTAGGACCTATAGCTTGGACCACTCAGCAGGAAATGTAAGCTCTCCAGACAAATAACACATAAATTTCTTTTTCAGATTTTACACACTTTTTTTTTGTCTTTTTGAGACAGGGTCTCTCTGTAGCCTCAGCTGTCCTGGAACTATGTGGACCAGGCTGGCCACGAACTCACAGAGATCTGCCCGACTCTGCCTCCCAAGTGCTGGGATTAAAGGCATGTGCCACCACGCCCAGCTATAAACACCTTTTAAAGACATGGCTGGACCTGCTCTCAAGACATCTGAAAGAAACCATATGATGAAAAATCTTCACCCTTCATCACTCTCAAGGTAAGTTTATCTTTGGAAACAATGGTTGTGAGCAAATCATATAATCTTCAGGATTTTTTTCCTAGAAAATGTGGTGAAATCCAGATGCAAATTCTGGGATAATAGCACAGGAGTATTCCAGAAAGTATTCTGATATGATTTGGTCAACATTAATGTGGCACTTCACAAGATAATGACAATTATCTTAAGAGCACATTAACCTTATAATTGCATAATGCCTGTTGTCTATTGACTTCAACATTCTGTAAAAATCAATTCATAAAACATGTAATGTTAACACACCAAGGTGAAAAACTAAGTATCAATCTGCAGAATCTTCATTAAAATGTACTGCAATTTCTTTTATTTCTGTTTAAAATGCTTAATTTTATTTAGAGCATAACAATGGATTTCATTATAACATGTTATATGACCTTATATATAATTATATATATATATATCCATATAAAATTGTACCCTCTCATTACCTTCCCTCATCCCTCCTTCTTACTATAGTTGATCTCTTTCTGATTTCAATTCATATATACATCTATTATATATATGCATACATATATATTCAAATCTGAATTTTGTTGTATGTATGCAGTATGCATTGAGCTTGAAATGACATCACCACAGCCATTTTGAATCATAACCACCATCATTTTCCTGGTGTCATTAGTAGGTTTTTTTCTGTGATTTCTCAGCAAACTATAAGTAGATAAAACCATTAGAATGCTGACTGCTTTATAGCCTGACCCTGGCAACAGGAATGTGCTAGACTCTTTGACAATGGGTTAAGATAAACTGGGTACATTCTGTCTAGGGTAAAATCACTTTTTCACCTAATCAATACACATGCTGTTATTTCTGACACAAATTTCAGGATTATAACTGGTCTTGCTGAAATTCAAGACCACACAGCTGTCACTACATTGCTCACAGTAAACTACATTTTGTAGAATTTTGGATCTGTCTGCCTTTGTCTTCAGTCTTATAGCACATTGGGGCAGGTTCTCATAAGCTAGGGGTATAGTACCAGCTTGTTTTGAAACAATGGACATAGTTTCCTTTTCTATTAAATCTACAAAATATCAATCTTGTAATAGTAATTTTTGTGAAAGAACCACGATAATGACTATTTTTATAGCATTAATATATCAGTGGATAAAGTGAGTTTAGGTCAACTACAAAGTTGGAACGCTAATAAAAATTTGAAAATTGTAGAATATATCTTGCAAGGAAAGGAGATTTCTCTCAAGTTTCAACTTCTAAATCATTTAACTACTTATTTTCAAAACTTAAAAGGTAAATAAATATTTTCCAATTTTGCTTCAACGTATTTAAAGTGTTCTAGCCCAAAATTTGCTAAAGTACAGTATTCTTTAGTAGTTCTTATTTAAGAAGATAAATGTTAAAAACATTTGAGTCTAAAAGTCATGTTAGCTTATAGTTAATGAATATATATCCCTTCATCCTATCTATTTGAACTTTTAGGCTTCAGGGTTTTGTTCATTTGTTTTTTTAAAATTTGTTTCTGAAGGGTTACATTGCCTACTTCATGCTTTACTAATACGAATGTCAAATAAACTTATAATACTGAGAAATGTATTTGGTAACTAGAACTGCAAAAATGCTGTCAAAAGATGGGCATGGGTCCTGACAGACAGCAGATGACTTAATCTGAGGTAATTTATAGTGCTTTATATCAGTTTTGGTTTAGACTCCATAACTTGATCACAATGAAAGCCATGGAGAGCATATAGCATAACCAAAGGGCTTGGCACAGCTCAATGGTTGGACCAGCACTCTCTGCATAAGTCATGAGGTAAATATACTCTGCTGGGTCAAGTTTACTGTATGCTGGAATCTTCTTTCAGATGAATCACCATATTCAAATAGAAACTAAAGGAATTTCCTGCTATTGACAGTTACAGATAAATAAAATGCCTGAAGAAAAATATGCATAGCCTTATAATAGCATATTTATTTTATATGTCCATGCATCACCTCTGGTATTGAGAATCCTTCTTTCCTATCACTAAATTCCTAGTTGTGAAGCTGATTTCATTCTTTTGCTCTAAGAGTAACGTGGCACTTCTAACAGTCCTCTACAGTGCTATGTTTGAGTCGCGACTATGCAAAGCAGAGTCTGAGCATCAGAAATAATTGCTTTTACACTGCATTGAAAAATGCTAGGGAGTCACACTTTTTGTTCCACTTGCTAAACTTCCTTAATAAAGCCAACAAAAGCTTTCAAAGGTGGAATTTTATAGTAGCAAATGTCAGTGCAGACCTGTTAAACACAGTGAACTTGCCTGCTAGAGCAAGCATTCCACCTAAATTGACTAGGTGTGGTTTCTATTCATTGTTCAGTTACACTGAAGAGAATCTGTTCTCGCTCCCAACCTTTTTAGGTTGACATTCCCTTTATCTAGGGGCTTATAATAAGCAAGCTATATTCAGTTTTACAAAGGCAAGATGTGCTCTTCTGGTATCCTAGAAACAAATCAAAGTATGCTTTGTGGAAAGACCTGAAGTTCAAGCCAGTGATACAAATGAGTATTAATGTGCAATCATACAAATAGAGGACTGGAAAGTTTTAAACAAAATTCATTTTAAGGATAAGTATAAAATTATTAGTAAGTGGGTGATTAAAAGAGAAAAAGAGCTGTTTGCGGGAGAGTGGGCACCACAGAAATTAAGTAAAATTATACATTACCTCTGTAATAATACAACGATCAGGATCCATATTAAATTTCTTCCAGAAGAGACTGACACATTTTACTGAAAATCACATATACTCGCTCAATTACAACATATCTACAAAGCGACTTTCTAGATCACCGAGGAGTATCTCAGGATTAGATTTTTGTGCACAATTTACTTTCAGAAATTAATCACACTAATTAACTATATTAACTTATCACATCTCAATAGCTACCATTAAATAATCTATGAAGTAAAAAAAATTTCTAATTGTTCCCTGGGGTCTTCTCTGTGATACTTTATATCTTGTAACATGCCATAAAATAAACTGCACTGCAGTGAGTCATATCAGTTATCTTTTGCAGCCTGCGATCTGAAATTGGTCTCACCAAAGAAAAAAGGGCAACTGATCCTATTATCAAATACATGGAGAATCAAATTAGAAAGCACAAATGTAGAAGTTACAAAACTCAAAGAATGTCTTTTTCACGTCTTAAAAAAAAAACCCTTCCCTATCTGTCTAGTATGACCCAGGATAATCAATAGTGCATGAAGGGGTGAGGCATGGAAAGGAGAGATTCTCACAGACTGACTATAAATACAGTTGGCTTCCCTCGTTCACTCCTTCTTTACCCTATACCTGGCTCTCAGAATCCATGAGAGAGGGCATTAAATTGGTGTTTTGAAGCTGTTCCTTGATCTTTGTCTCCCCCCTTGTCCTTGCCTGGAGCTGTGGAGTGAACCCAGGGCCTTGTACTTGCTAGGCAAGTGCTCTACCACTGAGCGAAATCCCCAACCCTTGCCCCTTCACATTCAAAAAGATACATGCTCGGGCACTATAGCATATACCGGGATCAGTGCTAGATATTAAAATATTGTTCTGTTCCCTGCTCAGTCCCATGTGAGCCTGAAAATAGTAATAGTAAGTTAAATACTTCTTTGTTATAGTCAATCTTTAACCAGCATTCCTCTACCCTAGCTATAGCTTCTAGCAATAACGCTGTATTATTTATTACTGTGAGTTCAACCTTTTCAGTATTCTACATACAAGTGAAATCATGCAGCACTATCACCGTCAATCTGATGTGTTTCTTGGCATAATGTTCTTTCGGTTAATCCATGTTCTCTCATTTTATAATGAGGCATAATTGTATTATTTACACCTTAAAATATTTATTTTACATTTACACATTATATTTAAATTTACCACTTACATTACACTTTAAATATATACACAGGCTAGAAGAATGGCTTAGACGTTAAAGGCTCAAACTCACAACCTAAAGTATAAATATAATCACTTTTGTCAATTATACACTTATAGTGAGAAAACAGTAAAAACTCCTTTGGTTTATTCTCACGTACGTACATGCTCACTAAACATGTCCACTTATCTGTGAACATTATTGCTAGCATCCCTGCCTATACAGGTAGATAATCCTCCAGTGTGTGAAAGCCAAAAAGGTTTTTATATGGGTTCTGACCATGTAAGGTATTACTGAAGGTCATTTGAGCTCTAAAGAGCCTACTGGTGAACTGAGGATTAATTGATCAATGTAATTAATAATCAGCACTGAGCTGAAAGACAAGTATGTCTGGCAAACTAATAGTATAGGACATGAAATCTGCCTTATCTAAATCTGTCGAGGTATTTCAGAAAAAGAGTATCATGGAGAAGAATGTCAATGACTCCCTCCTGTTGTTCCACTTACGTACACAGATGTGCTAGTTAAAGGTGCTATATCAATACATTGCTCCTTGCAATCTGAGAGTCAATTCTGTATTGAGATAAGCTTTGCTGAGAGCAGACTATCCCACTCCCATTTTTTCATTGCTTCTAAGTGCTTATGTATAAATTTCAGCTTTTAGGGAGTTTACAGTACAGTCACTGAATAGGTAACAAAGGAAACACAGTCCTTTCAAATTAACCTTATTAATGGTTTAAAAGAAGCATGCTAGCTACAATTTGAATCACTGTGCTAATTACAGTCTCTAAGCTAAATTTGAGACCCAAAGAACTGTAGCAGAAACAGGACAGTTTTCTATTCTCACTGAGAGCTATGAGACTAAAGCATAACTTTGTATTTTAAGGTAGCAGGATGAGATTAATTCTCAGTGTCACAATATGAATAGTTGAAGCTTAATCACTTTTTTTTTATGGGAAGAGAATTTTATTTTGGCTCATACAGAGGGTTTCCATCCATGGTAGTGGAGAAGGTATGGCAGAGCTCCCGGTGGTAGGGCCACGTAGTGAAGTTGTCCACAAAATACTGGATATTTTTCTAGAATGACACCATAATATTACTAATTTCTGTAAAGGAGACATTGTGCCTAGATTGAAGTAAAACCAGCATCAGATACTGGCCAGCAATCTTCAAAAATATCAAATTCACAGGAAGTAGGACACACCTAAGATACATATCACAGAACACAGGCTAGAAGGGCAACAGAATTCAAATAAATGTTCCATGTTATCCTAGATTGGACACTGGAATAGAAAGAGCACATTAACGAAAAAAAAAAAAAAAACTCAGTGAAGACTAAATAGTCTTCTATAATATATGAATGCCAGCTTCTTGGCTCTGATACATCTATTATAGCCATACAAGATAGTAACAGTACATGTGTATGTGGACGGATGTGGCCCAGTAGTAGCATGCTTGTATAGTATACACAAGGCCTTGGATTGCATTACCCTCTCTGTAAAAATTAAAATCCAAGTTTAGGGCAGAATGTATAGTTCAGTAGTAGGAAGCATGTCTAGCATGTGCAAGGCCCTGAGTTCAATCTCTATCCTCCCAAAAAAGACAGAGAAAGAAAGAAGAAAGAAAGAAAGAAAGAAAGAAAGAAAGAAAGAAAGAAAGAAAGAAAGAAAGAAAGAAAGAAAGAAAGAAAGAAAAGACATCTGGGTAAGACAAAATGGGTGCTCTCTCTTCTGCTTTTGAAGATTTTCTAATCAATCTAAAATTATTTCAAAAAACAAAAGTTATTGAAAAGTAGTCAGAAAACCAAGCATAGCAGCATGTGCTGGGATTGTGTGTTTAGTTGGAGGCCATAGCAAAACTTCATCACAAAAACTAACAGAAACAAAGAAAGGACAACAAATCAAAGAGAATTTTGTTTGGATTAATGTCCTAAAACTAAAAGGTTTTTGTGCAATAATAATCCAACTTTCTCACCATCTTAAAATGCTTCTTCTCTTTGATAATACTCTTTTAGAAACTTACACATAAATGCAACCAGGGTTTTAGTCCAACATACAACTGATTGCTCCCTTCACATGAGTAGCTCTGAAACTGTTAGTGGCGTAGGAGCAGTGCCCTAAATCTTGGAGTAACTAACTTCTCAAAGGCCCTGCAATGCTACTCAAGGTAAACATATAAAAGACATGGGGTTGGGGTGTATAGCTAAGCAGTGATGCATTAGTCCAGTATTCAACATCAGAGCAAACAAACAGAAAACCCCACGCACACCGGTAATTTTCAAAGACTCAGCTGTGACTTACAAGGGATGGCATTTGAGCATTTTGGAGCATAAGCTGCATCTGTTGGGAGAACATGGCTGCTGCAGTCTTCTGTTGAATCAGATTGTTCCTCCCATTAACTTCTAGCTGTGTTTTTAAGTGGAGAGGAGGGTGAAAGTACCTGCAGTTCTCTCGAGTGCACCGACCCTGACAGGAAAAAAAAAAAAAAGACAAACTTTCATTTAGTCTTTTTGATATGGTTAAGGAAATAATAGGAACTTACTAAGCTCTTACGTGCCAATAACAGCCACAGGCACTGTCAATGAAGTCACTCATTTACTTTTCCTAACAACCCTATAAAACAGATTATAATCTTTATTTTCCAGCTGAAGAACCTAGACTAAAAGAGGCAAAGTGACCTGCCTATGGGTACAGAGCAGCTAAAAAATGAACTGGACCTTTAAAACCCAGTTGGTCTGATTCCAAAACTCTTCTTAGCTATGCTTCTTTGTTCTACTTTGGTAAGCATCAGATCATATTTAGAACATACAATATTATGAAATATATATCATAAATTTTAAATACAAAAAATAAAAATCTTTCAAGAAGAAACATAAAATCACATCTGTTTTAAGACTTGAGATTTGGATCCCCATGCACAAGTAATTAAGAAAATTCAGAGAAGATATTTAACAAACACAAATTCTGAACACTATTTCTTGCATCAATTTAGATTCCACATTTATAATGTGAAAAATAGTCTGAAATCTAATGACATTCTGATAATCAGACAATGAATCTGTATGCCTGGAGGTCAAGTTGCTCTTTAGGTTCTGGAAGCAGTGGCCTTAGGTCATTTGGATACTTGAGATCAAAGTATATTTTGGATTTGCAGTTATTTCAACATTTTATTTGTGGCTTAAGCACTGTCAAGACAGGTTAATACATGAGTTCCATGGAACCGAACATGTCTTTGATTCATGCCCATAATCTTAGCTTTGAGGCGACAGAGGAAGGAGGATTGTTGTGAGTTCGAGGCCAACCTGGGCTACAGAGTTAAACCTTCTTTCAAAACCCAAAAACACATGCCTTTGATTTCACCTAATTGCTGACACAGCAGTCGATTATGTGGTAGCAAAGAGTGTCACTGGACAAGTTGTTTATTAAAATGTCTTAGTATGACCTATTATTGTATTCAACTGCATGCAGCAACTAATGAGTATTCTATTTGGATTACTAAATCAACCATAATCCTTTTAAGATAAGCACAACTACAAGTAAAACATTTTCCCACAGACACTAAGATTCTTTACAGTGCAAGAGGTTATTGAAGGAGGAAGGATAAGGGAGAAAAGGGCAACTTTTTTGGGGGGGGGCAGGGATGGACTCAAGAGTGCAAGTTGCTAAGCCACCCAAATTGCCAGGAGAAAAATGGGTTACCTGAGCAAGTGTTTTCATTCAGTATCCTACGTGTCTTATTCATGATGCCTAAATAATATATGCAGTTATTTTTCCATATTTTATTTTCTTTCTATGAAAATAGTCCTTTAATTTCATTGTGAATCAAGGTATGCCCATCAGAACATTTAGAGAACTACATACAAAAATGTAAACTCAAATGTATTGTGACTGATCTTTTTTGTGGAAAATCCTCATTAAACACACACACACACACAACACACACACACAAACACACACACATTTAATGGCATGATAATTGTACATGTTCACGAAGAAGAGGGTGATGTTTCAATACCCATATCTAATGTATAATGTTTAGATCTGGACAATTAGTTTACCAACTTGGAGGCAAGCCCAACCTGCAGCCAGCAGGCCACATGCAACCAAGGCTGAATGCAAGCCAACACAAAATCAAAAACTTACTTAAAACATTATGAGTTTTCTGTGACTTCCTTAATTCAATTGAGAGATTCTCAAGCCTGAACTTTGTAGATGATGGCATCGCATCACAATGGCAAAAAATTGGACACTCCTGCAAGTGTTTATCATTTGTGCAGTAAATGTTCCCACCTTCATGTTCACTATTTTGAAATATATATTAATTGCTATCTATCACAGTATTCCTCCTATCTAGTTACACTGCTGTACCTAATAGTCACATTATTGGGGGGAAAGCTGAGTATAATTTAAAACCTAGTGTGAAAAACTGAAGGTACAATTATTATTTTCTATTATTTGTCCTTTTGTTCCTTCCACGGATAAATTTATTTTTAATCACGTTAAAATGATTTATAAAATTGATGAATACCCTCAATTCAAATGTACCTTCATATTTTGTTAAATCCTAGAAAAAGAAGAAATTATAAGTGTTGGAAATGCTATTAACCCAATTCTCCTGTATTTGTACAAGTAGCCTAGTAAAAGCTATATAACTGAACTATGTTGAGAACTGTAAAGGAATTTCAACATACACTAAAACCACAGTCATGGGGGTCTTTCCCCAAGGAAACCATAAAGGTCGTTTTCCATCTACTGTGTCTCCCTTTAAGGCTCTGGTAGTCACAGGGATTAGAGTGCCTGGATCTTGCACCCTCCACCAACAAAACTGGGGCTATCTAGCTCAAAATCCAAAGCTTGAAGCATTCATGGTACTCGGTGACTTCCACCACCAGGCATGGGAATTTATGCTTCTATTTCAGCTTTCCTGCTATTCCTTCCAGACCCCAACAGAAAAGACTTCCCCAAGGCTCATGCCTAAATCCTCTGCTCGCTTCTCTCCTCATGTCCCTAGAGAAGTGGAGTTGTTCCAAAGTTTCAAGCAGCCCTGCAATGTGCAGATCTTAAATCTCACCTACCTCTGACCTCTCTTCTGAATTTCAGTCCTTTCCATCAGCAGCTGCAGCTGCATTTGGAGATCTTGCCCTCAAACCAGGTGGAAATACCTTACTCCTGACCTTTGCCTATCTCCCATCTTACTGCATAGTTTTATTCGGGGGTATTGCATCAATTCCTATGGTTTGAGGCACTTACAGAGCAGCAGTGAGAAAAGAAATCAGGCAGTTGCTGAGCAGGCTTGCCTTAGCATTGCAAAGCCTAGATAATAAGACAATTAGCACACACAACTATAGAATACAATTTGTAGCCACTCTGCAAAAGATAAAAAAGAAAGAAAAAGTATATAAATGCTATCATCCATATTCAGGAATTCCAAACAATAGAGTATTTTTAAAAAGGAAAGAGAAAAGAATAATTGGGATTTTAGCATTTGTTAAACTTTATATCATTTTAACATCATTTACATTTACTATAATCGGGGAAAGAGGAAAAACAAAGAGAGGAAGGAAGCACAGTGTATTTGACACATTTTCTGCCAACCCAGAGATAAAAAAATGAGCATGCCTTTATGATTTTATATCACTGTCCATTACAAATAGTAACTTCTCTTAAGTCTTTTTTTAGAAGCTAATGAGACTTTTTACAAATCAAAAAGAGTACACAGAAATAAGAAAAAATTACACTGTAAAAATTATATCAACTTGGGCTATGAAACTAAAGCATAGGATATGAGGCAGCATGAGATCTAAAGAAATGTATTCATCTTAGTTATGAGATTTTACTTGATTTATAAAGCATTGTTTTTTGAATGACAGAATCCATAATTTAATTCTATAACAATGCAAATGCATAGCAATACCACCTTGCCAGACACTGCTGCTTATGTTAAAGAAACCTTATAATATTTAAAAAATCTGCATTTTCTATCAAAACAATAGATGAGGAGACCAAGTAATTTATTATCTGTTATCTGTGGAATACACTTGTACAAAAGAAAACCAAGCCCCTTGTGTTTTTTTAAATTCACTTCAGAATACAGAATTTATGTACTTATAAGCAGAACACTTGGTGATAATAAACCTCTAGATAAGATTTATTCTTCAAGAGGCTCAAATTTAGTTATAGGCTTAAATATTATAATTGACACGGTGGGGGATACAAATTATTTTTTAATATTTGGTAACCTTTACTTTTTAATCCTTGGTGATAAAAAAAAAGGCTTCAGTAGAGTATATATGAATAGGACGGGGTGTGGGGGGGTATGTTCCAAAACTACATTCCTGTCCTTTGTAAAACATGACTATGGACTAGAAAAGCACCCATCATGTCCCTAGGTCCATAAAGCAGTCAAAGGGGACCACAAGACATCCTCTCACAATGGATCCATAATAGCACGGAAAGGATCTTGGGTCTAAAAATAAAATTCCTCAAATTTCCATAGCTAAATCAATGGTATTTCAAGCCTTCTGTGTTCTTATCTAGACCCAGAGGTTTAGAGTTGCCAAATATTAGTAATGTATTAATTAGATCATGCTGGGCAGGACTATGAATGTTATAACTATGACAAACAACATCCTTTAGCAGAGATTATATCCTAAAATAGCAACTAATGCTGGCCAAAACATGTAAAGCAACCTCTCCCACCCCATAAACAAACACATCAATTTTAAAATAAAATAAAGAACAAGATCATTTACACTTGCCTCAGTTTCCCGCCTTTCCCACTTTCTTTTGGTCTTAAAATCATGTCACTCTCATCTGGTCTTTCACTATGTTACTCCATTAAGGAACTAGTATTGTGGTTCAACAGGAAAGAAGTTCTCTGCTGAAATAAGTACTCCTACACTGATGACTCTTCTAGCTCCCCCTTTCCCACCCACCGTCTTTAAAAATGCAACCAAAAAGCAGCATGGGAGGGAATGGCCTATGACATCTGAACTACATCTGCATCAAAAAGTTGATAACAGACAAAGGAGAAAGTTGCAGAGCATTTATAAAACCTCCAAAATTCAATCTATTGCCTTTTTCACACCTTCAGGCTTTTCATAAGTGAATAAAAAGCCTTTGACTGAGAGAGAAAAGTAGCATTGTACTGATTCAAATCCTACCTAAGTCTTGGGAGTCAGAGTCTGTCAGCTTACTATGCACTTGATAGAAAAACCCTGTGAAAAGTACTTTTTATGTTCATGAGAAAGCTCTACCATCGATCAAAATAAGAAAAGGACCCTAGGAAGCTGCAATTGTCAGTATCTCTAAGAAAAACAGCTGTTTGCAGAATGACTTGCTTCTTCAAATACATTTGGAGTTGGGGGAGGAGACCAAAAAATATCCTCTTCTCTCAAATAACTGGATTACCTTCAAAGACAATCTCACTGACTTGCCACACTACCAGCACTTAAAGCTAAATGTTAAACAAGCCACACAGATGATTTGTTCATGAAGAAAAATATTGTTATTCTGTTTTAACGATCACGTATAAGATCTTTCCGGTCATAGACATACATGGCTTCTCAGAGAATGCAGCAGTGAAAATGAAATTGCACATCACGGGCAACCATCACAGACCTACTGAAATGGAGAACAAATCTGAAAGGCCAAAACGTGAGCCAACATCAATGCAAGTTGAGAGTTAGCCATATAGCATATTAACAGCAAATCCCCAACTTTCTTTCTCTTGGAGTTCTGTCTTTCCAATAATTGAGATAGCCTGCATCATTTTCTCCTCCAAATATTTTATCATTAGTCAGTACTGATGAAGTATACCAAGAGTATCCTTAAAATTCTGCATATCGCCTTTATTTTAAATTTCAGATGCTGGGAAGAAATATGGAAAAAACGGGTTTAATAATAAACCAATTTCTGAATATATTGAAGGCAAAATTAATGAAGCTGAACACAGACCATAATGGAATGGGAGCTAAGTGCTCCTCAGCACTGCAATCAACACTGCATCCCCTTCCTCATGGTGTTAGAGTCCTGTTTGCTTGACACAAGACAAAGACACATATGCAGGACCATGCTGGCTTCATTCTAGCTATTGGGTCTAATCCAGCTATCAAGTCTGAGAAGGCAAGAAACTGGGAGGAGTGTAGAAGACTTTTCTTGCCTATCTTCTTCAAGAAAGCTTTGTGGTTTTGACCTCCACAGGGTGAGGGGAAGATTAGGTTCAACAACTGTCTGTTGTTCTCGAAGAGCCCACTAAGATAATTTGATTCAGAGAACATTTTAGGGCTGAAGCAGACTTGATAGAACATCTTGTGAATCTTTATCTAACAGAGGAAGACAGTGAAGGCCAAAGGGGTGAGGGGATTTGTCTCAATTCACAAGCAGCTTAGTAAGCACAAAAGCCAAGTTTCTAGGCACTCACTACCCAATATGGAGTCTCTGTTCAAAGGACTCTTTCTCTGTAAAGATTTTTCCTGAAGTCTTCTCTCCACCCCATGCCCCCTTATCTCTCCTCCTTTGTGCCTCCAACTGTATACTCAGCATTGCCCTAGCACTTATCACTAAATACATCAATAAATTGTTTGCATGCCTATCTCCTCTATTAGACTTTGACTTTATCTCAAAGTAGAATTCTTTCTCATCTTTAAATCTCCAGAGATGTGTCTGTGCCTGGTGAAGAGTAGCCACACCACATGAGTTTGTTAAACTTCGGGAGAATAATTTTATAAATCACTACACATAGCTATCTACTTGCTCCTCTTTCTTTGCCTTTCATGAGATTTTTTTCTTCTCTCTCCAAGAAAACGAACAATGATCAACCCGTGATTGAGACTACTCCTACTTTAATCTTCTTTCTGCTATGATTTTAAACCATGAGGTATATGGGACTACCATGGTTTAAAAATCCTGGTAATTTAATATAACTGAACCAGATATGACATGGATCCATGAGGCAGAGAGACCTGGCCCATAATTCTAAGGGTCTCTAGTCTCAAGAGCCACCAAAATGTAGCCCCCATTGGTAGAATAAAAACATGCAGCCACAGATCTCTATCTAATCAGTACCTGGGCCCACCCAAGGGGAGCTCTGTATTTCCAGGGTCATTTTACAACAAAGTACTTCTCTACCTGCCCCACCCCTACCCAGAATTTCTCAGAACAAGCTGTAGGTCAAATTCCCCAAAGCTACTTAGACAAAGGTAAAATACATGGCTTTAGGAAAATCAGGGCAGGTGGAGCCTTCTTGTGGCGCTCTACTGAATATACCAACTTAATAGAAAACATTCTGTCCAAGTTCAGCGTCATTCACTTTAAACATTTATTTTTGCAAAATCATGAGCTTGAAATTTTTCTTTGAAATTTTTGGAAGAGTACATCATAGTTTTAAAAAATCTTACTTGTGTTCACAGGCAAAACAAGTGGACCTTGTCAATATCTGAAATCTGCACCCCCCAACACACTTTTTACTCTTGCTCTAATCAAATAACTTCAATCACCCCTGATAAAATATTAACTGTATGTTTAGTCAATTATAAGCTCATTGTGGTGAATCATGTCTATTTACAAAATAGCCAGTATCAAACTAAACCTCCAAGATAAGGAAACACATTGGTGCTAAGTTATTCAAAGTAAGAAGGCATTTCTGATATTAAGTTTTCATAGAAGCTGGTGGCAGCTAACATAAAATGCCATTAGATACAGTAAACTTAGAATATTACTCCAAGGAACAAAATACACATAAAGCTAAGCAATCAAACTGCTACATTACTATGTAGACTTTGGTATGAAACAACACAAAAGAGTATCTCTCTGCCCAATAATTAAGCCTCCTGCACTACAGCTCCTTCACCTCCTTTGTCTAGACACCCCCTCAGTATCTACCATAGCATTAGGAAGCTAGGACAAAAAGAATACCAGATGCTTGCACCCTTTTCTCCCTGGCTAAGGCTTCTGCTTTGAATCCTACATAGTATGTTAGGTTGATCAAATAAAACACAGGACTGCCTATTTAACATGATTTCTTAAATATAAGTATCATCCATACAATATTTTATCTGGTAACTTTCTCCCCATCCAGTATGCTGGTGAGCTAAGCTAAGTAAAGTCAAATCCTCCAAAATTCATTTTACTCCCCTCATCAGAAGGCCCTGAGAGGCTCCCTCTATGGGACCAATCAGTCCTGAATCAGTAGACCAGTCACCCCGAAGGAATGCTAAGCCCCAGCTTACCTGACCAGCTGCAAGGAACTGAAGGAAGTTGACTGTTGGAGAAGGCAATTTGTTCGTTCCATAGCTCCTCCCAACACAAGCTTCACACCAATCACAGACCCTGTCAGCCACACTATCTTGCAATTTACAGAGGCAAAACTGTACACTTATTTGTATTTTTATTTAAATGAACTCAATGCCTGTTGGAGCTCCCTCTTTAGGTTAGGATAAGGAAGAGCATGGTGTGCGACAAATTATTTATTTATTTTGCGACGCTAAGGGTGGAATCTGGACCGCATGCAAGCTAGGCTACTCCTCTAGCCCGGAGCTACACTCCCAGCCTGACTTTAAATGTATACAACAGATTTGTGAGCATATGAACTACTAAATGAAAATGAGGCTTTTATATTTTTTTAAGGTTTTGAATTTTGTGGGTTAGAGTTTAAGCAGGCAGGCTAACTTTTGCTTTTTAAGCTCAGTCTGTAGAATACTCAAATTCAAGCAAAAGGCATCCACTAAAATGACTGTTTGGCATCATGCTACTATATCTACACATATGGGTTATGCGAGTACATATTAAAAACACAGAGTTGAATAGTCACTATTTGCATAGATAGTTTTTTCAGTCAGTGCTTGATTATTCCTATTAAAGAAGAGGGAAAAGTCGGGGGCACGGCTAATTCTAGTGAATAATATATTTCAGAAAAAATGGCCCCACACTACTGAATATAAAGTTATATTACAGAATTGTCAATCATTTAGGAATTACTAGACATGGTCCTGAATTTATTTTTATTCATTAATAATGCAGACTGCTGTGGAATTGTCAGATATTCAGAATTAATAAGGTCAGAATAAATGAAATTATATCATGCTAAGAAACTTTATACATTGATAGATAGATTAAAGAAACATTAAATGATAAAACTGGACTCTTAGAAATCTTTTACTCTTGGGGCTGGAGAGATTGCTCAGTGGTTAAGAGCACTGGTTGCACTTGCAGAGGACCAGGGTTCAGTTCCCAGCACCCATATGATGTCTAACAACTGTCTGTAACTCCAGTTCCAGGAGACCCAATGCCCTCTTCTAGCCTCCATAGACAATACAGGACAGAGGTGCACTTGCATACACATGGGTAAAACATTCATATACATAAAATTAAAAAATAAATCTAAATAAATTAATTTAAAAAACATTTAGTCTAGCATTTGTCAGAATGTTTATTACTAACCACTAGTTCCAAGACAGGATTATAAAAAACAAGGTGTCCTGGTTAAATAGTTGGAAGAAATGATCTAACATATCCCTCTCTGGGAGTGACAATACATCCGAGTGAGCGCACTAAAGATTCTCAGACAGCCTACAGTAAATAAATCTGCTCCCTTTTTCTGACTTAACATTTTACATTTTTTAAATAGCAGAAACAGCCCCTCTTACATCAAAAAATGCCCACTATCATCTCTCTGTAGAGTGCCCTTATGAAACTATTGATCTAATTCATCTTACTAATGCTACAGGTAAAGAAACTGGAGCTCAAAGCTGAACTAATGACATCACATTGTAGAGGTAAAGGTAGTTTTTCTTCACACTTAAGATTTTGGATGGTCTACTAAAATGAAAAGGTACTTTTCCATTGCAATGATATTTTCTGCCTAGACTTAAAGTCCCCAAAGCTAACAAGATGGATATGTTTTCCTAAAAACAACATCCCACTCTCATTTTCCCAATGCCCCTCTCTGAAGCCGGCAGCTTCATTAGGACTTCTGCCATAGCAGCTGTGCTTTCTTCTTTGCTTTGAAGGCTTCTCTCAGGCAATGTCTCAAAAAAACCCAGAAGCCACCTCTGTCAAGTTGGCTTTCCTGTACTGGGACTTCTTTCCCTTGGAACCAAGTCAGTTAATCCAAGTTTTCCATGACTTAAGGTTCTCAAGTGAGTTTTAACTATACTAAAACTTAGAAGTTGGAAGGTATTTGGCAATTCCCTCAATTCCTTAGGGTTTTAGCTATGTGCTATGCTTAGACTTTTGGGTTTCCATTTGGCAAAATTAAATTTCCCATCTCTATGTAAAAAGCAAGTTTCCAAACAAAGATTCAACTTAGATAAATATCTTCCAAGTATGATAGACGCGCATAAGATGAGAAAGACGCTAACTATTGCTCAGATTTAAACAAGATAGCTTAGCAGGGCTCAGTTGGCTGCTAAGAGTAAATCTGGTATTATGACTCAAAATTCAGTCCCCTATCTATCTACACAAAAGTTTATATAATGGGCACATACAATTGTAGACTTACCATTGTATTTTAAAATTAGGGACATCAAGATAAAAATCATTTTCTCATGTGTTAAAGATGACTATTCTTTCAGATAAACAATTTTTAAAATATGGTATCAAAATGTTTGTTTACAGGTTGTTGTTAAATTTGTAACTGTGAGATTGTGAGATTGTGTTCAATATGTGTTCACATTAAAATTTGCATTTTCCTCATTCTCCTATTCTACTCCCAAACTAAGGATGCAATTTTCAAGCAGAAAGTTTTACATGGTGACATGGGTTGCCTCTCAAATACTTTGAGGCATGCAGTAAGGAGCATTTTGAGAGTAATTTCACATATACATACATCTATCTAAATCATTATTTAATATTTATCTAAAATTCTAAGGTCTAAAGTCCAGGCCGTTTAGAATGCCACACAAATTCCCAATTAAAACTCTAAACTCTAGGTGTACTACAGTGAAATAAAATGACATTTTTAGCAAAATACTGTATCTGTAATTCATCTTAAAATTAGGCCAGTTGCCTGTTTTTGTTCTGTAGAAATGAAAACAAGCTGTTGATTTCAATTATTTCTCTAAAGACCCATCTTGCCTGAGCATCTATGAAGTGTGTTCAGTGTATCCCAGAACTATGTGTCTCAGAGATATGACCTGAATCAACCAAAGTTCTAAATGAAATCACTGTAATTATGTTTTTAAAATGGTGCACGCTTTTAATCCCAGCACTTGGGAGGCAGAGGCAGGTGGATCTCTGTTAGTTCAAGGCCAGCCTGATCTACACAGTGAGTTCCAGACCAGCTGGGGCTACAGGGAGGCCCTGACTCAAAAAGATCAAAGTAAAAAAGGAATACATGTTTTAATATGATCCTCCCCAATCCTACTTCAGTAAGTACAGCAACCTCATCATCTTGGTGAACAGTTAATATTTGACAGTCCTGAAACTGTTCTTAGTAGTCAAAGACCTAAACAACACCACCTACAAACAATGCAACTAGAACAGGGATTAATTTAAGTAAAATAATGAGATTAAGAGAGGTTTTCTGTTTTAAAGTAAATCAATTCTTCAACCATAAATTTCTCATGCCCTTATGGTGAAGAAGTTGAAATATGACTGCTGCCAAAAATGCCTATCTCCAAATCCCAAACAACGAAAAAATAAAAGAAAGCAAACAACAGAGAGAATTAATTAGCTGTGTTTAACATTTATCAATTTTACTCCCTAAGTCAATTTAAACAGCTGGAACAAGACTTATCAGAAGAGTAGTGCATTTATAAGGAAGTGATATGGTTTAAAAATGTGCAACCTTTGTATTAAGCACAAAAACATTTCATCATGCCATAGTGACAGTCTAACCTAGGCACATTAATGAGTAGAATCCTCATTTTGGTGAGGAACAACAAAATAAAAGCAAATCAACCCCAGCTACATTGTACCTTCCCTGTAAATCAGGATAAAATTTCAAAAACAGGTCTTTCTTTAAAAAAAAAAAACAAAACGAGTCTGTTTCTGTTTCTTATAAAAAGCAAATCAAATTCCGTTCTAGAAAATATTTCATAAACTCAAAACATTAAAATTAGCTAGGCCGAAGAAAACATCAATATGATGTTTTCTACTAAAGGTAACTGCATTTATTAGCTCTTACACCGCTTCATGTTTTCAGCATATTATATAATATACTCTATTATATAAGGACAAATAACCATTCACATATTAACCAATTGATATTATTTTAAGTGTGTCTGTAAAGTTTTAGCTTAGATTACTTGTCATGTGATTATTAACATACTCTGGCTTCAAACTTGCTATATAGCTCCATACTGGCCTCAAACTCCCGATCCTACTGCTGCAGCCTTCAGGGTGCTGGGATGTCAGGTGTGTGCCACCACACCCAGTTCCTTTGCCTTTTTTGCAGCATGCCCACCCTAATATTAATGACTTACTTCATTGTGTATTTACTATATCTTGATCAAAGTGTTATATATGCATTATCTCATTGACTCTTCACAACTGAGGAACCTGAAACATGCCCAATCTGATAGAGCTAAAAAAAAAGTACAGAGTTTGGATTTAATCCAGCCAGGGATCACTTTTCTGAAGACCAAAACACTGAAGTGCCTTGCAATATTTTGGTAAAGCTTAACTGAGGAACTGCTTTGATAGTTCTACTGTCCCTACAGCAAAGATTATATATCTCCTATTTAGTATGTCCAGAAACTACTTAATATACACTAGATGAAGAATGGGACATTTTTTAAGTATGTAGGTTTCTTGGGTGACTAAAAAAGATACAGATAAGGCAACTGAACTTTGAAAATAGTCTTCCCCAGGTGGGCAAGATGCCTCAGTGGAAAAGGGCACTTGTCACTAAGTCTGACAGCCTGAGTTCAATCTCTAGGACTCACATAGTGGAAGGAGATGTTCCAACAGTGCAGCAATAAATATCGATGTGAAAGTATTTCTGTAGTCTTCTGACATAGTCTTTTTTTGTAAATATCCATGAATGGCACAATTGGATTATACAATAATTTTATCTTCAGTTTGTTGAGGAATCTCTGTGCTGAATTCCACAATGGCCGCACTACTTTACATTCCCACCGGAATGGTTTTCTCCTTCTTTATATCCTCTCCAGTATTTGTCATTAGTTTTTTTTATGATAATCATTCTGACTGGGATGAGATAGAATTTCAAATTAATTTTAATGTGTATATCTGATGGCTTAGAAGCTTCAACCGTTTTTCACATAATTATTGGGCATTTGCATCTCTTCTTTTGAGAAGGGGACCATGGTAGGACAGGAACAGATCAAAGGAAAGGAGAGGGGAGAAAACAAGAGGGTAATGGAAGATATGTGGCATGGAAGCAGATGGAAGGAGTATTGGGGGGGGGAGTAAAGGAACCAGCAGGAAAACTGGGTGGGAGAATGGCAGAGGGGAGGGTGGGGGCAAATAAGAGCAAAGCATCATGATATACATGTATGAAAATATCACAGTGAATTCCATTTCCCTAAATGCTAGCTAAAAGTTTGATTAAAACTGAGAAGCTAGGCAGATGGTTCAGCAGCTGAAGTCCTTGCTATACAAGCATGAAGACCTGAGTTCGGATCTCCAGAACCCACGAGAAAGCTAGGTGCAGCGGAGTGTGTATATAACCTGAACTCTGGGGAAGTGGAACAGGAGGATGCATGGTGCTTGCTGGCCAGCAGGTCTATCCCAAACATGAGCCCCGGTTCAGTACAAGAGAACCTGCCCCAAAATCAATGTAGAGACCGATAGAGGAAGACACTAGACAGCAACCTCTGGCCTCCACATACACATGGCCAGGCACATCCACTGAGCACACATTTGTACACCATGTACCACATAAAATATTTAAAAAGGAACAAAACCATGAAGCAACCAGTCACTGGAAAAAAAAGTTTTCCATCTACCTGAAGTGGAGCAATTAGCTTAAATATGCCTTCTCTCAACACAACCTTTAGTAAATGTTCTTTCAACACAAGCTTTAGTAAATGTTCTCGGAATAGCATTTTGCCAGTTGGTTTTGGGAGAAGCAATGTTAAATTATCAGCAGCTGGGTCATGGAAGCTTAAGCACAAGCCATCATGACCCAGCTAACGGAAAAGTCCAGCAAAACTCTATGGAGATAGAGAACCAATGGGGAAAGAAGTAGGGATTGAGCACAGAGCTGGTCTCTGCACTCTGACCATTATTAGCAGCCTAAGGGAAGAACCTTAGGGAACAGGCTCACTCTGATCACAAGTGTTTTTGTACTGTAGGTTTGATGTTATCACAAAGTGGAGAAAGCCTCCAAATGGGGACAAAAGTTCAATTGTGGGTTTTTTTTTTCTTAAAAAAAAAAAGTACAGATTGTTCTTCTGAAACATTTCATTCCTCTATGAATACAGGCAAATGACAACTCACATTAAAAAAAACACACACACCAGGTCAGAAAGAGATGATCCCACCAAAATCTTGGTTCCTGCCCTTCCAGATTTTCAAATGCAAATGAGTAGGTTGTATTATCAAGTAAATATGTCAATAATGGACCCATAACAACTCTTTATCATTTCGTTTTTTCCACAGCTTTTAAAACATAAAGGGCAAGAAGCATTTGCTGATGACAGATGGGAGTCTCACTCTTATGGTAAGTCACTAAAGAACTGAGGATACAGAGTCCAAAGGTATGCTTATACTTCTAAAGACAATATGATAGAAAAAACAAGGATGACAAAAAATTCATGTATATAAGAATCAACTGTTTGGAACAAATTTTCTTGGTTTGGATATGGACTATTCACTGGTGTCATATATGAGGCCTTGTTATCCAGATGGTGACACTATTGTGAGGTGCTAGAAACTTTAGGATATTAGGCCCAATTTTGATCATTTGTGGTGTGTGCTTGAAGTCAATATTGAACCCTTAATCAATATCTCTGTCTCTCTTTCTCTTCATCTCCCCCATATCTATCTCTATTTTCTTCTTGATTGCCATGAGATTGGCAGTGTTTCTTTGCCACAAGCTTTGCCATAATCTAGTGCCTCATCATAGGTCTTATGTCAACAGGGTCAAGGACAGTGTATTGAAACTAGGATCAAAAATACACCTTGTTTTCCTTTAAAGTGGTTTCCTTTAAAGGTACTTTGTCACAGAAACAGAAAGGCAACTAACACAGGCATCATACTCTGATGACTAATGTATTTTTTTTCCTAGACAAAGAAGTAATATATTTCAGTAAGAATGCACATTCTACTGGAAGAATGCTAATCTGGGGTCCAAGCAATCTGGATTCTAATCATGTTACATTTCATTAATTAACTTTTTCTACAACTAATTTCTGCCTTTGCATACTTTAAAGGTTCTTTGAAAGACTATGTAAACTGAGTAAACTTTGATATGTTTTAGAAATAAAATTGTGTTAGATGAAAAATGTGTTACATTTATTTTTATTAGTTCTTTTCAATAAAACTTAAATACTTGTTCATAATTAACTACAAATAGTCTAACAAATTATATCCATTTGTATCATTTTAGTTCCCCACTAAATGGGAACAGTATATGTAGTTTTTGCTTTACGTAATAAAAATGATCATATGCCTAGGAAATTTATACATAATGTTCAAAAACATGGGAATATCTCTCTTATTCAAACTGGATAGTATTGCTAAACAGTTGCTGCTCTCACAAGTTAGTATTATAGTAGGTGAAAGGGTAGAAGATAAAGAAACAGATCCACAAGTTTATCTCATCCTTCTAAATAACTTAAAATAATTTTTGCTTTCAACTGTCAACAAAATAGCACCTACTTAAGAAACTAATTGGCCTCTCAGTATCACAAGCTTCTTATATTCTGATTTAGCATTAACAAAGACTGGGGTGCACCTCAGTGGTAGAGTGGTTATCAGCATGATGCCTGGGGTTCTATCCAGACACCTCAGAAAACAAAGCCAAGCAAAATAAACAAAACCCCAAAAAGCAGCACAACAAAACCATTTTAGAATCCCAAGAAAACTAAAAAGAATCAAAATCATTTTTAGTATATGCAAGAGCATAGAGCATCACACGTTTTGTGTGAATCTGCTTTCCTAATATTATCATGATCAGTATTGTATTTCCTTTATAGCATATTAAAATGATACAAAATCATACAAGTGATTGGTTCCTAGTAAGAAGAATGAAGCAAATAATAGATTTTACAAAATGCTAATGGTGCTTAAAATATCATTGATTATGTTCAGCAAGGTTTTTTTTCCTTTCTGCAGCATTTTTAATTGAATTTTTTGTGTATTTCATACAGAACACCTCAAACAATATTAACTATCTTTATAACCCCATCCCCACTGACACCCTCCCACAGCGCCTCCTCTCCACTGGAGCCCATATAATGGCCATCCCTGTTAAAGTCCACTGGGCTGTCAGTGTCCCCAACCGTTTCCCAGTGTAAGTCTGTTCACTAAGTCTAGTCAGCCTATCTAGAGTCCCTTGTCTTAGGAAGATCAACTTTTCTTCATCTAGCAGCAATCAGTCAGCAAGGGTTTTTTAATCATACAAATTAGTAAAATAATAAAAATTGAGTCACATTTTACATTTGCTTATAAATGATTTAGCTCATTTTCCATTTTTCCTAGTTCTCATTTCAACAGGCCAACTTTTTCAGAACTAAGATAGACTCATATAAATGTAAACATGCTTACATATGTTATATATAACCGTATACACATGCATATGTATGCATGCATACTCTTTTTGTTCTCACATTTGCAGCTTATATAATTTTGTAGGTCCATGATGGCAGCTACCAATGTCTACAATAGAGCTTGGGAAGTACAAAAATTCATGAATCATTCCAGAGGGTTGTAACAGATTCATAGCTAAGATAATTCTATTCCATTTCTGTTTCACATATTATCCAACAATATGATTCCTGGTTAATCATATGTCATGCATCATTCCATGAAAAGTTTCTATATGTTCCACAAAAATAAAGCTCTACAGTCAAAGAATTTTGAGAAATGTTGGAGTATGTAGCACTAAAGTGTCTTTAATGCAGTGCCTCTCAGACCCTTCTCTCAGATGAAAAGCAGTGTAATGCTTCTTGTATGGAAACATGTAACACGCTTTCCAAGGACATGGAAGTCGTGTAAAACAGGTATCATTTTCTTTCACCAAATGGGAATATAAACAATAACCCAAGTTGGACTTTGTGGCACATGCCTTTAATGCCAGCACTCAGGAGGCAAAGGCTGAAAAATTTCTGAGTTCCAGGCCAGCCTGGTCTACACAGTGAGTAAGAAAGAAAGAATGAAAGAAGGGAAGGAGGGACAGAAAAAGGGAGGGAATATAAAGGAAACAAAGGAAGGGATGAAGAAGGAAAAAGAAAAGCAATCCAAGACACCATTTGAATAAGTGCAGAAGAACTAAAAAGCACTGTGGGAACCAGGCACAGTTGTGAAAATTCTACAGCACTGAAACATCTTTTTGAAATGTTATGGTTTTTTTCTAAATCAAGAGCTTTCAAATATTCATGTTCATCAGAAGTGACAGAAGGGTTTCTTGAAATACAGTGAGCCAAACCCACCCCGTGAATGTCTGTCAGCAGGTGTTGGGTGGGGCACGAGAACAGACATTTATAGTAAGTGACCAGAGGAAGCTGGTCTGCCACCACACTTCTGTGGGCCTCTGGTCTCAGGGAATACTTTTCTATCAATCAAACAGTGGACTTAGATGTTTACTGAGCATTTCTTGCTACTGATTATCCAATTTCTAAAAGGCCATAGTGAAGAGATTTGGATATTTTAATTCCAAGACTCTGACATCAATAATTGTTTTAACAGTTATGTAAAAGAAGGCCAATCCAGATCATTAAAATATAAAATATGGCTTCTCAAAATCTTTACTATTGCTCCTACAGGACAAATTCATTTTCTGTTTATAAAAGTAGGACTATTAGTTATAATGGCAAGTAAGTACATGATAGCTCTAGCTCCATGGTGGGCACATTTGCTTTATAAGCATCTCCAGTGTGTTTTTCTGAATGTTTGCTATAGACCCAACTGGAAGCAAATAAATTTCCCTTAGCTCGCCCTTAAATTCATACCTTCACTGCCTGCAGAAGCCTTAATCACTTGAAAACATTATCCTTTCTCCACACCCCCTGAATATATCTGGAAAATATATGGTAAAGGTAAGAAAATGCTTTTTACCTGCAAACAAATAGCCTAATGCTGACCACAGTGTTTCAGTACAGATGATCAAAAGCTGAGGATCTGTACATTCCTGATCCACAAAGCAAGCACTGGATACAAAGTTCACTTGTAACCCCAGAATCTAGAGGTGTAGACACAAGGATCCTGAGAATTCATTGGCTAGCCTACTAGAAAGACAGTTTCTGGTTCAGTTAGAGACCCTGTCTCCAAGCAAAAGGGCAGAGAGCAACGGAGGAAGAGACCCAAAGAGCTGCTCTGGTCTGCATGTACATGCATGGTCACATACACTCACATGCACACATCACACACACACCAACCCCCTATACAGATATCATACAACATTTTTCTCATTTTTCCCTCCACCCCACACAACTGGGTATAGAACCCAGAACCTTATATCATTCTACCTGCCCCCAAGCTACATCCTCAGTCATCCACCTTTACATAGTAAAGAAAATAAACACCAATTTAACAAGTTCTAAGTACTTTTATTTTCCTTTTTATATTGAGATTAGCCTCAGCTGCACTTAGTTCATTTCTTCTTTATTTTACTTTTACTTTAGACTGACTGACACATAATTTTATGAGTTTATGGGGTACTATATGATGTGATTCATGCATACATGACAAATGAGTATCATTGGCAGCCTATTTTAAACTGATATCTCCAGTTTCCAATACTGGAATCCTTAGACTACATTCACATGTCTAAATGAAAAACATTTAGGGTATTTAGGAGCTTAATAAACTGGAGAGAGAGAGAGAGAGAGAGAGAGAGAGAGAGAGAGAGAGAGAGAGAGAGAGAGTGAGTCACAGAATTCGCTCTTTCGACATTAAGTGGATTTTCCCAGTTCCTGTGCTATAGTGCAGATTATGTGATATTTTCAAGGTGTTTTCTTCATCTTTTCCTGGATCAATTATTTCCTGTTTCTCCAGCTCCAGGAGAGAGAGAGAGAGAGAGAGAGAGAGTCAGTCACAGAATTCGATCTTTCCCTATTACAATTTACACAAATACATTCCTCCAAAAGGCTTGGAAATGATGTTAAAAATAAATATTTTTACCCAGAAGATCATTACATTAAGCCTAAAGCGAAAGTCTGACACAGTGGGGAAGATGAAGTATTATTTTATAATTTGATAATTATATCGAAAACTTCCAGATCTGCACTAAAGTTGATTGCAGGGCCCCAAATGTGACTCCAAGATTGCTGCCAACATATTAAATGTACTGAATTGCGTTTTCTTTCTGCCTGATCAAAGAAAGCATACTGTTCAATGAGCACTTCTCATGTAAAAAAGACTGTACTAGATAATGGAGAGGAAAGGAACACATAGAACTCACCCACAAAGGTCACCCTCATCTGTCCTGAAGTTACAGAGGAAGGAGGAATAGGCTGAGGAAATTCTAGAACTTGAAGCATGTTGACAAGTTCGGACAATAGGGGTAGAATCAAAGGTTACTAGGAAAGTTGGCTATGGTTAGTTGAGAAGGACGAGTAAATTTAACAGGGAGATGGAGACTTCTCTGGGACACACTATTCTCAGTTCACAGATTCTCAATCACAGTTCTCCCTTTGTGTTTTACAGAAAGCAGAAGTTTACAATAGAAAGTATGGTACTATGACATAAATAATTCTCCCTAAATGGGAAGTGTCTTTCTCCATTACTCTCCCCTTTAGTATTCAACTCATTATTCTTTCATAGTAGTTTAGTTTCAAACACATTAATATCAGAACTACCTTGCTTCAAAATGGAAGGCCTTTCTTTCTCAATGGATACCTACTAATATCTTTTGGGCCTCCCTCCCCCTTTTTTTTGCCCCCTTCTCTTCCTTCTTCTTTTATAATCTCTGACTTTAAAGCAATGTCATTTTTTCTTACCCATTTCTCTAGTGGCGTAATAGGAAAACTGAGGACAAATAAGCAAAATATGTTAAAATATGTTTTGTCATTTCCAAGACGGAATAAATGCCATGTGTCACCAAAATGAAGTCTCCTGAATTTGGAGAAAGGAGGGGATAGTCTTGGTTTTCCTTTATAGGTCAGCTGTCTATTAACACATGGAAATGCATCACAGTTATGAAAAATCACTGTCAAATGATGAATGCTACTGAATGCTTAAAAATTATTTTCTTTGTTGAAACATATTTCTAAAAAGTTCCAGGAACTTGCCTGATTTTTTTTTTTGGTATGGTTTGTTTGATTTGAGACAGAGCCTCATAGTAATGAGGCACAGTCTCATTACATAATCAAAGATAACCTTGAACTTCTTATCCTCCTGTCTCCAACTCCCAAATTCTGGGATTACAGGCATTTGCCACCATGCTCAGCCTAGCTTTTCTGGTTTTGAAAGTAGGGTCTTCTGCCCAAACTAACTCATATCTTGGTTGCTGAGGATTTCCTAAGGCTGAGAACTGTCCATTCTGAATACCAGTCATTACTATACAGGAATGGTTGTAGAGATGGAGAAAGGATAAGAGATTGGGCAAACTTATTCCAAAACATAACTTATAAGCCTGGATATCCTGTCTTAAAATTCCATCTTGAGATTACTTTCTTAGTATCTTCCCATTTCTTTTCCAAGGAGCTTCTCTATATTAATAGCAGTTATTAAGGATTTTTAAAGTGTCAGTACATGGATTCTATTTGTTAGAATTTTTCTTTGCCTTTCTATGCTCAGACTCTGAGTTTAGCAAATATTACTGGATATTTAGAGCAAGTAGTTGACTGAACTTAAAAAATATGCTTTTATTGGAGCAGGCAGTCTGTTTTTCACAAAATCCTTTTCTGCAGAATATGACTTTATACTTGAATCGAAATGACCTTATTCCCATTAATTATGCTTCTGTTAATCCTTGATTGGTCAGCTACCCAGGTGCTGTAAAATTGATTTTCAAACATTTTAACACAAATTTATGCTTGAGAATACTAGACTATTAAACTAAGTATTTAAAAATAATACTTAATGGAAGTCACTGAGGAAAATATTGAAAATCCCAATATGTTAAAAGCACACAAAATTCAACATTTGGAGACTATCCAATAGCATCTGAACAAATAACAGTTCTATGATTCTGAGGAATAGACTTACATTTGCACTTGCAAATCTACAATTTGCAGGCTATCAATCTAGGAAATTTGGTGCATAATGTAAAAAACCTTTTTCCATGATGAGCTTGTTACATTGAACAAGTATTTTTAAAGGCCTATTATTTGCTAGTCTCATACATAAAAGACTTGGTAGTAAGACAGCACTTAATGCAAAATAAAGAAAAATACAGACCTACACCGAAACTTTACTTAAAAAGTTTTAGACAAGGTGCTACTAGGTAGCCTAGGTTGGAATTGAACTTTTGATCTTCCTACCTCAACTTCTCAATGGCTAGGACTGCAGCTGTCTGCCACAGTGCCTCATCGAAAAGTGATGTGTGCGTGCATGTGTGTGTGTGAATGTGTGTGCAGGTAGAAGTACATGTATGAGGTATATGTGTGTACGTGTTTGGGGGTGTGTACACGTATGTGCGTGCATGTATGAGGGCAGAGATCGATGTTGGCTGTCTTCCTCTATTGTTCTCCACCTTATTTTTTGAGATATGGTCTCTCATTGAACTTGGATCTCACCAACTGGGGTAGGAATGCTGGCCAGCTAGCCCCAGGGATCCTCCTTTCCCCACCTCCCCAGCACTGGCATTAAAGTTGTATGCCACCTCCCCTGGTTTTATGTGAGTGCTGGAGATCCCAACTCCGGGTCTCAAGTTTGTGCAGCAAGCACCTTGCGAACTGAGCCAACTCTCCAGCTCCTGCCTTAAATATTTAAAGCCTAAAAACTTTTCTGATTGGCTACCATTTGAATATTATTTCAAAATAATTATTAGTGTGACAATCTGCTATTTCAAAACTATTTTGTCTTAAAATCTTTAAAACTGAGCCTTCACTTTTAAAAGACTCAATGACTACAATTTAATCAAAGCAATGTTAAGTCAAGTTGAACACAAGATTTATAGGCTAGGCTACAGTAGATTGCCAACTATCAACACTGTTGACTTCATCTGCATCTCCAGCACCCTTGCTGGCTTTCTCTTTCCACCGCCATGACCTAATTTAAATCTCTTTCAAGCCTTCAATACACCTAACACCTTTCTAAGGGATCTTTTCTCTTTTCCGTCACTTTTACTCTACCTTTTCCATTAAGGACCAATGGTATCATTAAAAAAAAAAACAAAACTAACATTTCAAGCTGGGCCTGGTGCCACACATCTGTAATTCCAACACTTGGAAGACAGAGGCAGATTAGATTTCTGTGAGATCAAGCAAGGCCAGCCTGGTCTACATGGGGAGTTATAGGCCTGCTGGGGCTAGAGGGAGGCTATGTTTCAAAAACAAAAGATGACATTTCTCAGAGCTACAAAATAAAGACTAAAGCCCAAAGCCCAAATTCTGTACTGATTGTGTGTGTGTGTGTGTGTGTGTGTGTGTGTGTGCGTGCGTATGTGTGTGCATGTGGTAGGGACAGAACCCAGAGCCTTACCCAGGCTAGGCAAATATTCTGCCTCGGAGCCACATCCTCTGTCTTCTTCGTTGATGCTTAAGCCCACTCCTTTGTACATAAAGCTCTAGGCCTCATGCCCAGGCTAGGCAAATATTCTGCCTCGGAGCCACATCCTCTGTCTTCGTTGATGCTTAAGCCCACTCCTTTGTACATAAAGCTCTAGGCCTCATCCTGTCTGGCTTAACACTCAACTCCCCAGATACAGCAGCTTTCTCCCTCTGTCTTTGCTCAGTTTATCCCTTCTGCCTGGAATATCTTTCTATCTCTTCTTCAAAGAATTCTTCAAACACCACTTCTTCCATGACTGTATTTAACCCCTACAGCTGGAGGTAATCCCAGTCCCTGCTCTTCCTTTGGAATATTTTAACTGTGAGATAATACATGGCTTATGGCACATGACAGAGCAGCCCTACACTCGACAATCGAGCAGGAACCACGTCTTCCAAAATTTTGTATTATGCATAGAACTGAGCTAGCTCCATGTCTAACAAATAAAAAGTTTCAATAAATGTTTGTGGAACAAATTATGTCTTTGGGAATTGAATCTATATAGAACTTTTAATGGATTTAACAGGATTTTCAGCATTAAATAACCCTTGACATTCATATAAAAATTCTGGTAACAAACCACACACAGTCCTCCAAAGTGTTTAGTGTGTGCTGTTACAGGCTGTTGTCTGAAGAGAAACACAGGTGGCAGGATTCTCGTGATTTACTCAAGGCCACACAATGAACCCTTCTTAGAGCTGTTAGTCCAAGGTAACATTTTCTATATTTATGACACTTGCCAATACCATGTTACATTCCAAATATGAAATATACGGTTACACTTGTAATTCACCCTAGAAAGAGGCATTTATCAAGACTGAATCCCAGGCTTCTTTGGAAAAAAATAAGACAATGTCCCAAAATAAAATCTTTGCTCCAATACTGTGTGCTGGCAGAATGGCCATAGTTTCAAATTTTTTCAGTTACATTTAAGAATGAATTTGTTTCCAGTACTATTTTTCTGTTACAGGGATGGAGCCCAGGATCTTCCATATGTGAGGCAAGTGCCTTATCAATGAGCTGAATCCCCAACCCTTTGACTTTGTTTCTATATAGTATGCTTTCCTGGCTAATAAAAATGAAGTAACCAAGAAAATACAAAAGCTCTTCATACTATGCTTTTTAAAGTGCTAGAAAAAATATAAGTTCACTTAAGTGATAAGCATAAACAAACAAAAGCAACTTCTGGGACATGGTGTTTGTGAAATCCTTAAAAGAAGAACACAGTGTTCTGGAAGATATTAAAAATCCTGAAATTGTTAATGTTGCTATCATTCACAAAACAGGAGCATAAACAAAGATTTGAAGGCAATGTGACAACGCAGTCTTAAAACAATGTGATCTCTGGGTAAAAGACATCTGAGAGTACAATACTTACTACACGATGTATTTCAAGGCATTAAAAAGCTGGATAAGGAATATAAAGTCACAGAGTTAAAAAGTTCACGAAAGCTCCTCATAGGTATGCACACCTAGAATCCCAGCATTTGGGGAGGCTAAGGCTGTAGGATTTGGAGCTGGAGATGAGTCTGGGCTACACAGTGAGACCCTGTCATAAAACAAAACAAAACAAAACAACAGAAAACAAGAGCTGAGAATATAGGACTCTAGTACAATTGTTTCCAGTAGGCACGAGGCCCTTGATTCCATTCCCAGAAATGCAAAAACAGCAACAACAAAATCCATACATTTTTTTCAGGCAGAAAATTTAGAATATTGCTATGAGGTCATTTGTCAGCAAATCATGGCTGAAACATCAGATATGTCTTGGTTTAGGGACTTCGTATATTTAACACAGACAGATATATTACTGTGGGCTGTACACTTTCAAATTTAGAGCTAGTTTTCCCAGTTTGAAAACTGCCTTCACTGTCCATTCTTTACCCAGAAGAATACAGGTAGCCACTAAGGTTAACATTTTATGCCAACTACCAATGTGTTAACAATGAATATCAACAGAAAGAGTTCATTTATGAGCAAAAACATCCTATTGAAGGTATACATTTAAATGACTGTACAAAGTCATAACTGAAAAATTATTTCTAATAAATGAATCCTATAAGCAAATGAACTTAACCAATAAGATTAGGCATGGCAGTAAGTACTATTGCACAAATTTATCATGAACAAGATATAAAAATGATTTATTCTATCTCCAGTGACTATGTGATTCGACAGGAAAGCCATTTAGAATATAAAAGATGGGCAAAAAATGGAATCACTTACCAACTTTTAAGAGAACAGTATCAAGACAAAAGAAAGCATAAGTTAAATGAGTAATTACATCTAGCAGTGAACTTGATCCTGGGTGGATAATTGGCAGTACAGAAATAAAAACATTGAAACCCCAATAACCACAAAATTATAGATTCAAAACACTGAAGATTTTTTGCATAAAGAAACTCAGAAAAATGAAATGATTATTTAGAGATAATGAAAGTAGATGACTATGGAATACACAGGTCTATACATTGAAGGTCAAATAACACAGGAAAAGGGAGAAAAAGAGAGTCACTTCAAGGATGGTACCAGGAGAAAGCTCATCTCTTAGGTCAAAATGAGCAATAAGTCAATGATGTTCCAGGAAAAGTCATGTTCCTAGAAAAACTAATTGTGGTTTCCAAATGCACAAAAGTACCTGGTATCCACATTTCACAAAAATCTAGTTTAGAAAAGGACAATACTTGTAATAACTTCATATAGCTATGCTAACAGAAGCAAAATTATTTATATATTATACTGACATGGAAGAGTATCTTCCAAACCCAGGAACTGACATGTAATATACAGTTTTCAAATTTGTCCTACTTCATGGGAATGGTATAATCAAATTGTGATGTGGTAGAAATGTCACTAGCCCTATCCTGAGTCATATCTTACTATTTACCCACCTACAACTTGGTTTCAAGTGGGGAGAGAAATGACTTTGAGCTATGGTCCTATAAAATAACATTTTAAAATATTTTATTATTTTTATTTTATGTGTATGAGTGTATTGCCTGCATATATGTAAGTGCACCTATGTCATGCAATGGCCACGGAGGTCAGAAGATGGCATCAGATCCCCTGGAACTGAAATTACAGATGGTGGTTAGCCACCATGTGGATGCTGGGACTCAAACCTGGGTCCTTTGCAAGAGCAGCCAGTGCTCTTAAGTGCTAAGCTCTCCAAGTCCCCAAATAACATTTTAAGTAAAGTGAATTAGAGTCCAAATCATTTTATTCACAAAAGTGACCTATTTTGAGGCTGAACTGCTATTACAATATTTTAAGTGATTGCTAAGAGATACCTCCCTAGTTAGCCACGGCATTGTACTACTGAGTACATAGAGCATCAGATGACAGACAGTATCATGAAATAATAGCCACTAGTTCTGGCTAGCTAACCCAACAATGCAGTGTTTAGGGAGAACAGTCAAGGAAACAGACAATCTGAGATTTTGATGCTTGGCAACTGAACAAAGCTTACCATCATAATGTTAGAGAATTCTGTCTGTAAAGTAACATCTTCCTTTTCTTCTCCATTTTGGAACAAACAGTCTAAACATTTAACAATGAACTAGGAGTAAGTGCCTGACATGAAGGCTCATACCTGTAATCTCAGCACTTGGTAGGCAGAGGCAAGAGAATTACTGTGAGTTAGAGAACAGCCTGGGTTACATAGTAAGTGTATCAACTACACCTCCACCCCAAAATAAATAGGTATGAACTATGAACCGAAATTTAAAATCTTAATCTTAGTTATCATGAAATATTAGGAAAATTAGGAAAGGAAATGTGGAGAGGATGCTTTGGGTTCTATAAAACCCCTTCTGATATTTTTCTCTGTGTTTTTCTTCTCAATAGTAACAAAGACTCAAATAATTGGAAGAAAACTAGAATTATAAGACTCTTTTGATATAACTATGTGTGTGACCTTGGGCAGTTGATTCTCCTTCACTGGCTCTTCAGTTTCCTCATGTGTGCAAATGGTAAACGTTTTTAATTCAATGGTCTTTCAGCAGCCAAAGTTTTTGAGTTCCTAGTTTTGTTAAATTTCATGGTCATGAACACGTCTTTAAATTAATTATTTGACCCACTGAGCTTTTGGTGGTCAGTTGGGGAAATTCAAATAAAGTCCCCAGTTTAGCAAGGGGCCTCGCATAGTGCTAACTTCCTGGTCTTGATAACTGTGCTATGAATGGAATGTAAGTTGTTGACATTAGGGGAATCTGCATGAACAGAATAAAGGGACTGCTGCCACTATTTTCGTAATTCTTCTACAAATCTAAATTTATTTCAAGTCAAAAAGTTAAAATAAGGAGAAGCTGTCTGAGTACTAATCATGAGTCCATTTTTAAAGAGATATTTTTAAAATGACCAGATAGACTATTATTAGTGAAGGACAATTCCTTTGTAAGGGCAGTATCAAAGAAGATAGAGATTGTTAAGTAAAATGTTATTTTTCATGACTCTTAGAATGACAGGCATTGCTACTGTGTCTTTATAGTGTAGGCAGACCTCTCTGATAGTCTCTAAATAGCTCTATATCTTGTGTAATCTGGTGGTCCTTGGAGTTAATGTTGTTGGGAGTCTGGCTTCTGATAAGCTGTACCTTAACAAACATGGCTGAGCAAATATTCAGTCAAAAATATTCTTTTTTTGTGTGATGCTGGAGATTGAACCCAGGGCCTTGACCATGCTGGCCAAACACTCATCTAACTATTCTACAGTCTCAGGTCTTGAATACTCAAGTTTTAAACTAGTGAAAACTACTGTGACTAGTGGTACTAATACATAAGCTATGGATCCTAGGGCCAATTATTACCTACAATGACAGACCATATTTATATGTCTATGTAGCAAATTTTATTTGTCATAATATCATTGTGCTTATGATTATATATAAAGTTTGAAGACACAATGTAGGCATGTCGTATGTGAATTTTCTTCCACTTGCAATCTTTTAGAATTATATATGAATTGACATGACTGTCCTTTGACTATGACTCCTCCTTGGCCTTAACTAAAAAGTACTTGTTGCAAAACTACACAAAGTGCTGAGTATGACAGGAAGACATGATTGGTGCTGATCTGCCATAATGAAATAATGATTGCATTTACATACTTCCTATATAGCAGGTGCTTATCACACACTCTTCAAGAATAGAGTGGAAGTTTTAAGACATGCCTGATATTGCTGAAGCAAAATATGGTGGCTACAAAAACATTCACAAAGTGATAATATCTTGTTAAATTTAAGGGACATTTATTGAAAATGGCTAACCAATGATTAGCATAGAGACTCATAACTGGTCAACGTGCAGAGAATGAGACTGCAGAGTGCTTAGCCCTCAATGGGACACCTATATCAAACCCTTGCCTCCCAAGGATCAGGGATCATTGGGGAGGAGGAGTCAGAAAGATTGTAAGAGACCGAGGTGGTAGATAAATACAAGGTAAGTGTATGAATTCATAGTAATTATGACAGCATGCATAAAGCCCATGTTAAGATCAAGCCAGACAAAATCCCAGCATATGTGTGAGGAAGTAGCTAAAAAGCCCTAACCCTAGCTGAAGAACTATAAGCAATCGATGGCTGCTGGGAAGTGGAGAGTAAGTTTTCTTTAAGGGTGTGGCACTGGATAGGCTGACCAGGCTCCATTCTTAAATGCACACTAAAGAGCATCTGAGAACACAAAGTAGACTTCATATTCCTTAAAAAATAGAGGATATTAAATCAGGTGGAGATAGTAACAGGGGTATGTATATGCAGATATGGGAGAGAGTCTGAATATGATCAAAAGAGTCTAAAAAGTTGATAAAATATTTTAAATGCCAACCCAAATCAATGGCAAATTGTATTACCATGAAATCAGTATAGTATGGATTAAATGATACTTTGAAGGGAATTTTGAAATAAATGTACCAAGAAAACAAGACAATTGAGTCAAAAAGAGCTACATACCAACATGGCATGAGTCTCTTCTGTATAGATGGAAATTAATCTATAGACTTCATAAGCCAGATTCCTATCTGACGATGGTGAAACCTTTATAACCCAACACTCAGCATTCATGGAGTTATGTGCACAGCACATCAGCACAATGCAGTGCCATCCATCTAGCTCACCTTTCCTATTTCCATGACCATTCCTCATTATGAGGATATCTTGTCTATTGTGCCTATTATGTAGGCAAAGAACCATCTCCTGTAGAGTAGCTAGTGCTAATGGAATTCTCAGAAAAACAAAACAACAAAAAATGAAAGCTGCAGCCCCAAACTCAGATGATTGCTTCAGTTATTTAACCACTTGTGGAAGAAGAAAATAGAACACAGATGAATTTCAATGATTCTTCAATTATACAAACTCAAGAGGGGCAATAAATGCTATAGCAACCATTATAGTATGTTCTTTGTGTACTGCACATATGACAGTGGTACAATCCACCTGGGTCAATCACACTCACTTTAATATATGTTTTCCTGCATATCCTGGGAAATAACAGAACAAAAAAGAACTACAAAGCTTTTATGCTGATTTGGAAAGCCAATGAATGTTCTATCTAAATGGAAAATTAAACAACAGTGTGAAAGGCTTTGTGTATCTGAAATATTGAGGTTTTCATGAAAAAAAAATTTCAGAGAATGTAGTGATTATGCAAATCACCTTTATCCCCTGTGTCTGGTCATCAAGATATTAGCATAATACACTAATTATTTTAAGAACAATGGATCTGGGAGAGTATGTCGCCTATTTAAATAATTAAGTTGTTTACTTATATTTATTAGTCCTTATCAATTTAGTACCTGAATTAAACATTTCCCAAGCTTTAATATGCAGGCAGTACATGTGTTGTAAACAATTACCTTTCGTATTATTTTCCTCAAAGTGTTTAGTTTTTAGTATTCTTTTGTCTTTAAATAGGAACACTGACCTAACCTAAAGGATATCATGATTAGGGTGATCACATATCTCTTCCCATAGTCTATGATACTTAGACAATGAATTCTGCACCACAGAGTAAACCACAGAACTATGATATTTAGCTTGTAAAACTAATATCAGTCATAGCACTTAGATTTGGGCATGTCCATTTGGTACATGAACTTGCATTTTTAAGTAATAAGGCCTAGTTAAATAAAACCCTTTTAATAGCTCCTACAATAAACATTTAATTAACAGCAAGATGATAATTATACTTAATTCACTTATGTAGTGATGCATCATTTTTTTATTTGTGTTTTCTCTTTCAAATGTCCACAGTTGTTGTAAAAGTTAGGTAGAGGAGTTGTTATGTATCTATTAAAGACAAAGTCAGTCTAAGTTTGAAGGAGTAAAGAGCCCAAGGTCAGATATAGTAGTAGGGATAAGACTATAAGCCAGCTTTCCAGAAACAATATGCATAAAAAGCCTAGTACAGGGCCTGGTCTTCTATGGACACTACTTCTCTATCCCAATGCTCTTTTCTACTTCAAGGTACCACCAAGTCCTTTAAAAAAAGATTGAAAGTAATACACAGAAAAGAACTGTAAATAAAGCATGAGACCCAAATGAAGAAACAAAATAAGATTTTAGTTATTATCTTTGTCAAATAAAAGAGTCCAGAAATTTTCAATGTTACTAATTATCTTTGTTCCATTATAATATGTTTTCATTCTTGAGCTTGTATGGTCTAGAATAAAAACCAATAACCATGAGATAAGTAAAAGTAACTAAAGAGGTGCTGAGCACCTCTTATCTGAAAACCCAAGATCCTTCTGAGCACCAACTGATGCCAACATGTGGAAAATTCAATATCTGACCTCAGGTAACAGGTACAGGCAAGGCACAGGTGAACTAAAAATACCATATAAAATTACATTTGGGTTATGAGTATACTATGTATATGAAACATAATGAACTTCATCTTAAACTTGGGTCTCATCCTGAAGATATCTCATTATGTATATGAAAATATTACAAAATTCAAAAACTCTGAAATATGAAGCACTTCTGGTCCCAAGCCCAAGAGCTGCTCATAGTAAATCATTTGCAACTGGATTCCAATGAAACAGTCACACAAAAGAATACACCTCTAATAGACAATGCAGTCATAAATAAAAAATGTTAATGAGGTAAAGTAAATCATGATGAGAGTAAAACAGTATCAAAAAACTTAAAAAGGTTCTTGTTAAAATGTTTTCACTTGAGCATATTTTTAAAATAATCACTTCAAGTGCACGATGCAAATGTACTCATTAAACCAAGAACCTATGAACACTTTTTGCTTCTATGATTTTATTTGTACATTCTTTTCCTTATTTTAAGGATAACTATAAATAGAACATAAAAATACATCCTTATGTTAGACAAACATCTATATCCTATTATATATAAAACACCTTACCTGCACTCATGTTTTGTTTATACTTAGGCTTGGCAATCTTGGCAGTAAGGCTTTCCTTGTAAATGTAGTAACAAATTAGAAATCAGTCACTCAGGTGTTCAGGAAAAAAAAAATAAGTGAACATAGTTTTCTATCAATATGTTTAAGTTAAATGCTACATATATCTTGAGATGTATCTTGATTAAAAAATCTTCCAAATGTCGTAATTTTCTTCCTGGATGGTGAGATTTTACCTTACACTCTCTGACTTTATTCTCTGAAAGCTGATTGTCCCCAGAGAAGTATATTTTAATCATATGAATAATGTACTATACATAATCCATAAAAGGGTTTTCCTCAGTTACATGGGGATTCAGATCACTATAATAACAAATTCTATACAAAAATCTAAATCCTGTATGGAAAGGAAAATCTGTCAGGTGTGGTGGTACGTGCCTGTAGTCCCAGCACTCAGGAGGCAGAGGCAAAAGAATTGCTGCAACTTCAAGGCTAGTTTGGTCTACATAGTAAGTTCCAGGCAATCCAGGGATACATATAGTGATCCTGTCTAAACCATAGGAAGGCTACAATCACTCACTCTTACAAAAATTATGAGTTTTGATTTTATAAGTATATGTATCTTCATAAGTAGACTGTGATTGAATGAATTTTCAGCTGGCTTAGTTCTGCATACTAAAGGTCTACATATTTTCTTCACACAAACAAAACAATTTTATGCTGCTATTAATTTTACTCTTTTCCCAGCATGTCTTCTTTCCAAAAGTCTAGAAATCAACACATTGAAGTAATTATGTGCATTCAGATATCACTCACCTTTAGAGAATCAAAACAGGCCACCACACGGCCATTTTCCACATGGCAAACTCTTGGCGGATGGGCAAACCTGCACTCTGCGTCAGTTCGAGAGCAAGTTCCTCTCTGAAATTCTCTACAAACTTCTAAAGTCAGCCACTTGGTATCACGAATTAGGGCAACACTGACAGCCGTCATATTGAAAGCAAAATGACAATCAAGTGCACACTCTTTCGGACAATATGACTGTAGATGATTCAAGGAGCAAAAGCGAATCTGAGCCAAAAAGAGAAGAGAACAGGTTGCTTTGGTGGAGTGTCTATTTGTTAGCACTTAGGTTCTCACTGAAGTCAAAGTCTATCTAGTCAAACACAAAAAGGCACTTATGAAATTGAGGCTGTATCGGAATAACTAAAAATCAAATTAGAGACGAGGTTCTAAAAGGCAACTATAAAGGTTAAGATATTGAATGTTTTATTGTCTTCCTTTGCCGAATTTGCTTCAAATAACTGGCAAACTTTCAAAAGAATTCAGGACTGTCTAGTTGATGTTTTCAATTATTCTTACAAAAAGCATATGTTGCTGGCTGCCCTTCAATTTGTGGAATGGTCTCAGATAAGGGAGAGAAAATTTTGTCTCCCTATTTCTGTGCTGTGAAAAATAAGGTTGGGGAGGATACTACAACCTAAGAAATGTTTTGCTGCAAAGCTAAGGGGAGGGAAAATGACTAAGCAAACTGAGAATGAGAGAAAAAAATAAATGGACAAGTTGCTGACAGTGACTACAAGCATACCAGGTTTTGTAGGGGCAGGAGCAGGGAAGGGTGCGTGGCAACAGGGATTTGAAAAGAGATAGCTCTAGAGTAGAATCCAAGCAGCAGAGTTTTCAGAAAAGGCAATTTTCAGAACCTGCAAGAAAAAAGAAATGAAATTAGCTAAAACACTACAATGCTTCCGTTTCAAACTCTAGATTTGGAAAGAAAAGTACCTGCATCCTATATAAAACAGGAAGCATCCATACACTGCCAGCACAACATAGTACCGTCAGCTAAATTGTCAATAAAAAAAAGGGCATTTCCCAGTGTAAAACTTTTCAGAGTAAAAGGAAGCAACTCTTTAACTATACCATTGTGCACAAAACTGGGCAACATCGTAATTTTTTAAATGATGGCTTATTTTGATCTGTTCAGGGTAGAAATTCATTTTGGTGTCCACTGTGCAGAAAATGTCACTGATTAACCTGATGGCCCTTTAGACATTCACAATCTACTTGTATTTTCCAGTTTTTAGAGGCTCCAAAAAGTCTGTCTTTAAACAGACTTTATCATAGTCTGATTATGGCCTCTATTATCTGGTCTCAAAATTCAGAACTCAGGGATTGCTAAGAAAATTTAAGTTGTTCTGAAGCATAACGTGTGTATGGGAAACACACATGAAACACTCATTTCATATGAGGTAGAATGGAGAATGGAAATATAAAATGTGCTTCAGATTTAATAAAAAAGAAATTTTAAGACACCATGGATTGTTTTTCCTGGGTGTACCTCTTAATCTTTATGACAGGAGATTGAACCAACTTAGATTTCAGTATATGCAAGTGAGGGAAACAGAAAGCACTGTTCAGCAAACATTAAATATTATGCAGCCTGAAGTCGACCAACAATAGTAGCAAGCAACTCAGCAGAGAAGATACATACAAGGTTAGTTTGCTGGCGATCTGCCATGCACACAAAGCGGAGTACCACTAAAGAAAAAGTAAGCTCTCTGAGTATCAGACAGAGCAAATCATTTGTTAATATCACCCAAAATAGACGGAAAACTCTAGAAAACGTTTCACTTAACTTTTGACTACTTTCAATCACTTTACAGAATCTGTTTTATGCACATTCAAGAGGAAATCTAACATCACTGGATTTTTCAGGTGTTATTAGGAAATGAAGTACCTGGGAAATTCAAGCAAGTCGATGGCAAAATGTGTTTTTCTCTTACTCGTTCTTCATGGAAATCTTTCTTACAATGTACTGAACCTAAGTTGGCCTTTGGTTAAAGACTTAGGGTCATTAATGTCTTGGGAAGTACTACAGTTCTACTTGAGGAGCAAACTGCTGTGACTTCTACAACCACAGTGGATTTTCTAGTTCCCTTCTGGAAAATTTAATGGTAACTGTGAATGTAGAACTAGAGTTAGTTACTGAATAAGGGGCCGATAGGCATGGTGTAGGCTTCCATAGGGGAAGTTCCAGAATTACTCTCACCGCTCTGAGGGCCCTTTTACACTGTGTTGCACGAATAACCATGATCTAAAGGGTTAAGATTGTCAGACAAATGATGTAAAATAGTGCAATTGCTATGAAAAAAAATTCTGAAACCTCCCCAACATGCTAAACAGAGTTACCATATGACCTAGCACTTCCATGCCTCAGTATATGCGCAAAATAATGGAAAACAAGCTTCAAATGCTTGGAATGCTTACAGAAGCATTATTTAAAAGTCAAAATGTAGAAACAGCCCAAGAATCCCCCAGTAGATAAAAGGATAAAAAATGTAGTGTGTTCAGAAAATGGAACACCATTCTGCTACTAAAAGGAATGAAATATTGATAAATGCTATAACAGATGAATCTTGAAAATAATATAGTAAGTAAAACAAGCCAGTTTTCATGGTTTCATTATATGAGAAATCTATAATAGTAAAATCCACAGAGAAAGAAACAGACTGAGTTGCTGACCAGAGCTTAGAGGAGGAAAAAGGGGAGAATGAATGGTTAATGGGCATAAGGGGTCTCCTTTCAGAGCAATGAAGTGTTCTGAATTAGTGGTGATGTTTACATAATTTTTAATATAACCTATTCCATGAATCAACCACTTTAAATGAAAAAACTGAATAGTATGTGAACTATGCCAACAAGGCTGTTATTTCTTTGTTATATTTTATTTTTTTACTTTATGTGTATGAGTACTTTTCCTATACATATGTGCATGTAGTGCCTATGGAGGCCAAAAGAGACATTGGATCCCCATATGGACCTGGGAACTGAACCCCAGTCCTCTGCAAGAGCAACAAGTGCTCTTAGCTACTGAGCCATCTCTTCAGTCCTGTACTCTTTTTACGTCTAAAGACCATGGTAACCAAAAAATTAAAAAGAAAAAAGATAGAAAAGGACTCTCTAATGAGTAATGGGATTGGCTATCCCAACCTTTCTTACATTTACCTTAGACCTGAAATCTTCTCAGCAGTGTTATTTACTAAGTTCAATTTATAATGTAAAATCAGTTTGCATATTTGTAAGCGGCTTAATATATTATAGAAAGCACACTGAAAGAGTGTGCTCTGGAGTTTGCTAGTTTACATTCAAACTTAATCCTACAACTAAATTATATAGGCTGCCCGAACACATGTGAAAGAAAAACAACTACAAAAAGAATATTTATAAGGACTGAGGATTTGCTCAGAACATAAATAGTAAAGATCTGGAGAAAGACTTCTCTACAGAGGACCATCAAGTACAGACACAGATATAAATAATAAATTTGAATTTTGAACTTAGACAAATGAAAAATGCAAACAGGAACTGGCCTCTGGCCATGGATTTTATGTAATGTCAGGAGTGGGAGAACAGGATTTTTTTTCTTGGCCTATGATCTTGGAATGGGACCTTGGCCAATTCCTCGATACAGTTTTAGTCAGCACATACCTTTCTTCAGGGTGGAAATATATGGGGGAATAGCCGAAAAGAAACAAGGTCGACAAAAGGAGCTGGTGTGAGAGCAGAGAGTTCTCTCATGCTGCTTTGCTTTTGAAAGACTGTATAAAAGACAGGGCTTCCCTACATCTTAAGATGCACTTTGGTTTGGGGCAGTAAAACTTTCACTTCGCTGTCTTCTATTGGAGTAATAGGACACAGTTTGTCTTTTTATGATTTTCAGTCCTGTATAGAATACAGAGCATGAGCAGCTACCACTTCTTGGTAATTTTGTATTTTATTGTATTTGCAGGTTACACATGCTTGTATTGCATTGATCTTCGGATCTCTCAAAACGACCACAGCTCTTTGTTGGTGGTACTTTTTAAAAAAAATTAAAAATGCTGAGGATGGATCCCGAGCCTTGATCATGTTATCTTAAAATACTCTAAGCCATGAGCAATGACCTAAATAGTCTGATGAAAGAAATGAAACTCACAGAATTTAAATTACTTGTTTGACATTACTAAGCTATGAGTGGTTGAGTCATGACTCTGGGCAATATCTTCTGACTCCAAGTCTTGTGTATGGATCTTAACAGAGAGTATTTCTTATCTCTCTTAGGAATCTCAAACAAGGAAAGCCAGTCATTTTGTGGTATACTTAGGTTTCCTTCACAAAATTCCATTCTTGCCTGGTGTATATCATCACTTTCAAAATATCCCAATGTTGTGCTGAACTAACATTCATCCAGTAACTGTTGTGTGCCAGGCACTGTTGAAGATACTGAGAAGGTCCTTCATCTTACATAATTTCCTATGTTCATTTTGATAGAGCACTAATCTAAGATCGAGAAAACTGGATTATTAGAGTTTATGAAAGGTTGAAGTAGACACTAGGCATTGTAACTTCAACACAAGCCTCTAATTCTCGATGAGTGGAACAGTAAGTACCATGACTTAATACTCTTAAATCCACATTTAAACACTATTGCATAGAAGTGAGTCAGCGAGAGAAATACCTCAGCATTATTCACACTGAGGTTTAGTGTGAATAAACCTGCTTGGATTCCTCTTGGGGAGGATTCTACATATCTCATCTTACATATGGGGAAATGGAAGGAGAGAAAGGTTAACTAATTAAGTTGCACAACTTCATGTAGCTAAGCAGGCAATCCAGCCATGGTTCAAGCTGTCGTCTGATTCCATAACCTTCCTTTTCAATCATACCAAAATGTTGGATCTTTTTTGTGGCAAAGATCACATTCTTCATTATTCTATCTGACTGCACCTCTTTGCTCTGCTATTAAATTCCCTGACAGTAGAGATCATGGCTTCCTCAGTTTTGCTGGCTTTATCTTGTAATCAATCAGAAGTGCAAGTATCAAGCAGGGCATGGTGGTATGTGACTTTAATCCCAGTACTGGGGAAACAGGGGCAGGGGATCTCTGTGAGATGGAGGTCAACCTGGTCTAGACAGTGAGTTCCAGGCCAGCTGTGGCTGCAGGGAGACCCTGTCTCAGAAAAAGAAGTACAAGAATTGGTGTGCTCCCAAGGATTCCTAGTTTGAAGGATATTAAGATGTATGGCAATTTAACATTGACCCTTCAGTTATACCATGGTAGAAAAGAGTTTCATCAGTGAGCACCTTCTGATTTATGGGCTTTGGCCACCTCTCTAGGTTTGTAGCCCATTGGACCAGTAAAATTGGGTATTTCCGTTCAAATTAATGTTCATCTTTGTAGGAGTGCCAGATAAAATATAAGGAAACTATAAAATTCAAATTACACATACACTAACCTCACTATTATGTGCATCTTTGGAAAAAAATCGGACTATGCTTTTTTAAGGATTCCTATCTTTTCTCACAGAAATTATAATGAAGGAAAACAAAAGAAGAAGGAGCTGTTTTCTATTGACTTACAGAAATAGGAAATTATTCCAGAATTGTTGTAAGCCCACTGCCATTAGCTACTTTTGCCCCATTTTCCTACACTTTTCCTTATCTTGTCCTTTCTTCTGCTCCTTCCTGTAAACCAGTACATAACATACAGACATGGTCAATGCCTAGTTAGTCCAGAAGATCACAAAGATCCTTTTTCCGGCACCCAAACCAATAGCTAAGGAGGGACTCCTTTAATTGCATTTGTAGAACTCCTAACTGAACAATGAACACAATGTTTTCTTTCTTTCCATTTTAAGCTTTCCTTAACATCTGTGTTACTTCTGAATTTCTTGTGGCCATTTATTCTGGCTTTACAAATATCCGACACACCTGCCATACACTGCTTGAGTTGGCAGGCTGACAAGATTTAAAAGCCTTCAAGTTTTCAAATTTGCTTCAGGTTCTGTTTCCCTCCTTTGTTTTGGTTAGTAGCCCACCACTGCACATTCTTGGGGCATATGGGAAGCGTACAACACTGCAGATGGAGACCATGATTCTCAAGTATCCTAGAGAACTATCCTAGAGAAGTCTGTGCAGAGAAAAAAAGGGACCATAAAAATAAAGATATTTCACCTACGTACAGAACTATTTATCAAAGTTTTTTTTCAAGCTTTGTTGCATATTTCCACAATACTACTGGGATAATAAAACTTTTCCAAAAGCAGGTAAGTCACATTATTCTGTTTGACACACCAATTAAATAACCCATCTCAGTTCATATGCATAGCCATGGAAGAAAAAATAGGTGCAAGGTCGGGGCTGGAGAGATAGATCAGTGTTAAGAATATTTGCTGTCCTTTCGGAGGGCCCAGGTTAGATTCCCAGCACCCATACAGCAGCTAACAACTGTCCATAACTCCAGTTCCAAGGGATCCAACACCCTCTCCTAGCCTCTGTGGTTACTGTATACACATGGTACACTTAGCATACAGGCAGGCAACACACTCATATACATAAAATAAAAATAATAAATAAAATATTTTTAAATAGATGTAAGCAAGGGTTTCTCTTTATTAATGATACAATGGATGATTCCTTAGTTTGTCAAAGAAATTCATCTTTTTGAAAGTCTGTGTCTATTTTTAAATATTTTATTTATTTATTTATTTGTCTGTCTGTCTTTCCGTTTTTAATGGGTGTGTGTGCATGTGTATATGAATATGCCATGGATCAAATTCAAGTTGTCAGGCTTGTGCTACAAGTGTTTTTACCTGATGAGCCATCTCACTAGCTTTCAAACTTTTTTTTCAATCGTATATTTATAATGAGAATTCCTTCTTTAAAAGTAGTCAAAATTTTTACCAGAATTTTTTTCCTCTAACCTCCACACTGCAAATAACAATAAAAAGCTATCACAGGATATTTATTTATCCTTTGGGTACTTACAAATAGCCATGTACTTCACAAAATCACTTCCTTTTAGAGTACTAGGGATTAAACCAGGTCCTCCACCATGCTATCAGGTGCTCTACTACAAACCACAAAGTAGTCAAAATTTTTACCAGAATTTTTTTCCTCTAACCTCCACACTGCAAATAACAATAAAAAGCTATCACAGGATATTTATTTATCCTTTGGGTACTTACAAATAGCCATGTACTTCACAAAATCACTTCCTTTTAGAGTACTAGGGATTAAACCAGGTCCTCCACCATGCTATCAGGTGCTCTACTACAAACCACATCTACCTAAGGACTCTGGTCAAACATGTGAGTCATGTAAGAATGACTATGTGTCATCAAGGTAAACTGAGGTCATATATGTGATTTGGCAGGATAAAGAGGTCTATCAGTATATCTAGGAAGCATCGGTGAGCGCTTCCCTACCTCAATTCATCACAGCACTATAGCAAATAAATTCCAGTTCTCAATCTCAATCTCAATTTCAATAGTAAGCACCTACTCTTTATGAGACACAGTCATAAAACTAGTGAAAACAACAGAGGAAAAATAATTTCAGTTGAAAATTTTGGGAGAGTCCCAAATGCAGTCTGTTTTCAAAGACAATGCTGAACTTTGTAGTAGGCTTGAAGGTGATTTCTGGGAATATGGATTCCTTAGGAGAGTATATACAAGAGCTCTAATCCTTAGTGTCTGAAGTTACTGCTTCTACAAGCTTCATACAACACATATGACTGAAAGATGTGCCTATAAATCAATTGTCTAGAATTCGTTGGAAAGCTGACTCCTTTAGGGAAGAGTGAAGAGTGAAATACTGGGAGCACAAACAGGACACAGAACCTTAAGTTCTCCCTTTCTCATCTTCATGCCTTAAGAGTGCCCTCCTGTTAAGGCTGTTAAAGAATTTTACATTTTGTTCATAGTCAAGAGTGATTTACGCTAAATTGGCAAAAACCAGACCTTTTTTGAAAAATTTAGAAGAATTTAAAATAGGCTGAATTTCAAATATTTTTTCTTGAACTTTAAACAAGCAGACTAAGTGCTAAAGAAGGCTGTATAACCATAATACGATTTATTTGGCCTAGAAGGGACAAGTTGTCTTCAATCTATCAGGGTTGATCTCAATAATTCTCAAAAGAAAGATTACAAAAACTCCAAAGTGGATTAAAGATTTTATTTATAATTTTTCATTATGTGTTGGTGGGGTGAATGTATGCATGGAGTGCAGTGCCCTGTAGAAGAGGTAGATGGACTCCAGAAGAAGGAGTTAGGTCCCCTGTAGCTGGAGTTACAGGTAGTTGTAAGCTGCCAGATATGAGTGCTGGGGTCCTCTAAAAGAGGAGTACATGCTCTTAACTGCTGAGCTAGCTTTCCAGCCCCTAAAATAAGCTTAATTACTATGAGATTAGAAAGCACCATCTTAATTCTGTAATTTAGGAGTCATTGTTCACTAAAAACTATTTTGTAGGTCTGGGTAATGGTTCAGTGGTTGAGTACTTGCCTAGCATGTGTGAGTCCCTGGACTGATTCCCAGCACTGGAAGAAAGGTGGGAGGGAGGGGAGGGAGGGATGGAGGAAAGGAAAATGAAAGATAAAAGAAGTTTAGAAAATGAGCAATTCTATGAAATCTATTTCAGTTCTCATTTGCCTCAATAAACGGGGAAATAACGTCTGTGTCTCCATTTGCAAGGCATGTTACTTAACCCAAGGGGTGTGGGAAATCATGTCAAAATTTAAAACACTCCAAAGAACTCTAAATAAGCTCATGACAAGTTATCAATGCCAAAAAGGGATATAAAGTAACCCACTGATTACTTCAACCTTGAGCAGAGTCCTCAGAAATGCTCATCTACTTGGGTAAAACGCTTGATCTAATTTCATTGTATCTGATGTCTTATCAATCTGTTCAGAATGGGTGGATGAACCAAATTCTCCTGGTTTAATTTATTTCTTTCACTGATAACTCAGCTCTCCACTGAAGCTTAATTACTGGCTATGGAGGAATTTTCATATACTGCTGAAAACCAGAATGGCATCCTCAGCAGTTTTGAATCCATAGGGACAAAAAGCCCTTCCATCTGGGGTTATAAGGATTTACTGATGTTATAGGTCTGTGTCGTCCACAAATGTCAGTGCAATTTCCCTGACACCCTTCTTTTCATACAATAACACCTTCTTCACATACATGGTTTTATCTCCCTAGTATCTTTGTACAGGGGCTGTCCAAACTTTAGACTGCTTCTCTATCATGCTTTACATGATTGCCTCTACTTTGTAACAGCTGGCAAACAATGCTTCAGCTTACCTTATAAATGTATGATCCATCTGTCCACAGTCTGTGGCTAGTCAAATGACTTAAGGTCAGCACATTTCCACTGTTAAGCAAAAGTTTGGGTTTTTCCTTTTTCTTTTTCCTTTTTCTACTAAGAGCTCATTTTTCCTGCTACTTTCTGGTCAGAATAAACATATTCCATACAAAATATTCTCTATATTAATTTCTAATCAACTAGGATACTGGGTAAAAATTCCAAGAATGAGTTTTGGATTCAAAAAATACCCAATGAAAACACAGTGAAGGGGATGATTTTGCCTAGCTGAATACATTTTATCATATATTCAGAACCTGTTATCTTAGCTAATAGTCATTTGTAGTCATTAATAACAGCACTGATGCTATGGAAATGTCTCAGTGGGTAAACTGCTTGCCTCACAAGCATGAGGACCAGAGTTCAGATCCCTCTCCACATAAAAAGCTAAAGAAGCAACTGGGGAAGAAAAGAGACAGGAGGCTCCCTAGAGCTCAATGACCAGCGAGCCTAGCCAATCAGCGAGCTCCAGGTTCAGTGAGTAACCTTGTCACAAAAAATAAGGTGGAAACTGATTAAGAAAGGCCAGCTCTTGTCTTATGGCTTCTACATTCTCTCTCTCTCTCTCTCTCTCTCTCTCTCTCTCTCTCTCTCTCTTTCTCTAAAAAAAAAAATAATGGTTAAAATTTATGGAACTCTTATTTTGTGCCAGACAAGAAGCTACTTTATGTTCACTATCTTATTTAATTATCCCTAATACTTTATAAATTATGTACTATTAAGGGGCAATGCTAAAGTTTAATTTAAATACAAATCTGTGTCTAACAAACATAAATTCTACACTTGCTACTAAAGAGTTGTATTGAGTTTTCAAACATTTAAATTTCTCAGAAATCGTAAGAGTCCTGGACTCTATAAACATCTTCTAAGTTTTCAATTTCCTTCCTTCCCAGTGCACGCAATCACCATATGAAAGCACATTACACCTTTTCCACAGAACCAAGAGGATCTTGAATTGCTTATAGTTGGGAGGACATACCTTCTCATGCATGTCTGGCAAATACATTAAAAAATGCTTCACACATTGGGCTTTAAAATCATCCAGTCACAAGAACATGTGGTCTAGAAATCTGGTATCCAGCTGGAGAGGGAAAGCGTAATGATCTTTGGGCATAGTAAATGTCTTTCTTGGTAACAAAATTTATTGACCCCCAAACAGCTAAGCAAGCCAATGTGAAAACTTTGAACCAAGCTTTAGGGATTATGGAAAAAAAAAAAAACCTATAAAGCTATAATACTACAACAAGGTTGTCAGTACCTTCAAAATGTAACTGTTTCTGTTGCTAACTTGTGAGCTTACTATACCAAAGCCTGGAATATGCACATGACACAGAAAAGGGAAAGCAGAAAAGAGTCTGACATTTGAGGACAAGATCTGAGTAAGAACTTTCAAAGAAAGTAGGAATTTGAAAAATAAATCTCAAAGGAAATAATGAAGTTGAACCAGTCCACCAAGTTCAATATGAGGCCTATAGGTCACAAAGCATCTTTAAAAACCCCACAAAATAAAAGACATGAATGTGGGAAAAGGAATTTCTAGGGAGGAGGGTGGGAGATGGTGGGGGGTAGAAGGCGAAAGTAATTAGAATGCATTTTATGCATATATGAAATTGTCAAAGAACAAATTTTAATTAAAAACTACAAGTATCCTGATGCATAAAAAATCAATTCCACTTAAGTGTACAGAGAAATGAGTAAGAAGAGAAGGAAGAGAGGCTATATGAAACTAAAGAGAACATTTATATTGATATGGAGGTGAAGGGAGTATCTATCAAAGCAGATGAAATCCTATACTAAAGCCATCATGAATTTGGAGCAAAGTATACAGCATTACAGGAGATGAGCAAGTTAAGGTTAACATCACAGCATCTATATCACCAAGTGCTGAATGAGCTAAATGATTAAATTTAATAGCCATATAACCAAACATATATACATGAAAGGAATAAAATGCCCATACTATTTTAAAGAACAGTATAATCTCACAAAAGGTGACAACGGTTCTCACCAAATACAAACTTGAACTCATAGTGACAAAAACATGGGCTTAATTAAATTCACAAAGTCCTAATATGGATGGTATTACTAACTGTTTGTACTATCAAATGTTTTTCACATGGGAAGTCATTCTTCTTTAGTTAATTTTCGTGTGTGTGTGTGTGTGTGTGTGTGTGTGTGTGTGTTTGTGTTCATTATCAGGTTTGTGAAGTCAAGTAATGGCCACACATGATGGCCTTTAATCTCAGCACTCAGGAGGCCTCTGAGAGTTCAAGGCTAGCCTGGTCTATAGGGAGTTCCAGGCGAGCCAATGCTACACAGTGATATCTTGTTTCAAAACCAAAACCAATACAAAACAAAATACATAAATATACAAATAAGACTCATTTGGTGAGAAATGAAGATTTGGGTAATTCTAGATTTGAAGCAATCCTCAAAGACTGGGTCTAGTTTGCAGAATGCAGATAAGCAAAGGAAGGCTTTAAAATCTATTCAGCTTAGCTTGCATCCAGTCACTGAATTCCTGTCAGCAGTTGTCCATTGTTAATTTTTCATAAATGTATTCACTAAACAAATGTTTATTAGGGACTAACACAGAGTAGTACATAACCAGATGCTGAGGGTACAAACATGGAAAAGCCATAGCCCCACATTTGTTCCATTTTATTTTCAATTATTTCAAGCACAGTTTCTAAAGAAAACCTTACTGGATAAATGCCATCATTTTAGGAATTCATATGTTTTATACTTCCTTTTTTTCAGTGGAGAAAAAGTTTATTTGGCTTGCAACTCCCAGTTACAGCCCATTGTTAGGGGGAAGTCAAGGCAGAAACTTAAAGCACCACCTCCACAGTCAAGAGCAGACTTGCTTAGTTCTCAGCTAGCTTTCCCTGTTCCTACACAGTTCAGGGCTCGGCTCAGAAAACGGTGCCTCCCACATTCACTCACTTCAATTAACAATGAAGACCCCCCCACCACCACCATGCATATCTTGTCTGGAAAGTTCCTCAGTTGAAACTCTTTTCCCATGTGGTTCTACGTTTTGTCGAGCTGACAGTTAAAACTAACCAACCTGTATGTACATCTAGAGATGCACCTGGCCCTGAGCCAGCTAAGAGGCTGTCAGTCATGTCTCTCCGTCATACTCAGTAGAGGCAATGTTCTACAGTGGGGACTGGGATTCGTATGGAAGTATTCATTCAGAGATAGAAGGGCACCCATCTAAGCAGCCTCCTCCAGTTTCTGCTTTCTTGCTAGATGTTAATGGGGAGATATCAAACCCTCCCACTCACCCTATCACCACCTCAGTGTGTGAATTTGTTCTCATTCATTATCCTAAAATGAGTTCGGGGCTGGTGATGCAGCACAGTGGTAGAGCATTTGCTTAGTATGTGTAAGGTTCTGGGTTCAATTCCCAGCACCATCAAAAAATGTTTGTTCAGTTTAGAGGATTAATTGATCACCAATTCAAAACTGACTCTCAAAGCTTATGTCTCCTAAACCTATTTTGTAACCCATATATTCAATGCCAAACTTTTATTTATAATTTTTATTTTATGTGTATGAGTGTTTTGCCTGCATGTACATAGTGCACCCATGTTGTGCAATGCCTATGGAGGTCAAAAAAGGGTGTCAGAAGCCCTGGAACTGGAGTTACAGATGGTTGTTAGCTGCCATGTGGGTTCTGGGAATCAAACCCGGGTCCTCTACAAGAGCAGCCAGTGCTCTTAACTGCTGAACCAACTCTCCAAATACCAATTTTTTGTGGAGGATCAAATGCAGGACACCCCCAGCACAGGCACACCATGCAAACATTCCACCGGAACTAGTTCCCAGTCCTTTTAGCTCTTTCTATTCAGTTTTTATTTATTGAGACAAAATCTATACTTCCTTTTTAAAAGTGTATGCTTAAGCTCAGAAGCTTATTGATGATTAGGTCACGCCATACTATCATTAAGAATCACCCCATTCCTTGACACAGAGATCTCACTGTCTCTTGAATTTCAATGAATGTCTCTTCAACGAACACCCGTGGGATTTTATTTTCAGCATTGCAACTTTCAAGGAATGTTTCCAAAGCCTTCATTGCCGGATACATCCCACTTGATACAATCATTTCCTCAAATACTCCTGCATATACTACAGCATGGCTGCCAGTACCGCCATTCCATTTAAACTGCCCCCAATTCAATAACTACTGCAAAGAGCAACACTACTTTGAATTCGATTTTGCTAGAATAAGAAATGTACCTAGAATAGGTAGGAACACTTACTATTATGTCTCCTAGCACAGTACATGGCACAACTAGAATCTTGATTTCCTAAACAATAAAGGTGGCAATATGAATTACTTATTAAAATAAGACTTCAGAAGGTCAGTTGTGCATAGTTAGGGCATATTTATAAAAACTAAATTTTCCTTTATTCATTTTGCATATACTATGCACTATGTACAAATTTGCATTTTGAGGCCTGGTAGAATTATGGAATATTACTTCCTTAGTAAGAAGGAATTATACTCATTCCTCTGGAGTCATTTTTATAACCATACTAAGCTCAAAACACTGTCCAAATAGAACTCTCCACTATAAGGCAATTTTTATTATAACTGTACATCTATTTCTATGAGTCCCTGCAGAGAAAGGCCCAATCTCTTCCCTAACACTTAATCAATTTGGTCCACCTCCCTAGAGCCCTTTCTAAGTGAGGAAACTATGGTCCAAAAAAGAGAAGAAAGTCCAATTTTGTACAGTATATACAAAAAAGTTTGGAATGACAAAAGCCTGAATCTGAACTTTGATGATCATTTTTGATCTGAATATCTCAGTATGTTAGCAGAAAGCATATGACAGATTTTAGAATCCCTAGTATGAAATAGGTGCTCAATAAAACGGACATTCCAGTTACTGTCATCAAACTAGTATATGCATGGGTTGTTAAGAACTTAAAGAAAATGAAAATGTGGGCAAGTCAGTATTTATTTGGTGTTTTAAGCTTGACGTTAGCCAAACTGAACACCTGAATAGTCAGTCTGAGAGAGTACAAGGGACCAAAGTGGAAAAAGGTAAACAGCTACTCTAGGGACAAAACACAGAGCTGATGCAAGAGCATCCTTAGAGATGAGAACAAAAGTTACCCAGATACTAGCAATGTCAGTGAATTAAATACATCATGTTTTATATATTCAAAATAAAGGTACAGTCCTCCGTGGTGGCATAAAGGACAACGGTATCTTTCCTGGTCTTTGAGAGTATTTTTAAATACATTTTTAAAGGGAAGATTAATTTAAAGGGAAATAAAATGTAAAACGAGAAACTTTAGGTATATGGGCACTTATTAATGAGAACAAAAGAAAAAAATCAAATGTCCCTGATTTTTTAAACATATAAAAGAATTCTCAATAGAGTATAGTAGTTATGACTATGCTTTAGGTGCCAGAAAGCCTTGGTCATAATATCAACTCTTTCCTACTCAATGAAAAACCTCAACATAGTTCTTGAAACAAATTGTCTTTCAGTTTCCTCATCCATAATGTAGTTTCCATAATAGTATCTCACTAGGTTGTGTTTTTAGATTGTAATGAACTCATGATTATAATGTATTTTTAACAGAGTCTCATGAAAAGTGACATGAAAGTTTTCTGAAATAAATCATCGGAATTCATCTTGTTCAGTATGGAAATAGGAAACTGATAATCCTCATCCCACTACTTTATAACATCTACATTTAAAACAATGATGTCACGTATTTTCTCTGAAGCCATTAAGTTCCTTACATAAACACAAATTGAGAAATCCAAAAGATAAAAAATTAAGGCAAATGGCTCAGCTGTTTCTTTTCTTTCTTCCAGAAGGTTCTATAGGTGAAAAATATGCAGAGATACATTTTGCTTAACACAGTGAAGGACCTCCTCACCTTCAAGCTCTCCAACAACATAATAAACTGTTTTCCTAGGTGGCACACTCACCAAGCCCCTCCCCCAACACATACACACACATTGCATTTCTGTCACACTGAATGGGAAACTAGACCAGAAACTTCAAAAGCACAAGTTTAAGATGCCAGCCCTCAATGATTATTTTCTTTAAAACATTTAGTATCAGAGAGGAAATGCATGGTTAGTTAACTCATGTGCTATGTGTCTATGTGTATAGTACTGATGGTTGGTTCTTTGTTTGTTTTAGGGTAACAAGAAGGCCATACAAGGCAGCCTCCTTCATCAAGAGTTTACAATGTACTCAGATAATCTCACACTTAGAAACTTGTAGAGATGGTGTATGACTTAGCTCAGAATCTCACTTGCTTTATAACCACAAACTGCTAGAAATATAAAATAACAAGCTGTGCCTATTTGAACACTGTCTTAACCAAAGGAATTATTTAATGTAAATCACAGTGACTCTTATCTATGTTAATAAAAGAAATAATCAGGGCAGGGTTATTGTTTACTTTAACATAAATGGGGAAGTTGCATCTATGAAGATCTTCAAAATGCAAAGCACTTCATTGAGAAAAGCAGATCCAGAAAATGCATGAATAAAAAAAGAAAGAACCTACACATTTCCATTGTACATAAGAATCTGTGCTTTTTCTTGGTAGATGACTTTTTTAGTCATCAACACAAGCAGGTCTGAAGCAAAGATGCATTTCCCCACTTTTTTTTTTTTTTTGCTTTCCTATGAAACCCTGAGTCACTGTCATGCAGAAGACAAAGGACTACAGAGAATACAGGACTTGCTGACAGTTTTAAAAACGAACGAGTGACAGAGTCAGCTCAAGAGATAAGTTTAGACAGCCACAGTTCAGTTGTACACTTTTTTTTACCTTTGAGAAAGCTTTAAACTCTACCTCACCCCTTTTCCTAATCTATTCCCTCATCCCAACCTCAGCTTTCATCCTCTCCTGAAGAACTTAATTTTTATAACATGACAATATGATCACAAAACTGATGTCACAACCCTCCACTTAAAATCATTATATTTAGTTGATTGGGATGTTGGTATAAATACTTTCAAATTTTCAGAAGATTTAGCGTATTGGTCTCATTTTCCAAAGCAAGCTTTACAACTTCAGGGAATCTGCTAGGGAAGTTCACAAATGAAAAATAACTTCATTATTTGATGTAAATTAGTTTTGATGGTAAACCAGGGACTCAAGTCCAAAAGAAAGCCAGGTGTAGAACAAGTGCTGGAAGCTGACAGCTTGTTGGTAGAAGAGAGACCACAGTGGGTTTTACATAGACCAAGGAAAGCTATAGCATACATCTATGTGAGTATACTACACAGCTAAAAATCAGCAAAAATGAATGTACTTGGGGTGGTGTGTGTGTGTGTGTGTGTGTGTGTGTGTGTGTGTTGGAAACAAAGGAAGGGACCAAATCGTACTGTCTGTTGGCTGAAAAGGAAGCAAACCTACTGAGACACTGTACTAAATACATGACACAATTGTTTTCTATACAAAATGTGTCATAATCTAACACTTCATCTCAAACCCAAAGAAATTGGACTTTAGTCACTGAAGCAATTAGAAATGGAAACAAAATAATTAACTAGGGCAGCAGAATGGAGTTCTATAAGCGGAAGTTTTGTATAGGAAGGTGTACATAGGCATACCGCCCTGGAGTTTTGTTTTGGATTGGTTTTGTTTTAGCATGGGCCTCATGCCTACTATGCAAGTGCTGTACCACCAAGCCACAACCCTAGTTCAAGGTCCAGGGCTTCTTAATACAAAGTGCTTTAGAATTTAAAAGAAAATTATACCTAAAGGAAAAAAAACAAAGAAAGCTCATGAGGTATTAATAACATTTAAAGTTTGGTAGAAGAAATATACTCACTATTATGCACTTCATTCAGTTAAATGTTTATATACAATTTTGCATACAAATGTTATTGTAAAATTATATATAATTTTTAGCAATGTATCAATCTGTCTATAATTATTAACAGATTGAATATGTATACTGACTGTTTAAATAATGAAGTAATTTTCATAGAAAAAAATCAATCTGAATCACTTGTGCTGTAAACCTCTTCTCACTGTTATCCACAAGAGTGCGGCCCAAGTGTTTACAATTGACAGCAGGCACCACCTAGTGGCAGAAAATAGAATTGTAAGCATAGTAGCTAGACCAAAATAAGCAGCCCGCTTGAGGCTCTTTGCAGACACAATTTAAGAACAATGCATGAACACGGGATATACAGTGAAACAGAACTTCCCTAGCAGACACGAGACAGTGGATTTTATCCTCTGAATCATACAAAGAAAGAATGAGTAGGTATCTTCTAAAATGTTGGGAATCAGTATGGAGAATCTTAAAAAAAAAAAAAAAAAAAAAAAAAAACTATAGACAGACTTACCATATGACTCAGCTGTATCATTCCTGGATATTTACTCAAATGACTCCAAGTCAGCAAATCCCAGAGATCCTTCCACATCAACGTTTCTTGCAACACTACTGACAATAGCTAAGTTACAGAACCAATTTCTGTGTCCATCAATAGAAGAATGGATAAAGAAAATATAGTTCACATACACAATAGATTTTTTTCCAACAATAAGGAAATTATATCATTTGCAGAAAAATGGGTGTACTGGACACAATATCAAGCCAATATCAAGTTAATTAAGCCAGTTTCAAGAAGATATATGTCACATGTCTTCTCTTAATTGTGGGTCCTAGACTTTATAGGTACATGAAATTCTATATATACAGATGATATGAAAGCTGAAGCAAAACTATCTAAGCAAACAACGGGAACTAATGGGGGGGAAAAGAAGATGTTATCAGGTGTAGAGGGACATGCGCAAAGTACATTATAAACAAACATGTACTTATGCAACTCAGTGCAACAGAAATTTAATTGCCAGCCAACTAAAATAATGCATTTAAAATGACTTCTTTCTCATTTTTGTGATATTTCAAATATATACAAATTACTACAGCTGCGGGATTTGCATAATAATTTCTACAAATAGGTAAAATTCAGAAACCGCATTGAGCTTCTCTCCCATAATCAAGCGTGTTTTGCATAGGTGCCCAAACTAGTATAGGTTAAGTAAGCTATCATCATGACTAGAAAAAGTTGGCTGAATTTTTTGTAATTGTAAGAGGATAATGTGACATGGAATTATGAACATAGGAAATAGTCAGGTGTGGTAACACAAACCTGTGATCCAGCTCTGGGAGACAGAGGCAAGAGGGTCATGAGTTGGTCAGTCGGGGCTTCACAGCCAATTTGATACCACCCTGGGTTTCATAAGTTCAAGGCTGTACATAGTGAGATCCTGTCTCAAAACAAGGGCTGGGGCTATAGCTCAGAGATATACCTAACAAGCCCAAAGCCCTGGGTTGCATTTTCAACAGAAGAAAAAAATCGATACATAAGAGATAGCTTTTCATCATCCGTTTTGTGAAAACATAAAGCACAGTAATGTCTGAAATCACTAGATATGTGAAATAGATTCAATTTGCAAAAGTATTAGATGAATTTTTAAAAATCATTATTAGAAACCAGTTTTGACGGAAATCTTTTCAAAATAGCAGTCCTATTTTTTGCCTTGGCAAACAGCATACAGTAAATCTAATCAAATTTTCACTCATTAGTACATGACTTGGACATGTTTTCTTATATTTAATCTAGAAATGCCATATTTTCCTTACCAATCAAGTAGAGATTTTTTTTATGGACTGTACAGTTCATATAGTTGGGTTCAAAGTAACATTTCACTATATTTTTTAAAAAAGTATGGGTAAACCCCACTGAGATGTAAAAATATGATCTCATGGTGTAAATTCAAAACTAAATGTAGAAAATATGCTCCTCACAGTTGCAAAGGTTGAGAAGATAAAAGCAAAGAATGGAGGGCTTTTGGGTTTTGAAATCTAGCAGGAACTCAGAAATGAGACCTGAAACCCCAGAAAAGCATTAACTGTATATGCCGTCTCTGCTAAATTAGTCATGCTGACAGAAATATCAGGAAGACCATTAGTGGTGCTGTAGCAACTAAAGATGGAATCACAAAAAGATAGAATCACAAAAAGATGCACTATTGTATTTGCTTTCGAAATGTAATTGCTATGCTAAGCAGAGGTGAGAAGGGCACGTATTAAAAACCATCTGATGCAACAGAAAGGCTATATTCTAAAGCAGGTGGAAGTTGAAATGATTAAGCAAGATTCAAAGGAAGGGAATTATACATCAGAGGGACAAAACTAGACTTTTTAACTTTTTAGGATCGAACACACAGTAGGTTTTCACAGATATTACTGTGACAATTGAATCCTAATATTCTAATATGGAACTTATTAAATGTTTCATCCTGGTAAATAACTTTGAGTTTCATGTAATACACACACACACACACACACACACACACACACACACACTGCTCTTGCAGAGGACCTAGGCTTGATTTTCAGCATGCATATTAGGTGATTTACAACCATCTATAACTACAGCTTTAGGGGGATCAGATGCCTCTGGCCTCTATGGGCACTTGCACGCAAAGCACACACACACACACACACACACACACACAAACACAATTTTCACATAGTAAACTATTTAGAGCACACCATATAGGATACTGTGTATTTTTGTTATGATACTAAAAGTTTTAAATAATTTATAATTCTTATTGCTCATTACACCAAGAACACCAAAATGAACTTACTCAATTTTGAAATGTACAATACTGAAGAAAATGTGGTATCTCCAAAGAACACACAAACAGCATTTTGATTTGTATTGTACTTTTCCCTCTACTTATGAAGTAGACTATTGTGAACATACACACAAAACTTCAACATTCTCCTACGGAAATGAAAATCCACTTAAGCAAAATGTTATTGATATTTCAAAAACTTTCTCTAGAAAACCAAACTTCAAGAAATTTCAGTGTTAATTACCTTTCTTCTTTTTAAAAATATTTTATTATTTTTATTTTATGTATATTCATGCATTGCCTGCATGCATGTAAGTGCATATGTGTCATGCAATGCCCGAGGAGGACAGAAGAGGCCATTGGATTCCCTGGAACTGGAGTATGAACAGTTGTTAGCTGCCATGTGGGTGCTGGAATTTGAAACCGGGTCTTCTGCAAAAACAGCCAGTGTTCTTAACCTCTCAGCCATCTCTCCAACCCCAATTACCTTTATTCTTCTACTTCACCATTCTAATTCAAAATGATGCACAAGTATTTGAAGTTTTTATAATATTAACGACAGAAAATCATTTCCCTCCAAATGCAAATGTATAGTTATAAAAAATGAAATATGTACATGTAAAATTTCAATAATGACACTTCATTTTACACTTCTAACAGGCTCCCTTACACTCTTCTTACTGAAATATCTAATAATGCTTAAATTACATTTCATTAGAAAAGAGACACAGAATATTAATGTTATGCATTCTTTCACCCCACAAACTCTACGAGCTGGAGTTTTCACTGAAAGCCAATATATGTTGAACATTCTTCATCTAAATTTTCAAATCTGAATTTCCCACCAAACTGGAATAGTTTGAATGCCAACATGATGTCACATGTGGAAAATTCCACACCATCAAACTTTCTCTCATGTACACACTTATTTGAAATAATATAAAAATACCTCAGTCTATGTGTATAAGGTGTACATGATACATAAATGAATTGCAAATTTAAACTTGAGTTCCACAAGATGTCTCATTATGTACGTAAATATAATCTCAAATCCAAGAGAAGGAGCATTCACCTTGTGACAGTTCCTAATACTGGCCCTGGTTTTAAAATAATTTTCTCAACATCAAGTTTCTATGACAATTTTTATTACTAGTTCCATCCCATCAGATACTATAAAGCCTATAAATTCACATCAATGTCTTATTATGCTAACTTCTGATTTTTTGGAAAAATACAAAGAAGAGATAAACAGACCTTCAAAAAACAAAACCTTTATCTATGAATAGTTATCTCATCAATCTGGAGAGAAATGTTTCTGAAATTCTTTGCAAAAATTTGGTTTTTCTCTCTATTGGAGGATACTGAGAAAAGTGAAGCTTTCCTCAATAATTTACAGGTAAAAGCAAGTGCTTTTACCTGCTGATCCATCTCTCTGACCCCATTCTCATCTTTTTATGGTTGTAAGTTTAGCGTCTATCTGCCTCCATTATGTCCCCCAAAACACAATGATTACATTTTCAGGGGTTGAAAAATTAAATTCAATAAAATACCATGTAGCAAAGACTGCTCTCAGTAATGTATTCAATAAAATGTACTAGATTTGTTTTTGTTTATTTCTTTGGGGTTTTTGTTTGTTGTTGTTTGTTGACTTGCCAGGGTCTCCTTAGTCTCAGCCCACCTCGAAGTCACTATGTGGAGCAGGCTGGCTTGGATAGCAAGGAGGTTCACCTGACTCTGTGTCCTGAGGGCTGCGATTAAAGCGCCAGCACAGCCATGTTTAAATAATGCCCCATCTGTATCTTAAACACTGATAAAGTGGGATATGAATCCCCTGAGTATAGTTTACAAATTTTAGGCTCTTTGGGTATATGCCCAAGAGTGGTAGGGCTAGATCATGTGGTAGATCTATCTCTAGGTCTTTCTGGAATCTCCACACTGATTTCCATAGTAGCTACACCAGTTTGCACTCCTACCAGCAGTGACTAAAAGTTCCCCTTTCCCCACATCCTCACCAGCATTTTTTCTTGTTTGTTTCTTTGGATTTTAGCTATTCTGACTGGGTGGAGTAACATGAAATCTCAAAAGACTTTTAATTTGCATACCCATGATGGCCAAAAATGTTGAACATTTAAAAAATATTTCTCAGCCATTTATGTTTCACCTTTTGAGAACTCCATTTAGTTCCTTGCCCCGTTTTTTAATTAGGTTAGTTTTCTTTGATGTTTATTTTTGTATACTTTGTATATTCTAGATACTAACCCTCTGTCAGAGGTACAGCTGGTAAAGACTTTTTCCCATTCTGTAGGTGGCTACTTCGCTAAAATGATGGTGTCCTATGCCGTACACAATCTTTTTAGTTTCATGAGGTCCCATTTGTCAACTGTTAGACTTAATACCTGTGCTATAGAATTCCTGTTAAGAAAGTTATTTCATGTGACTATAAGTTCCAGTATATTCCCTACTTTCTCCTCTATCGGATTCAGGGTATCACATATCCTACTACAGGCACACCTGTTCATCCGTGTCCACTGCTGCCCTATTCATAATAGCCAGTAAATGGAAACAATCTAGATGTCCATAAACTGATGATTGGATAATGAAAGTATGGTACACTTACACAATGGAATATTATTGAGCGATTAAGAAAAATGAAATTTAAAAAAAGAAATTAAAAAAAACAAAAAAGAAAGAAAAATGAAATTATGAAATTCACAGGTAAATGGATAGAATTCAAAAAGATCATCCTGAGTGAGGTAACCCAGACCCAGAAAGACAAACTCTGCATGTTATCTCTCATAAATGGATATTAACTTTGAATTCTTAGATATGTATGTTTCAATTGGGAAATCAAGAGAGGTTAGGAAAATAGTAACGGGCCAAGAGGGGGAGACTTCATGGGAGGGGGGGGCTAGAATGCAGTGAGATACAGGGGGAAAGGGGAATAATGGAGTAGGAAGGGTTAAATGGTTTGGGGAATGGGAAGGCAGAACAGAGAAGAGAGTACCCAGAGGGATAAGTAACACTAACGGCATTTGGAAAAAATCATATAGAAACCTATCACAATAGAAGTTTCCTAGAGTACATATATATGCAATAATATATGCAATATAAAGATATTAAAAGGAGTTACCCTATAACAGGAGGACATTGCCAATACAGACACCAAAGGTTAGCAAACAAAAAGTCCAATGTCAGCAATGGACTCCCTCTTTTGAAGCTGTTAACAGGGGGTCCCATAGATTCCCCAGACAGTACTTGTCATTGTCCCTGCTCTTTGTTCACCACCAGAACTTGAGTTTAAAACCCTATTGCTGAAGACACTACCTGCATGAGCTGTAGAATAAACAAGGAGAAATCAAGCTGGTGCTGACTGCAAAGATTCATCTCTACTGACTAGCTTTCATAACACTGGAAGGTGCTATGCATATTGCCAGAAGACAAAAGTAATCATCGAATTTGCCCATCTGTAAATCTTGTGAGCTGCAATAACAACTGGTCTAAAATTATAAGCCTACTGCTGTAATAGTGGCACAAATGTTATATGGTGACCAACTGCTCTCTGACTGGATGCAGGCCTAGGAACTCATGACTAGACAGGTCACAGGCCATAATGGAGAAGCTATTACTGCTATTCTGCTAAATGGACATAGTATTTAACCAACTCCTAGTGACTTAATGTTTATACCCATAGAATAATGCATTTCTCAACTCTCACCAGAGAAGCTTCTTCATGCAGGAGATGATGATTAACACAGAGACCTACAATTGGTAAAAGTGCAGAGAATGAGAAACTACAGAGTGTTCAACCCTTATTAGGAGTTCTATATGAAACCTCTGCTCCCAAGGTTCAGAGATCATTGGGGAAGAAGGGGCAGAATGATTGTAGGAGCCAGAAGTGATGAATGACTACACAGAAACAGTATTTTCCAAAAAGCTGGGCAGTTACTCATATGAACTCACAGCAATGGTGACAGCATGCATAAGACCTATGGAAGGTCAAGCCAGACAAAATCCCAGGATGGAGGTTGGGAAGTGGGTTAGAAGCTGTAACCCTAGCTGAGGAACTGTTCGGAGACTAAGTCAGTTTTCTTTAAGACTATGACAGTGGGTAAGTTAACCAGGCTCTAGTGGATGGACCCCCATACTGAAGGGCATTTGTGGACACAAATTAAGAGTCCATAGGCTTTAACACACACACACACACACTCTATATACCGTGTGTGTGTGTGTGTGTGTGTGTGTGTGTGTGTGTGTGTGAGCATGTATGGAGAGAAAGAGAACATAAAATTGGGTAGAGGGTAGTAAGATAGGGAAATGGGGCAGATAGGGGACAGGGTCTGAATATGCTCAAAGTATATTGGATAAAAATTCTTTAAATATTCATTTAAAAATTATATAATGGTTCCTGGTAGAATTTAGAATCTGCATTACAGTAATATTTAATCTTTAATATATACTTAATACTGTAAGTATTACTGTGCTGTAAGTATTACATATATATCTCTTTATGGAATGCAACTGTTTTCATATAATCTTAGCTAAAATTTAGAAAACAATCAGAGGAAAATAACCCAGAAAAGATTTTGAATATTCCAGCACTCCAATGGCAGGGATGCTGGGACAGGAACTTGTCTTCACTATAGGCTGTGAGCCAGGGATATTATTCAAATTATTTAACATTTACAGCACAGTGATGAGCCACACAGGGCTGATGCCTTTCTAGCGGGTGTGGTTATTTTTGCTTATGAATGATGGAATGTACAGGTGAACAGGAGAAAGGGAACTATGGCTTCTACTTAACCTTGCAGAGGTATACCAATAAGCACCTTAATACTGCAAGCATACACTGATGCATGCTCCCGGAAATAAAACTTCTACTTTGTGTTAGGTACTTTCTAATGAACGGCATACACAAATTCCTTTGGCATTATGCACAATGAGAAGGTATATATCAGAGTTTAGTGGGATTTGAGTCAATGAGCAATGAGGGAAATGAGATTATGAGATTTTTCTAAAGATCCAACCATGAAAAGCATAGGGGGGAGGGAAAGGAGGAGGAGGAGGAGGAGGAGAGAGAGAGAGAGAGAGAGAGGGAGAGAGAGAGAGAGAGAGAGAGAGGGAGAGAGAAGAGAGATGTTTGCAAATATAATAACTCTTGAAATCTAAAATCCAACTGGCATGCAATAATTAGGAAATACAAAGGAACTGGTTATTATTGTTTCTGCTGTTTATCCCAGTAAAATCTCTAAAGAGTCAGTCACTGAACACATGCAGACTTCTAAAAATAATTACAGTAGGCCAGTAGGCTATAAGGACTATTTATTATTAGTAAGTTTATAAACCTAATTTATCTGCTTACGTATTTTATTTAAGGTATCTTTAAATTTTTTACTGTGTTAGGGGGTAGAACTCGGGATCCTCTCATGCTAGGCAAGCAGTCTAATACTAAGTTTCACTCTACTAGTTAGGAGAATTTCTAATTAAACATTAATAAAAACCACACACATATTAACTATAATTAACTGTTACTTATTGTTACTCGGGTAGTTTGCTTGGTGGGCACATCATTAAAATGTCTGCATTTCATTATAAAATTAACACTGTGATTTAAACATGACGAGGATATTGTTAACAACTTTGTCCACACATGCTAAAAGCCAAAAGTAGGTACATTCAGGCCCTGGATTGACCTCCATTTAATGCAGCATCAAGCCCCAAGAGGCTTCCAGTGTCAGTGCCAAACTAAATCCTTCACTCCTTGCTATTTTAACTGTTCTCACTTAATTCTTTCTTTATTTTTATTGTATGTGTATGAGTGTTTTGCCTGCATGCATGTAAGTGCACATGTTCATGCAATGCCTTCAGAGGCCGGAAGAGGGCATCTAATTCCTAGGAACTGGGGTTACAATGCTTGTTAGATGCTATCTGGGTGCTGGGACCCGAACCCTGGTTGTCTGCAAGAACAGCCACTCTCAACCACTGAACCATTTCTCCAGCCCCACTTTTGTTTAATGCTAAAGTGACTATATCATTATTGTACTGGAACTATCAAATGTGAAACAATATGGAAACATGAAAGTTTACCAATAACCTATGCAAGACAAAACCAGCAAACTAATGTTATTTCATTATTAAACTAAATAACTTTATTTATACCAATTTTGACCAAGTAAAACTTCTAAATGTTGGTAGGAACCCCACATTTTTCAGCAAGATAACTGGAATTCACCACAAAAATTTAGCACTTAGACTCATATAACCAATGATACCATTGGATGGCTAAAAATAGTCATGTTACATTACAAAGCTGGAAAACAGGATGGCATCAATCCAGTTATCAGCCTTGTGTGCTTTCTTACTTTTAGATTTTAAACCATCAATCAAATATCCTGCAAGCACTGATCCTTTGGCATGAGATGATATGTGAGTTAGACATTCTTCCAAACTCGCTGAAAAGAGATAGGCATGTGACTTCTAAAACTCTGTGGCCATGAAAAGGGGGCAGGAAGCAGTGCCAAAGCTGGCTTCTCATTTAAGTATAGATACTTGAGAACCTAGGTGGCTTTTGATTTGATGAAAGAATTCTTCCCTTTTATCTACAATCATTTGCATGTTATTTAAAAGTGATTAATGATTTTTAATAAAGCATGAAATTTCCATTAAATAAAAAATATTAGCAATGGTACACACTGTTTTTATTATGTGTCAGGCACTGTTTCAAGCATGTTCACATATACCAACTTATTCATTATTCAAAACAATCCTGTAAGGTAGGTTCTATTATCACTGCTTTTTACACAGATGAGGAATCTCTCTCTCTCTCTCTCTCTCTCTCTCTCTCTCTCACACACACACACACACACACACACACACACTTTAGCTATGCCCCTCCATCCATCCACACACAAGCACTAATGGGTTTTCTCTGTCAATGGATTAGTCTATTCTAGACAGTCCATATAAATCAAATCATTTTATATGTGGCTTTTCATGACTGGGTAATATTTTTAAGGCTCACCCATAGTCACATGCTGTTTGTTTTTATTCTTGAATTATGTGTGGGCATACCACACTTTTGAGTACCTACTCACCAGCTGATTGACATTTGGGTTATATCCACTTTTTTGCTATGCAAGTCAACAAAATTTTTAAATAATAGGATTAAGCAAAAGAAGGAGCTTCATGGCAATACATGATACTTTGTGATGCTCCATTTATAGAAAATAATCTAGACCCCTTACCTTAACACTGAATTTCATTTCAAAACTTGCTCAGCATTATACCCTCAGAACCTAGAAATATGGCTGACTTATGGGTATATGCTTGGTAAAATATGTTGGATAAAAAATAAATGCAACAAAAACAAAAGCATGTAAGTGAGCTTAAAGGAAAGTTGTCAAAGTCATGAGGTCAAATATCAGGGAAATAACAATCCGTAGTTTATTTTTATTGGCATTATTATTTTTGCTGCTATTATTTTGAGATGGGGTCTCCTATGCATCCCAGGCTAGCTTTGAACTTGCTACGTAGCCCAGCCTGGACTTGCATTCACTGTAAGCCTCCTGCCTCAGTCTCCTTACTACAATGATTGCAAGTCAGCTACCACACCAGGATAACCTATGATTTAAAATGTGCTATGGATAAACTCCATGCATTGACTCTTTTACATTAAAATCTCCTGCACAAAATATTCTTTTTCTTTACTTTTATATTTGAGTTTTTGTTTATTTGCTTGTTTGATGCTTAAGACAGGGACTCCCCATAGCCCCAGCTGTCCTGAAACTTGCTATGTAGACAAGGCTGGCCTTAATGTCACAGAGGGTCTGCCTGCCTCTTCCTGAACAAAATATTTTATCAAAGTATCAGGAAGTGCCATCATTGAATAACAGTAAACTTCACCATAAAATATATATTGTAAAAATCTGGAATACTAAGGAACACTATTACTGACAACATCATGCAAAACAGAATTATTCTCCACAAGTGTATTGTTATTTCCATGATAGACTCCCCCCTCCACTTCTAAGCATTTGCAATTTTGTACCTTGGAAGCAAATTGTAAAACCTACAGCATCTGTTGTTCCAGATGTTTCCTATCTTTATCCAGTTCTCAGGCCTAGGTGGGTAACATATGAAAACACAGGTAGCATATTCAAGTTCCCAAATATTTTTATGCTTCCATAATGCAACTACGGGGTTATAAACACAGCCGGTGGAGTTAGCTCATTAAGTGGAAGTATTGATGTTTCTGTTCACTAGCACAATGTCCCCAGGCATACTATTTAAACTCTCAAATCCCAGGATTTCCCATCTGTAGCTTCACACATGGTCCTGGGTACCCAGGCCCTCCCATTCAAGCAACTCCCAGGCAACAAGAGGTTTTCCAATAGTTTTCAATTACTCTTCTACAACCCCAGTGTACCGTCACCTGTGCTCTACAGAAAATGTAACACACCTAACTGAACTTCCACAGAGAAAAAAAGAGCATTAGACAAGTTGAGGAAGTTGGGGGTGAGTATATTAGAAATACATTGTATGGATGTATGACATTTTCAAGGAATCAATAAAAATATTAAACTAAAAACAACAGTAAAGCTAAAAATGAAAAGATAAATAAGAATAGCAAGCTCATAGAGTTGCTCTGAAGAGTAGATGAGACAATGTCTGCAAATTGTTAAATAATCTAGCACACAATCAGTGGCTGTTACTACAAATTGAGCATCCCTAATTTGAAAATTTGAAGTCCAAAATGCTTGGAGCTTGGCTTTGGAAATCAAGACTTTTTGAGCATTGACAGGTTGGCTTAAATAGAAAATGCTATGTCATGGAACTTTGTTTCATGAAGAAAATTATTTTAATGTAAAAAGTTACTTTCAAGGTATATGTATATAAGGTATACGTACAGCATAAATGAATTTCATGTTTAGACACAGGCCTAACTCCAACGATATCTCATTGTGTATATACAAATAATGCAAAATTTTAAACATCTGATCTTAAGCATTTAAATTACTTAACTTGCATAGGAAAACAATCTAATGTTATGTCAGTTCTTCCTGCCACTTTTTAACATGATCTCAATGTTTCTCTACTTAAATTTTCTCCTTATTAGACAGTTTTGGAGTTAGACCCACTCTGAAACTAAAGACTATCAACTAATATTACATTTACATAAAATCACATGATTAAGTAATTTATTTTAGGTAAGTTACTACATGGAGAGATTCCATTCAAAAAGATTCCCAGCTCCTCCTTCTCCTCCTGTTCCTCCTCCCCGCCAACCACACCATAAAGCACGACACCACAGATCTTGGGATGAAATAGAAGTTAAAAATCTTCTGTGTAGATTTCTATTTGTCGCAGGAGGAAGGTAGACATATTTTCTACTTAGAATGTCCTATTATAAACTCATAACACATAAGCAGTCTGTAAATAATGCTTTTTAAACAAGATGACACAGAAAGTGATATACATATTCCTGAGGCAATTTCCCAAGGATATAGTGAGAGTGAACTGGGCAAAGATTGCTTTGACAGGATACCAGGGTTGGTAGGCTATCAAAGAAAGAAAAGGTGTTTGCAAAAGTCAACCATAATAGTATATCTACCTTGTTTCCTGGATTGTGGAAACTTGCTTTGTTTCATGTGAAGTTCTGTAGTTTCTTTACTAGAGACAGATACATTACCACCTCCCCTTTGTGATTACGGTAGAGCGAGGAAGAATAGATCTTTAAGGGAGTGACTCTAGATAGGCTGACTACACTAGTGGATGAACATGCAACAACAGACACCTGGATAGGAATGCTTGAATGGATAGGACTTAACTTAAATGACAGACAACCTGAAATATGGTGGAAGGGCTATGGGGGGGGGCGGGAAGGAGGGAGGGGGTCTAAATTTGTATTATATGAAATACACAAAAACTCAATAAAAATAGTAAAAATAAAAATTCAATACAAATATATTTTAAAAAAGAAAGTCCCTTTAAATGTAGAAATAAAAGGGTAAAAAATAAAAGGGTAAAAGAGTAGACTTACCAGTTTCAATAATGGAAGAACCAAATCCTTGGCCAGTAAAAGAGGATGTGGACCTTTGGATACCAACACAGATTCTTAGGAACACTGGTGGTGTACTAAGAATTCATGTTAAAGGGTCAAACATTAGCTAAAGTTTTCAATTTGAGACAAGAGAGAATTCTGATGAAGAACCAACACAAGAGAAATTGAACAAAATTTGATTAGAAGTGAATACTTCTCAAAGTTCAACAAAACCAGACTTCCTTTCTTTAGAAAAAGACAAGGTACTTGGCATCCTAAAATAAATGTTCCCCCAATGCAATGCAGCTGGCCAGAGGTGGAGGCAAAGGCTTTTATTGAAAAGCCATTTTAAGAGGGGAATGTTTGGAAACACTCTCTCATCACTCACTCTTGTCTTCCTTGCTGGAAATTTTCCACTTTAAGCTCAACAAACAAGTCATCATTTCTTTGGTATTTATTACAATATTAATCATACATACACGTGCATGCACAAACATGCCCCTCAAAAGAAAATGCAGTCGGACATTTTGGGAAATACATTTTTTTCTGTTTGTTTTCCATTTTAAATCTTTTAATGTCTATGTGTAAACCTTTATAAGTACGGAATTTCACCGAGCAATTACATTCTAAGCATGTGTATTGTTAATAGTCCTCAAACCCCAGAAGCATCTCTGTACCAATTCAATTTCTTCCCTGAATCTAGTAAGCAATCATAATATATGAAACTAGAATGCAAGCCCTAGCAAGGGGGCTGAGATCTTATGATGGGAGTTATTTGGTAACACGGAACAAGGTTTCTGAAGAGATATCATACAAGATCAATTAAAGATGCCTAAAGTTCACAACTTCATTTCCAAACTAATTTCTTCAAAGCACTAGCCTTAACTTAAACAATATGAACTAGGCTTTCTTTGCCACCAATCCTACCAATTAACAAGGAAACAGCTGCAAATCCTTGATCACAGGTTGAAAAAGCCCAGCCACACCATTATTTAGTCATTTTTACCTGCTAAATTTCTTCACTTGAACAAAGAAAAAGGATATCTGCAATAATTCAAGTTGTGGAATCATTCTGTTTGTTTCTCTATCTAGGATAGTGTACAAATCGATTTTCTCCAGTGTAAGATGAAAAGGAAGAAATTGAAGCCAAACAGAAAAGAAAAAAAGAAAAAGAAGGGAGGAGGGGAGTAGAAAAGAAAGAAAGGTAGGGAAAAATGAAAAGAAAACATTTGAACTAGAAAATAAAGAAGAAATTAAAAGCAAAAATTCTACAGACGTTTTAGAATGTATTTTCCACATATTTTTCCCTTGGGTTGAGGGGAATCTTTGGTTACTGTTAATTTGTATGGTGTGTTCTCTTGGCATGAGGATGTTATTAAACTATTCTGATATTCTTAAATTCTTATCAACAAGTGATGTTTGTATAGTAGCTTCAGGAGATGTGTAAAAAGTCAAATGCTTACATTCAAGGGACACACACACACACACACACACACACACACACAAATATAGGTTTAATGCAATTTAATCCTTGGAATGTGGTATTCATTCCAACCATCAATTCTCAGGCATTCCATCTATGAAAGCTTCTTTCCCTAGAACACGTGGTGAAGTTAAACAGACTGTGAAACTGGTTTTGATCATTGGTATTGCTACAATAACTTCAAAGATGTAAGTTTTTCATTGGTTATGGTGGTAAACATCTGTAATCCCAACACTTGGGAGACAGAGATAGAACGATAAGGACTTCAAGGTCATTGTCACCTACATATCAAATTTGAGGCCAGCCTGAACTTCCTTCAGCAAGTAATGAAATGTGCATCATTTTTCTCTTCAAAGTAAAAAGAAATTTGCAGAACCCTAAATTAGAAAAAAACTTGTGTCTTTGACTAGACCCAATCTAGTGAATGTTTTGTATTAATACCATTTTGTACCAATAGTCATCAGTTTATGAAAAGATAAACAAAATACAGTCTTCTACGAGACAGCTTGGGGACAATGGTTAAAATGAGGAGAAATGAATCTGGAACTGAGATTTCTATCTTTAAATTATATAGTGCAATATCAACCCCACAAAAAACTGAAGTTGACTGTTGTAGCAAAAGGAAGGTGCTAAACTGGTCATTTCTAACATTCTGAAGGACAGATACAGAATCCACATTTAAAAGCAAATTAAAAAGTATTTCTTTGGTGGTTATATCTAAGACTTCATCACGGTTTATAGCTTTCCTCACCCTTTCTTTCATTTTCATTGAGCCTGAGCTGTAAAAATTTAACATTTTCACTAATTCAGTTATACTGCCTTGTTTCTGAAGTCCTATCAAAACAACCTGATCTGTTAATTTGGCTGAATTCAACTGTATTTCTAGGAGTACTAGTGTTCAAACTTATCCCAGGACTTTTATGACAAATTTAAACCTACATGTTAAGGGCAAAAAGAATAAATGGGGACTCAAATTCAAGCTCACCCGAGTTTGTCATGGATTACTTAATGAGACTGCACAAAATAATACTGTGCATACTAACAAAGTTGTTGCTTGATAGACACTGTGTATACATTCCTGCCTCCTCATCAGTCAGCAAATGCATCCAAGTCACTCCCATTCTAAATACAGTTCCTACCTTTATCATCTCAAAAAGTCATCATTTCTTCTTCTGTTCTTAGCTTTTTATTTATTCCTTACCTTACTATAAACTGACTTCTTGTTTTCTCAAAGGAGGCCAAGGACCACTTACATTCTAAACCTTTGGCCTGCATACCCTTCTGATAGCATGTGTCCTCTTCTAAGAACTTTCTCTTCTGTGACAGAAAAAGATCTCTACTCTGTTTCTGACCTTGGGCTGCCTTGGCCATGACTTGGGTAAAAGACTGTCTATCAGTGTTGGCCCCTGTTATTTTCCTTTACATTCTGGACAAGTTTTATTCAACATTGTTCTAGATTTTTCTGCATGGTTCTCCCTAGCGCGCTTTTCCACATTTTACACTCCCAACTTCCTCTCCTTCAGTCACCTTTCAAACCCCTTCTCTTTCTCCTATCCTACTGAAATTATAGGATAAAAGTCCTAGAGAGAACTACCCTTTGGTTATACTTTAGGGAAATAAGATTAGTGTTGTGTTAACCTATATGAAAATAACTGTCTTAATTGGTGGCAAAGGCCAGAGATAGGCCATGCGATAGATAATCCTCAAATCATGAAGAGACTATGAGATGAATGAAGTTATTGTGTATATGGAGGGTATATGTAAAGGAAAGCAAAGACTTGAGGGTGTAATTCTTACCCGCTATCTGTTAGACACCAGAGAGCACCTGCCTGACTAGAACAAATTATATTTCATTACTAAAGAAAATTTTGTCATAACCAAATGAAAGCACCTAGCAGAGCATCTGGCACACAGTAATTGTTCAATAAATGTCAGTTGACTCTGAATAAACACCTATTATAGGACATTTTTATTGGGTGTGAAAATGGGGGTTCAAATTTTATTTCTGTATATAAACTCCTGCCTACAGATATTAAGATTGATTTAAAAGTCCAAAACATTCCTGGAGGTGAAAGTGGTTATAAACACTGGTTCTCCTGCCACCCAAGTGCAGCAAGAGCCAACAACATCCTGCCTGGGCCTGCCAGCACAAGGTAGGGTCAGGGGACGCCTCAGCTTCTATCATCTAGATTTACGTGGTTAAATTCTATGTCAGTATCCACATCAAGCAAATAACAGAGGACCTTTAGCAACACAGAAACAATTGTTGATTGTATATTCTGACTTCCTATTTTCTAAGCATGTCCTAGGAAGGTGAAAGTAAACCATCTAAGTCTAGAAACATGCTTCATAAGATTTCCTTTATAGGGATCTAAGAACACCCTAACACCTGTCATTTCAAGAGAGATTTTCATTTTACTTTGTTCTTTTTAAAAATTATCTAATATGAGAAATAAGATGAGCTAAGGCCTCCTGCCAGGAGCTGAGATGTTCAAGCCGTATCATCGCTGGTTCCAATTCTTGGAACCAAGGAATGATCCTCTCACAACAGTACACAGAAGCTCCACTAATAGCAGTGCTAACATCTGAACTTTCTTTTGGCCAGTATAGGTCCAAAAAATGAGGAATGTGGCATAAAAGATGACCCAAGGAAAAGCAGCAAATCTTGTATTCCCTTTGCCCCTTCCTTCTTCCTCTTCCATTCTACAAGAAAGTTAGTCTCATGGACTACTAAGGATAATTGCCACTCAACAATAAACAGAATCAACTCACCTGTCAAAGGCTTTGAGTGCTATGTACACCTTAAAGTTGTAAATGTAATTTGTAAGGTTTAACATCAGATAACAATACCATTTCTAAACAGAAAATCTAGGCGCATGAAATGAATGACAGCTGTGGTTTCACTGGCTAAAGCATACTCTCTGTCACAGCATTTGCCTCTCACTCTTCCAATTGCCCAACAGTCCGTAACAAAACCCCTAGGAGCTAAAGAGAAAAATATAACTGACACCCTCAAGCAATGACTAATCTTGTTTGGTAAAAGACACATGCTCACTGGAACTGAGAATTTTGAATAACTCACTCACACTCAACCCCCACACCTTATTCAAATTACTCTGTAAATATTGTTTGTACAATAAATGGTATGGGCAAAAGTAGCCCCTAGCCCCAAACATACGCAATTTTTCTCTCTAAATAGCTTTAACAAATAGAATAAAAAAGAAATCTGTCACTCCAGGGTCTGGAAGTACAGGCATCAACAAATTTAGTTTTTATCATTATAAATAAAAGAACATATATAATGGTTTTAGGTTCATTTGTTTGTTGCAATAGTTCAACTCTTTTATGGTGCTTAATTTGTTTTACATCCCATTTAAGAAATTAATTTCCAATTGCACAATGATTAACTATATTTTTCTATTGTTAGTAAGTTTTAAATGTGATATTTCTGAGGAGGGAGTTTAAGCAAATTCATGCACAGAGTACTAATTCATCAATGCTGAAATTATATTGTACTTTCAAGAATGTAACTTAAGTTCAACAATTAGAAATATGTGATGAAAAGTCCAGTTACATTTCAAGTCCTCAGAGCTGAGAAATCAGCATCCTTTAAGGCTCCAAAGGATGTCCACAGGAAAAGGCCTTTGGGAATGAATTCAATATATCTAGGTCAGAAAAAGATTTAATAAAACTGGGAGGGAATATGGCCAGAGGTGGAGGGAGGGTGAAGACAAGACACTTATGATCCTACCAGAAAAGCAATAATAGCACCCTAGAGGACAACATCTTCCTCACAATAATGATTTGATTCAAAGGAACATGCACAAATTGTCCAGACTTCTGAGGATGATTCTAATCTCCTAATGGACTGTGTTCAGTACTTAATGTCATATCTAGTCAGGGGAGTAAATCTTTTTCATTTTCTACTCCTATTTTCTATCTATTAGAAAGAAGATATGGCTATTGCCTTGTTTATATAAATAATCATTCCCATGAATATCTTAGATGCTTGGACACATAACTGTCAAGGCATGGGACTAATTTCAAATTCTTGTCCAGTATGTCAGCACTGAACCCCCCCAGCATCCCTTGGTCACCTTCCTCACAAAAACTAAAAAAGGAAAAGTTTTCTTACCTAGTTTTAATTAACATCTGCTAAAACAATGACTTTTTAAGCTTTTTCATGACAGAACCAGATAGTAATTAACACAATTTACATCCTAACTCAGTACATATGGGCACAAATTTGAAATTACTCTCATCCGAAATGCTTACCTTTGTTAGATAATATGTTCTGATATTTTCTTACTGTTTTATGTAATTTTGTTTTAAAAAGGTATTGATTGCAATCCACTACATGTATTTCATTATATGCTGATCAGTTATCTGACACTTGAAAACTACATGGACAGAACAAATAACTTTTCTAATACAAAGTAATATTCTTAGATCCAAATACATCAGGTTAAATCTTCAGGTTTTATTCTGACACCAGTAATTCGGACTGCAGTAACTGAACCTAAACCAGCTTGATATATATTTTTGGATTATCTACACATAAAGGGTTTGCTAAAAAATGTCAAGAAAATGAAATGCATATTTAAATGCAGCTAGGCGACTAATTATGAATGATTGTTAATATCTAAGCCAACAGGACATCTTCTGGGGGAAATGTTATTGGCTCTTGGTCCAAAGCAGTTCGTGCATAAGAATATTGTCTTTCCAAGTATCACGGCATACACCTTTAATTCCAATACTTGGGAGGCAGAGGCAGGCAGATCTCTGTGAGTCTGAGGTCAGCTTGTTATATATAGTGAGTTCCAGGCCAGCTGGGGCTTGAAGGAGACCCTGTCTCAACAAACCAAAAAAAAAATGTGTTTAATTCAAACTAGAAAAACTTTGGTGTATCTTAACACTCAAACTCAAAAGTGTTCTATCAACATTTTGATACATACTTTTTAGTTCAGTCGCTTTTGTGTTTAAAACTCTGCTCAAGGAATCATCTAATAATAACAAGGGTAATGGGTACACAGTTTATTTGGAAAGCATCTGAAACTTCAGAAAACCTTTCCACTTTTGTGAACTGGTAATGATCAGCAATTCCTGGATTACTGAATATTTAAAAAGCATATGATGACATTTGCCAGGCTCAAAATTGAAACTTAATATTTGGTTTGTTCTACATGTGACAGATTTCTCAACTGCATGACGAAACCCAGGTGTCTGGCCTTCGATGATTGCCTGTATTTTAGAGCTCCAGCTCACCTCTGCCACCACCCACCAAGTTTTGAAGATATAAAATAAACTGAATTTCAGTGTAAAGGACCAAGTCAAGTTCTGGGGTGGGGAAGTGTCATGAAATCTTCTTTATGTGGGTGTACCTACCAAAAGAACTCAGAACTTATAGTTACCATTTATAAACATTGAACAATTCAGCAAATCTGAGGCTTAACAAACTAAGGGGAATAAAGGACAGGCCAGGAAGTCAGGAATTCCTGGATGTGAATTCTGCTCTTAATTCTTTTTTTGCTCTAAATCAATGCCAAGTTCTTTACACCTCAGCTGGTTTACAGCAGGCAAGAATTACAGGAGGGAGCAAAAGTGTTTCCTGGAGATGTCATAGGTTAAATGGTTACTATTACAGCTTTCCAAGGTACTTCCACAAAAATAAAGTACATTTCATGTATTATTTACCTTTATTATATTAGGAGATTAGTATACAGCATGTGTACCTGCTGGGATAACCCTGGAAAAGAGACCACTCTTTCCATTCCTTCTCAAGTTTTTGTCTACTTTAGTCATAATCAGTTATTCAACCAATTAGGAAAATCAATCATGCGATATTACAGGTTTTTAAAGTAGCTGTAACACCTCAGAGTTGAGCATTTTCAGGCAGTTAATGGCCAGTTTGGAGCCCACAACTTTATTAGACAGCTATCGACTGAGCCAGCAACCTAAAGGAAATACCCTCTCCACCCAAGTCCCGGTTTGGCAACCTATGGGAAAGAATTAGCATGTTCCTGTCAAGAAAAGAGGCCTCATTCCCCATGCCATGAGGCCTCTATAGCTAGCTTTGCCCTCACTGCTCCTGAACAATTCAAAGGGAAGAATGCAGTTTTACTTTCTCCCCACCACTTCATCAAAAAGGTGGACTGGCCCCATCGTGGCACTTAATGAATGGTCCTCTCTCCCTGGATTTGGACTGTTGGTCCTCCCAGCCAGTCATTAACTGGCAGGAAATGCCCTCCTCAGCATTCACTATTGTGTAAATAAAGTCATAAACTTTTGAAGGCCAATGCATTCCCAGACCCCAAATTTGCACATGCCAAGGTAAAAATCTTGATTGTAAAAGCACTGCCTTCCAAATTAAACTCAAACCACATGATACAGTCCATAAAATATACAAAACATGCAGACCAGTGACAGATTTATTGCGGCCTTACAGAATAAAGAAAAAAAAATCTCTATATGGAAAACACAGCTACTTTTGACCCAAACAGCCCTCAAACAGGAAGTTTAAAGCAAATCAGCCAGCTGTGGCCTCATTAAGTAATGAAGGAGACCAGTGCAGCCAGCACTTCCTGACATTGCTTGTCACCATTCTGAGACTTCTATTTGAACTTTTTTCTTAGATGGCACAAAATATCACTGAGAGTTCTTTGAAGATAGACACGAGACAGTAAGCATTATTATACAGCCTATGACAAAATGAAAAATGTAACTTTTACAAAATATCATGCACTTAGCACAGATCACCTAGCCTGTCATTTGAACTACATTTTAATGAATGCCAAATAGTAGATTTACATGAGTGAAAGTATTTAGACATACACCCTAGAATCAGACAACTAGACAGCTAGCAGCTTCCTGTTCGTTTAAGATCACAATTTTATGCACCTGATTCATATTAGAAATTGAAGACTATAACATCCCAAAGAAGCAACTTCTTAGAGTTTATCTTGCTCTATTGTGTATCTTCTTCCTTCTCCTCCTCTTCTTCCTCATTATCACTATTGTCATTCTACAAAATGGCTTGTGTAAGTTCGTTTGTGCATATAAGCAGTTACCTAACTGAATCACATTCTAGTTCCTTATTAGTAGTATTAGCAGTAATATTACAATCCTCAGAAAATAAAGAAGTATATGTGGGTTTTTCCAGCCCTATGAAATGCAAAGCACTAGGTCACATTTTTCCAGCCAGTCAACTTCTCAATCACAAGACTTTGAAAGGGGGGTTTCAGTAATACAGTAAAAATATTCTGCCCAGATATTATCACTATGTGGAGTCTCTCAGTATATCCAAATGAGGTCCCCATAGAACCAAGCTTATCTACTTGGAAAAAAAAAGGATTTATACATAATAAAGGGGCAGCCAGTTGATCAAACGTCCTGCCCAAATCCTAGGGTTTCCTCAAAAAATTAACTCCCTTGTACAACATGTCAATCTAAGTCCAGGCCCAACTTTACCTTGAAAGCATATTGACACATGGTCTTTGTGCAGCTGAGGCCATTGTTATAGGCATTCATAAAACAGGTCAAATTACACAGGCTCAGCACCCCAGCATCCCTCCAAAGATTTTATATATTTTGAAGTCTTTAGGCATAAAACATGGTTGGATAACATGCATTGTGTTTGTCTTCATACTTCTGAATGAGCTAATAAGGTGTCTTATTATGGTGTCTCATTACTGGGTAGGGGATGCTGATATAAATGAGTCGGAAGTTTGATTTCTCAAAATCACTTCTGAGAACACACTCACACACACACACACACACAACCTTTTCTAGGATCCTCATTAATTATAGACAACAGGAATTTTATAAATTTCAGAAACACTAATGTGTTCATTACCAAAACAGTATCCACAATCACACCACTGACTGAGCGCATGCTTTTCAGAGGGCAAACGCAAACTCCTCACTCTAGTACTTGGGTGAAATATGAGCCCCACCTTCATGCCATGGGTCTTGTTGAATGTACTGCTATATAATTTAAACAGAACTCAGAAGAACTACTCTGTAATACATGAGTCCCATCTTCTCCCCACACTGTGCTTTCTTTTAAAATTATTTATTTTGTTTGTTTGAGACAGGGTCTCATTATGTAACTCTGGCTGGCCTGGAACTTTCTTTGTAGATCAGGCTGGCCTAGAAATCACAGATATCCACCTGCCTCGGCCTCCCAAGTGCTGGAATTAAAACTGCACCACCACACCCAGCTACTTTAAAGAATATTTCACTAGGGTCTATTAATTGTACAAAATAATGGATTTCATTATGACATGCTCATACATGTATATAATGTACTTTGAGCATTTTCATTCCCTGCCATTACCCTCTGACTCCCCCTCCCCTTCCCCAATTCCTTTCCTTTTACCAAATAATTCCCCCCACCAAGGTACTTTCATGCCTTTATTTTATAGATCACAAACCCAATCGCCTTCTAAAAGGAATTATTTTAGACTTATTTTTATTAAGTGTGTGTGTGTGTGTGTGTGTGTGTGTGTGTGTGTGTGTGTGTGTGTTCTGGTTCCCTAAGAATCCAGAAGAGGGCATCCCTGTAGCTGGAGTTACAGGCAGTTGTGAGCCACCAGACTTGGGTGCTAGGAACCAAATCAGGTCTCTGTAAGAGCAGTATTGCTCAACAACTGAGGCAACTCTCTAGTCCTACACAAACCCAATTTTCATAAAGCAAGAATTCTATGTGTAAAGCAAATAACTGAGAAATTATACTACACACACGCTAATATCACAGATGACACTTTTCTGTTCTGCTTTTTTTGTTTGGTTGGTCCATACAGTTGGAAGACTGAAAAAAAAAGGTGAAAGTGAAGCTCTTCTGTTTTCTAACAAGCCATTCCCCAGCCCAGTTCCTCAATACCCCTGTTGTTTGTTTCTCCATATTGCCACATCACAAGAAACTGCAAGAACTGTACCTAAAAAGCAGTGGTCCTCTGGTCAAAAAAGACGATTGCGGAAGATCGGAAATTGCAGCTCTTGTCTCTTCTACTGTGTGAGCTTTGCTTTTTGGATAAAGAGACACTATTCACACGTATCTCATGGGAAACAGAAACCCATGCAAATCCAACGTGTAAATGGGCAATCAGTGTCTGAATGAAAGTGAGGCAGTTTCACGTATCCTTTTGGGGTTTCATCTGTGACTTTACCACTTTCTAAACTACACATGACAGAAGACACCCGAGTCATAGAATTTCTTTCGTCATTTATTCCTTTTAATCTGGTGAGCCAATTAAAGAACTCTATGGTCTATAGAACTTTATGCTGAAGATAACTGCCCTGGGACACAGGTGAAACACACTAAATGTAACTTTGGGTTACAGAAAACCAGCAGTTAGCTTTCAGGTTAGTCTTTAAGGTCTCATCCCTGAAGCTGCCATTGAATAACTTATCCCTGGGCTTCTTTTGAGCTGCTCCTACGGCCCTCAGCAAGACATTCAAAACCTAGAGAATGTTGCTGTTCATTTTTGGTCAATGAAAATAGAAATAACGATGCTGAGAAGTGCTGGAAGAATGTGCATAAAATGCAAGAAGAAATCCAAAATAGCAATTCTTTTTCATTTATTAAAACTTTTACTCTGACAAGCAGGCATTGGGGATATGAGGTAAAGGCATCCACTAGCCTTCCTACCATGGAGTACATTCCAGAATACCTAGAGAAACCTAAAGAAATCATTCTCAAATTTTCATTCCAAATGTAAGCAATCCCAACAAGCTCAGGATTTTGAGAATCTGTTAGGGACAAATTTAAGCCAATTTGATTCCAAAATGGAAAACCAGATCTTGCCAACCATCAGTCTCTACAATGTTCCTATGGCTTGAGGAGATCAAATAGTCTCCTGGAATTCTTCAGTGCCAATCCCTTGCCTTTCTGTCTAGACTGCTTTTTCTCAATTGAAGGCATTTTCATTCACTATACAGGTATAAAGCAAACTCCTGTCCCAAATCATAAACAAACTGCTTCAGCTCATGAGTCAAGGTAATGTTGATGCAAGAAGGACTTGAGAGTGGACATAATATTTTAACAAGCATGACTAATTGAGTAGTAAATCTCTAATCTGGCTCCTCCTCCCCTTAACTCTTTCTTTTCATGGCTGTTATAAAGTGTTCTGGGAAGCTGGCCATGGTGACAAATACCTATAGTCACAGTTACTTAGGAGGCTGAAGCAGTAGGATCACTTAAGCCTAGGAGTTTGAAATTGGCCTGGGGGCACAGTGAAGCCTTTAAATATATTTCATACACTGAGTTCTGTGATCAAAATAACCTTACAGTATTCACACAGAAAAGTATAAAATCGCACACTTACACACATAACACACACACACACACGTGTGTGTGTGCACGCTTGCGCTTAAATCAAGTCTCTCTTCATTCTTGTTTCCTCTTAATTTCTAAGAAATGCATCATTTTCCTGAAATTGAACGGTCTAGAGTTGAACAGTCAAAGTGCCAGTTCTTTTTCTAATCAAAAGAGGTATATCACTTAGTCAACTATTTGCTATAGTTTATTGTCAACCTGTTCTGTTTTCATTCTTACACTTGAAAGAATATTGTAAAAATATTTTTTCTATTTCAGAGAGAAATCAATGTGTGACTGTAAAAATTAACTGAACACTAATACATACAGTTATGTACATGTGCTCCCAGACACATGTGGAATACCTTTATTCCTAAAATAGAAATGAGGCCCAACTTCCTGAATTGTATTGTAAACATTAATCTTTTAAAAGCAACGTCACACAATTTAAAAGCAAATAGAAAAAAACAATAGGTTCATAATGTTTTTTTTAAAGAAATGACCAGAAAATGTATCCCAACCCCTTGCATGTCACGTGGATGTCATTAACATCTGGTAAGATAAGGGATACCTTATTTTTCCTAATTCTGTAAGTTGTCTTTCCAGCATTGTTACTTGGCTGTCTCAAGGCCAGATAGAAGTATTCAGAAGAGTAAGATACCATATAACTGTCTGATTCCCTATAGATCTTAAAGTCTACATTAAATAGACTTTTTGCACCTATGTGGTCACAGTTTATGTTTACTGTGTTTACGCAGCTGACAAACAACTAAACTTGTACCCAGACACGGCCTGTTATCTTACAAGGAAAATATTCACCTCATTTTATCTGAAGCTCAGGTTTCCATTTTTGAAGTAAGCATCATATCATACCTAACCTAGGGAGGGCAGAAAATCTCACAAAGACACATAATTTCTGATTTCCATTTTCTTGACATTGCATACATTTCTAGTGGTGAAAATCCATTTGTTCAATTATTGTCACAACTCAGCAGCCAGGTTCAGTGACCCACACCTGCAACCACAGCACTGAGGAGGCTGAGGCATGAAGATCAGAGTTCAGGGCAAGCCTGGGCTACATAGTGAAACCCTGTCTCGAAATAATAACAAAAAATAAAACCATGGAGGCATATTTATGACATAAAGGTGAATGCAACCTGTATATCTCTAAGATGGTTGAGAATTTTAACATGGCATTGGCCAGTACTTCACCTTAATGACAGATCAAGTTACTTGTCAAACATGCACTGCAACTTGTTCTTCTCTGTATTCCCCAGTCCTTGTTTGTAATCCTATCAGACAAAATCTTTTCAAAACAGGAATTCTGCCACCTTTCCAAATTTATCACACTAGAAGCAGGGCAAGTACAAAATTTTATGAATGAACATCTTCATCACTTTAAGGCTTCTCACTCCCTTTCTTCCCTCCCCTCTTCCCTCACAAGCAAAGGCAGCTGAATGGAGAACTGAAGTGTACTTCAAGCTATATTGCCAACATCTGCACAACAGCCAAGAGATTGTCAGTGTTCCAGCATTTGTAGTACTGTGTAGCCACTCCAAAGACAAAACCCTTTTTTACTTCCAAGCCGCTTTTTACTTCTTCATTGTGTAAAGCTGCTGGACAGATAATAATACACCTACTGGTTAAAAGGATGACTTACACAAGTTTCTGGAAGTACAACAGCAGACAGGAGAACTCATTTGAGGCAAGTAGAATACAATTAGGAGAATGTACGTTCTAATCTACATTTTTAGGTTCTTACAAGCAGACAAAAGAGCTTTCTGTTTAAATTAAAAGGTGTGCACAAAATCTCTTCTGTGCATTTATAAACTACCTATTTTTTCTTTATAGCTGAACATTTATTAAACATCTACTTGTGCAAAACACTATTTAGGTAGAACATGGGTATAAATACAATCCTAAGGCTACTTTGACTCATAATCATAGGTCTTAAAAAGCAGGTGTTGTGAAATGCCAGAAGTGGACAGTTGAAGAAAAGCTACTTTATAAGTCCTGGGAGTCACTATACAAGCTTAAGGCAGCAAAGGAAGTCAGAGAAATGAGGTCATTTTTAGAAGTAGAGTAAAACATACAGTCACCACCTGTAGCTCAGCACTGTACCAATTCTCTCTCCAAACATGTTTTCCACAAACTCTTTCACTTAATGTTTCATACATCTCTAATCTCATCCCTCTATAAGACAGCAGAGTGGTAACTGGAAAATTGTTCTCCTCATCCCTCTAACACCAGTTTAGATTGTCTACTCCCGCCCCAAGGTTTAATATTTTCACTTTTTAAAATGATACATTTGATTCAAAATCACTTAGCCACAAGGCAGCACATGCAGAAGCCCAGGTTATAGAATGGGGATATAAGTCTGTAGTCATTAAAAATAAGAGAAGTTTATTTTTGTCATCGCTCCACTGCATAAATGCAAGCATGGATTACTCTACCTGTAGCAACTCCTCTTTCAAATGTGAGTTGCTTCACATGGTTCTCTGAACAATAACCTAAAACCAGTAAAGAAAGTATTATACGGTAAATTCCATTCTAAGCAGTTTGGGTCTTTGTTTCTCGGTAGACTGCTGCACCTGGGTAGAAAAACTGCACTGTGCTTTATTAGGTACAAAGCGGTATTTTCCTTCCTTTCCAGACAACTGCTAAAGTTGGCAGCACTGTCTGCCAACCAAGTAGTTTCTACTGCTTGGGAGAAGTAACAGGTGGACAGAGGTACACTACTGTCAGTTGGTCTTGAGACAAACATCTACCTAGGCTACATTTACAGAGGATTTCATAAATATGAAAGCATTCACTCCAAAGTTTCACAAGCTCAAAATAAAATTAAGGACTAAATTTGCATAGGCAAAAGAGAAAATGTGACTATAATCAGGAACAAGCCAACATCTCTGCTAAGTCTCATTGTCAATATGCCTTTCATCAGAAGAGAGGAAATATTTGGATAAACTGTATTAGGCACTGACGGCTAGTCATTTGTTTGGTTATATCAACAGTCTGTTTTCGAACCATTATGTCAATAATCACCCAAAGACTTACTAATTAAACCAAGAAGCCAGCACTGTAATAAATTACCAATCATTTCAAAATTAAATCTTGCAATTGTTTTATTTTAATTGATGTTTTTTCGTGAACTCTACACACACATATGGAGAGGCTGTGGAGAATGGAGACCAGTTTATAAACGGCAATTAAGAACATCTAGAAGAAAAACACTTCCTGAAAACACATCAATTAAAATGATAAATTCACGTATTTGTATATATGTATACCATTCAATAAAGTGCTTTGAAAAGCGGAGTACGTCTACCATAATTAAAACATGATAGACACTGATAGTCTAAATGTCAAGCTTCTGATCACAGAAGCATATTGTGTGAGTGTTAATAACTAGTTATTCTTTTTAAAACTACCCTGATGCCCTTCAGCCCCAGGTGATAAAAGCAAACTGCTCAAATGAGTCGACTCAGCGTGGGCAGAGATGTGGTTCTGCTACGGCACCGATCAGACACCGCATGGAAATGGGAAAATTAGTTGTCGAAAGCATTTGCTGATGACATGCCATGCAAGAAATTCCTTTAAATTAAAAAAGAAGAAAAAGTAGAGGGGTGGGGGAAGAAAGGAAAGAAGAGGAAGATCAAAACTCAAAAAAAAAATCGCAACAAGTTGCAGGACTCATTTTCCTGCTATTTGCCATGGGGGAGTGTGGGGGGGTAAAATGTAGTCTATTTCATCGGCGTTGCAGCAAGGCAGCCGGTCTCACAAACCCCAACTCATCACCAGCCTTACCTTTTGCTGCTAGCTCAGACCCAGAGGCTAAGGGGCCCTGCTCTCAGGCGGCAGCGGCACGTGCCATCTGGTAGCGGGAGAAGCAAAAGAGCAGCGCTGTGCGAGTGGCCCCGGTGCCTGGAGAGCCTTTGGCCGGGGTGTATAGTGAATGCCGCCATTTTAAAGCGAGGTACCGAAATCATTAGATATAAGCAAATTAAAGCCCGCCCCACGTCTAGAACTTCAGGGCTGGGACGTGCTACCTGGCTCCAAGTCAGCCGTAGTGGGGTACACAACGTCAAGTCTCAGAAACACGCACTCGGGGACTCGGGGACTAAGACGACAAGCCCTGAGCTCCCTATTGCTCCCCTCGAGTCCTCGGGCTTTTGCCCCCGCCGAGGGAGGGGGGACGCTAGTTTGTGGCGGGTCCCGGACGGGGCGCCCTGGTGGCCTGGGGTCTGGAGGAGGGGCCTGGGAGGCGCCGGCCCTCCCCCGCGCTCGCGCCGCCTTGGTTCAGTCCACTCCAAGCACACCTCAGAGCGCCACAGCTCCCACCGGCCGGCTATGGCAGGCCGGCCGGCACCCGGCTCCAGCTGAGGCTCGCGGTTGTCATGGCGACCGGGCCTCCTCCCCGACCGACCCCCGGGCAAAGGCGTGCCCCGGGTTGTAGCGGGTACCCCACCATCACGGTCCCCCTCCACCAAGTCCACCTCACACGGCAGCCTAGGGGCTCAGTGCTTACCCCGCTTCCTCCCAACGCAGAGTCGCGCCAAGGACTCGCGGGGTCCCGAGCGGTGCGGGGGCTTTGAGGTGGCCACAGGAAAAGTCGAGGGAAGTCCGCGAGGTCGGGGGGGGGCGCCATCCTCCACCGCCCTCCTCAGGCCTCCTGCCCCGCCCCGCCCCAAAGGCCCAGGTAGCGCGTCGCGATCCGCATCGCGCCCCCCCAGGCCTCCCCCCTTTACCCCGCCACCGCCCGCTGCCCACCCATCTAACCTCACCTGGCTCAGCGCGCAGCTCCCAGCCCCGGCTGGCGGCGGGAAAAGGCGCGGGAACTCGGCGCGTGTTGCTCCGCTTCCCGCGCCCGCCCCAGACTCTCGGTCCCCCGCCTCCCTCTCGCTGCTCTCAAAGAGCGCCAAAAAGTCGCGCTCCTGCAGCGCTCACTTGGAGTCGGGCACTTTCTTCCTGTAGGGCGCTGTTTCGTCGTAAAATATACTCTTTGTGTTGTGATTCGTTCGTTCTTTCGTGCTTGCTTTTCGGAGAGCGCAGCGCGGGCTTTATTCTCAGGGGGTGTGGCGCCTCGCCCTCCAAACCCCCGACGCCCAGCCTTCGCCGGGAATGTCCTTTGTCATTTCATTATAAGGGGAAGGGATGGGCAAATCATAAAGCTCAGGTTATACAAAAAGCAAAACCAGACGGAAGCGGGCACACACCCCAGTGGAAAGCGAGGCCGGCATGAAAGTTTCTAGAGCTTCAGTACCAATTAGAATTGTAATGCCGAGCGTTTCTTGACACTACAGAAATCAGTGGCGTTCTGAAATAGGTCATGTCAAAACGATCTTGGTCGATGCATGCACTGTGGGGTAAAAACTCACCATTTGCCTTCCAGGCTCTCCTCCCTTCCATAGATGCTCACATCTTTTATTTCTCTCTAAAAACTTCAGAGAGAAAAACGTTGATCAGAGGAAATGCTTCCCCTCCTTTAAGGGAGTTTACCGGAGGAGCCCTGAGGTAACATTCCCGATACTTCTGAATGGAAACTGGACAAAGCAAATGCAATTTTATATTTTGATTTAAAAATGTGCATCTGGACAGCTAAATTACAAGTTTCGATTTAATGCAAGTGTAATAGGAGCACCAGCTGTCCCTTAATTGGAGCCCCACAATAATAAACGCGTGCTTTTATTTAATTTTATGAGGACAATTGTAGTTGATAACACGCTCATATGCAGGATCGTCAGTGAGGAGCTCATAGCAATTCATGACTGCTCTTCTGCATGCAATCAACTGCTTCAACCTAGGACTGAATTCTACAAGCTCTACACAAAGTGTAAAACCACTGCAGGAGATAGTTAAGCAGCAGTTGAGTAGAGTACATGCTCCAACTAATTATACTTTTTAATTCTTCTGGACTGATCCAAATAGAATGCAGATAATTTTTAGGCAAGACATTAATCTGTATTTGTTAAATGTAAGATAATCAGAGTAGGATAGTACTGGTTAGGAGAAGACTGGGCAGAAACTGCTCTTCACATAACAGAAAATCTGCAGTAGTGTTTAGCAAGCAGGGCCGGTGTGGGTGTGACTAGCTATGTAAAGGATCTTAGCATAAGTCAAACCAATCAGGACTTTCTACTACCTCAGGAATTCCTAAGCACTTCTCCCCCACCTCCTTCATACTTGCCAAATTCCCTGCACTACTGTAAAATGTCAAATTTGTCTGGCATATAGGAAGTGGCTTTGCCAGTCCAAGAATTACCACAGTTAAAGACAAGGCGTTGGCTACTACAGGAGGTTGGAGAGAAGGGCAAGGCTGAATTATATAACTTTATACCCAGTGATCCAACAAATGAGGAACTGTTATTGCAGTGACTCAACAAAGGAGTCTTTATACTAAATGTGGCCAACGCCAATTCCCTTACCTCTGTCGGCCATGGCAATCCATGTCGTCTCCTGTGGGACACTTGGGGTTTCCCTAATGCCACACAAACTGGCCCAGTTTTATTGTTCCTTGTTTGCTAGAATAACTGTTTTAGCAGGACCATAGGATATAATCCCCAGGAAATTTGCCCTTTCTTGGGATAGTATAGTTTCAGTAGTGTCTTTCTTGAAATCTCTGACCAGTGGAAAGCTTAAATGACATTTTATTATTCTCTTTCCTACACTAGAGAGAAAATTGAATTTACAGAGAAATTTATCCTGGTAAGCTGCCTTCCTTTTATCCAAGGTGGAATGGCTTCCACAAGTAAAGCAAAGCAAATTTCTATGCCCCTGGAGCCACTAGGGAATATTTCCAAAAGGCCATAGGAAAGTGATGTTCCCTCCCCTCAGCTTCTTAGAAAGTCCCATTTCCTAAGGTGAAGTCAGCTTGGAATTACTTTCCACTTTAGTAGCCTGTTAGAACTACCCAACACTTTTACCTTCTTTTCTTCTTAGTCATGAATTGGGGCAGGACCAAGGAAAAACAGGGTTGTGTATTCACTGATAGTCTAGATGAGATCTTACCATACATGTATGTACATTTAAATCTCGTAACACTTACACCTGCTCCTCAATTGCATCTCAGAATGCTTATCCTGCCAAATATTCAAAGTTTACCGGTCTGCGACTCTTGCATTCAAACTTTCAGTCATATCCCTTTGCCCCAACCTTTCAAACAGAGCAAACATTTAAATGTGCCTTGGGGACATTCTTTCCAAGCTCTGCTACATCTTAAAGCCTAAAATGGACAATAATACATAAAAAGGTAGGGCTAAGACTGGATAAAGACGTAGCAGCCTCAAATAGAAGGTTCTTCCAATACAATATAATCAACTTTGACTGATGTAGGAAAGAATTCTAAAGGTTACAGATTGATCTAGTAATAGAAGGATTACTATAATCCACCAACGAACAAATTTGGAAGCATTTTTTAAAGATGCCAGATAGGTGAACATTTAAAATCTCTAATGTGTTACTATACCTTGGATTTTAAGGATTTTTTTGCAGTCTTATTATATTGAATTTTATTTACTTTTTTTCTTCTTCAGCTCAGCAACATAATTCGTCTATTATTCTCTTAAAAAGATAATTAACCTCTACAACTGGACATAGAAGCAAGGCACCGCCGCCCCCCCGCCCCCGTTAAGAACAGGCAGAATTAGTCTCACCAGCTTTGTACTATCTGCAATAGTACAGTTTGCTAATTATTGCTGTGATCTGGAAATGCTCGGCAGGCTGCTTCTTCACAGTAGCACTTGTGGTCATTTTAGAAAGCAGCCTCAAACCATTGAAGGGTGGTTCAAGAGCTATTGGCACTATTCGTTATTCATTCATTCATTCCTGAAAAGTCTTTTTCATTCAGAGTTGGGAATTTGGAGTTTGCGGTTCACACAAAGCATCCAAACAAAGAAACAGAAAAAAAGCTGAATGTAGTTGTTGAAAAAGTTTAGACAGTCAAATGAATGTTGGCTTCCAAGGTAATGCTTTTATAAAATAGCACAGACTATATTTCTTTGAGAAGAAAAGGTAAGGCAATCCAGTAAGTAGCAGAATGCTGAAATAATTGTAAGCACAGGTAAACAAATTGATCAACAATTCCTAGGTTGCAAAGAAGATTTCTAAAACTTGGACATTTTTTTCCAGTTAGATAAAATTGTCAAAATCATCTGGATATATTCTAATAAACACAGAAGACAAGACAAATATTAAAGAACTGCATCTTCCAAAACACGCTGGGACCTGATGGATTTACAAGGCGGTTTTCCTCCAAGCCTTTGAGGAATGTATTAAAGGAATTGCCCTGATTACTGCAAAGTATCATGTATTTTTAAAAATTGCCCTCAAAGGAAAATGCACTAAGAATGATACTGACAAAAATGATACAAAAAGGATAAACAAAAGTTAAGGATGCTATTTTTTAAAGGCCTATTCTCCCTTAGGACTAAATAATTACAATGATATCCTTTACTATGGAACTACTCCATACCAGGCATGTGTTAACTCATTTAATTCTCACAATAATTTCTATAAAGCACTTATTATTATGACCTCGACTTCAAAACAGATACAGTGAATCTTTTCCAAAGTAAAATCCTACTAAGCAGCAAAGCAAGGATTCTAAATCAGTTCTGTCTTATGACAGGGCCCATGCTTTCCCTACCACACAACACTGTGTTAAACTAGTGCGAGGTGGAATTGGATTTGAATTCAGACACTTGTTCCACCCGGTACTCCAGACTACTTTTCACTGATGTGAGAACGATAACCAAACTGCAACAAGTAAAATGCAAATACTTACTAAAAATGTCTGATGATTTTATTAAATAACCCAAAGCACTTACTATTATGACCTTGACTTCAAAACAGATAATAACATCTAGTTCCTATGTATGGTTACCATGATCCAAGAATGTCTTTTGTTTGGCTCTGTTTTGTTTTAAGACAGGATCTTTCTTTGTAGCCACTACTGGGCTGGAACTCCAGATCCTCCTGCTTCTGCCTCCCACGTTCTGACATTACAGGTGTAAGCCACCATTCTTCCTTTCAACTATGTTTCTAACAGAGAATTCAAAAACCTACTTGCCTATCTTGGAAATTATGAAAAACATAATTTCCTATAAAAACTGAACCCGAACAAGAATGCTTTTATTCATTTATAAGTTTAGTGTTTCTAGTAAATTCCTGTTTGGGCAACATGGTATGAAAACGAACTGACTGTAAATATTGGGAAGGGAAAAAATGGAAGACGAAGAATTTTTATGTAGGGTTTTATATTTGAGCAGTTTAGGTCCAAGTCAAAGTTGAGATGACGACACAGAGATTTTGTGTACAACCCTGCCACCACACATGAACTACCTTCCTCATTTATTGACATCATGAACCAGAATGACACATTACTATAACTGATGATGCTTCATTGATACATCATAATCATCCAGCCCATAGTTTACTATAGATTTCACTCTTGGTGCTGCACATTCTATAGGTTTGTACAAACACATAATGATACGGTTCCACCATTATAGTATCATTCAAAGTAAAACACAAGATGGGAAATTTTTGTAATACATTACTGTATATCTGGAAAAGACACAGGATTAACTGAAAGAAATTAAACATAGGCACAATTTGCCAGTCACAAAACACAAGATCAAAAAGCCTTTGAAAACCAATAAATTATCTATTTTATGGCGGTACAAAGGAGAAAAATAATACATTAAAGGTAAAAATATTATCATTTGGTAGCATGCTAATGTACATAAGAGTTGTAGGAAAAATGATATGAAACCAGAACAGAAATAAATTTATATATTTGAAGCCGGATGTGCTGGCCGACACCTTTAATCCCAGCACTCAGGAGGCAGAGGCAGGTGGATCTTTGTGAGTTCAAAGCCAGCCTGGTCTACATAGTAAGTTCCAGATCAGCTGGGGCTACAAGGAAACCTTGTCTCAAAAAGACTCTCTCTCTCTCTCTCTCTCTCTCTCTCTCTCTCTCTCT
>NW_008331606.1:4103441-4104724 GCF_000622305.1 Nannospalax galili
AATATCTTTCTGATGTCAGCACCAGTTAATAGGAAGAAGGTAGTACGCCACAGATTAATAAAATATAGACACTTTGAATGAACCATATCTGCTAGTTCAAAAATGATAGCATATTAATTTGTAGTAGCAAATGCTATCCTATGGAAAGAAAATATTAAAACCTGCAAATATTAAAGTATGTTATAAAGGCCACAAATGGCCAAGTTTTGGAGAATAAGAGACTATAGAGTATAGGATGGGACTGCTATATGGAACCTCACCCACCCACGGCTCAGGGACCATTGTGGAAGAGGTGGTGGAAAGATTGTAAGAGCCAGGGCTGCTTCGTGAACACAGGGAGGTGGAGGATTCCACGCCATGGAAGGCTTGCTCATGTGAACCTGTGGCAGCAGTGGCATCGAGCTTGGAACCCATGTCAGCTCAATTAAACAAGGGCCCAACTGGGAGGTGAAAAATGGGTAGCAGGTTGGCACTAGACTGAGAACTATTTGAGACTGATTGCTGCTGGGTGAGGGAGAGTATGCCTTACATACGACCACTGGATGTGCTGACTAGACTCCAGTGGATGCATTTACACCGAAGGACATTTGGGTTCAAATACCTGAATGAACTGGGCTTAGCATGTATGGCAGAGTGCATAGGGTTTGGTGGGGGGATGGGGGAGGCATGGATGGGGGAGAGGGTCTGGATTTGATTGGGAAATATATGAAATTTAAAAAGCTCAATAAAAAGTTTGAAAAATAAACACTATTTGAAACAGCAGAATTTTGATGCAAATCAGAACTACAGATCAGTGAATGAAAAAGACCAGGAATAAAACCCTAATAAAGGTAAATCAATGGCTGCTTGACGAATAAAGTGTAACTAAGAATCGGAAAAGCATTCATTATTGAATGAAACCAACCAGGGTAGGTAGGCATGAATTTGGAAACAGATTAACATAAATTTTAAAGTTTTACCATGCATAATGTTTTCACAAGAACTAAACATTTAAAGATTCAGAGGAAGCTCAACGCTCTGAACAAAGGCTTAGTGACTAAAAGCACAAGTATGAAGACCTGAGTTCGATTCTTTTCTTTAAAAAGAAAAACTTTATTGAGAATTTCATACATGCATATAGGGTGTTTTGATCAAATCCACGCCCACTCCCTCCCCTCCAACTCCTCCCATATCTCCCTATCACTTTTTTCTGACAACTTTGGGTGCTCTTTTTCTCTTTCTTTCTTTCTTTCTTTCTTTCTCTTTCTTTCTTTCTTTCTTTCTTTCTTTCTTTCTTTCTTTCT
>NW_008331606.1:4104835-4121396 GCF_000622305.1 Nannospalax galili
CCTCCCCTCCAAACCTTCCCATATCTCCCCATCATTTTTTTCTGACAGCTTCATGAACTCTTTCTTTCTTTCTTTTTTTAATGGGGCTTTTTGCTATTCTAACATTCCCCCCTCTGAAGAGGTAGCCCTAAAATCTTTTAGGGGATAAATAAGAGCTCCCAAATACTTTTGACATTTTGGGCCTTTGAAACAGAGTATGTTGCTAAGAGGCTCAAGGACATTTTGACTTTTAGCCAAGAAACTGTACTTTTCTTTGGAGTCTTTTTACCCTAACTGCTTAGCCAATACCTACCTCCTATTCTTATCACACCATCCTCTGAAAAGGTTACCCAAATTGCTGACACAGATCGCTCTGGCTTTTTCCATGCTGAACAGGGACACGGGGTGAGGCAATTGGGGTACCCCTTCAGTGGGTCTATCTAAAAGACTCCTAAATTGCATAACTCTTAACTGTAGGGAGAAAAGAAGGTCCTAGACTGGTGAATAGGGAATGTGAAGGAGAAGTACAGGCCAGAGTAGTTAGCAGTACAAGTTCTAGACAGGGAACCAGAAAAAGGTCAGAACAGGGCAAATTTCAAATGTTCATATCAGAATCCATTGGGATTTCTTGACAAGAGCTTCCAAAAGCATCCCTCTATTGGGTTCCTCCCCATTTTTCTTTTGTCTGCCGAGGCTGAACTCAAGAGGGATGGACTCAGGATTTGTTTTCAAGCACTTTGATAGCTGTTGGAATGGCTAGAATCAGTGTCAGTTCCCTCTCAAAGGCTTCTAGATAGAGGGAGAAAACAAATTCTTAGAACAGTCGTAAAGGTGGTAGGAGAGAACCGATTCCACAAAGCTGGCCCCTGACCTCTACACATGTGCAATGACATACACACACAGCCCACATACATATCATGAATGCACACAGTAATAATAAATAAAATATGTTTTTTAAAAAGTCTAGAACTGGGGCTGGAGAGATGGCTCAGCGGTTAAGAACACTGGTTGTTCTTGCAGAAGACCTGGGTTCGTATCCCAGCACCCACATGGCAGCTAACAACTGTCTGTAACTCCAGTCACAGGGGATCCGACAGCCTCTTCTGACCTCCGCGGGCATTGCATCACACGGGTGCACTTACCTACATGCAGGCGATACACACATACACATAAAATAAAAATAATAAATAAAATAAAAATAAAAGGTATTTCTTTTTTAAAAAAATATGGAACTAACAGACTTTAGCTTAAGCATAAGTATTTAAATTATTTTTTAGTTTTTGAAACAAGGTCTCCCTGTAGCCCCAGCTGGCCTGGAACTTGTTATATAGACCAGGCTGGCCTCTGTCTTACAGAGATCCACCTGCCTCTGCCCCCTGAGTGCTGGGATTTAAGGCGTGCACCACCATGCCCAGTTAGGATTTAAATTTATTTTAACTAAGAAATATTAAAAAGGGAAGGCAAGTCAGAGAATATAACATAATATAATACAACAAGTAAAATTAGTCTTGAAATAAAAATCAAATTGTGGAAGTACTGGGATCATTCTATATAAATTCATAACGTGAAAATTGTATAAGAATTATTTCAAATCTAGAAATGTTTTTAAGTACCAGAAGGACAAATGATCAGACATTACCACACTGAAAAATACATATATATTCAAACCAAGAGATACCATTTGATGCTAATTAAGCTGGTGAAAATGAGAATTCACCACACCCAGTACTGTACAGACACTAGAAGAACAGGTTTAAATTGAGTCAAGAATCATAAAATATTCCCATAGCCTTAGAACAGGATTCTGATCCTGTAAATAGTCTTGGAGCAATAATTATAAGACAAGATACAACTTCAGTTTGAATATGAAAAGAAACCTTAAAACAGCCTAAATACCCAACAAAAGGGGAAATGCTCAAGGTAGTTACTGTGCATAAATGTAATGAAATTATTTTAATACTATAAATACAAATAGTATGGAAATGAGCTTAATAAAATTTGATAAATGAAAGATTAAAATGAAACGTATGCTATTCCTTTTTCGGCTGTAGATGTCGATGAGGATAACAATCAGAAGATACTATTTTCTCTCTTGAAAAGTTGGAGATATTATGCTATTTGTTTTAGTAATTTTCTAATTTATCTAATAAGACTTAAGAGAAATAAGTGATTTGATGTAAGAGTTCCCTTATTTCCAATGAGTTATGTCACTTACATTTAGCCATTTCTCTCTCATTATCACGCTCTGTTCTCTTCTATTAATATTTCTCTGGCCATTTTGCATCTCTATTAAATTTTCCCTATTCCAACTCTCTATATATCTTATTCTTTAGCATCTCATTTACTCTACTTTCCCCTTTTTACCTCTCTTAGTTCTTTTTGTTCCTCTCTTCTTTGAATGCTAAAAGTATGGACCAGGAGTGTTTATTTGTTTCTTTTTCTCTTGAAAAAAAAAACATCACTTTACCAGCCTGGTCTACTTAGTGAGTTCCAGGCCAGCTGGGGCTAGAGGGAGACCCTGTCTCAAAAAGACAAAAGACAAAACAAAACAACAACAAAAACCATCAGTTTAGCTCATTTGAAAAGAAAATAAGCTGAATTCATTATTTTAAATTCTTTTATAAAGGATACCCAAATTGAAGTGTGTTTTAATTATTTATGCATGGGAACTGCTAAATCCAAACCTTCATGAAAGACCTAAACTATGTCAAGTGGAAAATACTCCATATCATAATTCCACCAGTTTTATCATCACAGGAAGAAGAATGAACAGAAACGTGAAAGGTTGACATTTGCAAGTACAGAAAACCCTTGCTTGTGCAAGTTTTGAGTTTTCAAATACCTACCTTCTGCTCATACTAAAGCATCCTCTTACTCTCATGTAGCTTGTTGGTGTATCAATGATGTCCTTATATTATGCGTTCATGCTATTGTGAAAGTAATGTCAGTATGAACGGGTGCCATTGATCTGGACCCTGGGGTCAAGCTGAATGATAATGCACAAATGCAAAGAATGAGAAACTAACAAACATTTTTTTTGGTATTTTAATGACTTTAGGCAAATTACTTCTTTCAATTTCCTCAGAAATAGAATGAAGACAATATTAGTATCCTCCTCAAAGCATACACTGTGAGATTAAATATGACAGGTTCGTGGAGGTTTGGGTTTTTGTTGCTGTTGATGATGGTGATGGTGCATTTTACTTATTATAGCACCTGACACAGTAAATACTGTACTAGTGAGAGAAGGTGGACGCACTGCAGAATCAGAGGCACAGTATGCAACCTGTTTTGAGAAGAGCGGGCTTCATGGTAGCATACTGGATGGTTAATTTGGTGAATCTTTTTATTTTTGTGAGATAGGATTAGTCACCCTTCAGCTGTTTCTTAGCAAATGCTTGCAACACCAAAGGAAAGAAGGTGGTACCAGTTCCAAAGCAGCCTAGGCTCTTATCAGTAGCTTGTCTCTGCCCTGCTTAATATGGGACATGGCTATAATATCCTGGATGTGGGATGAAAACAGACATCTTAATGGTAGGTCTCTAAAAGGAAATTTGACCTTAAGCTGCTGATTTGGATGATTAAAAGTCATGCATGGTACCAGTACGAATTTGTACAAGCTAGTTCAACTCTCTACCTCAGTTCTTTGTTTGATAAGTGGGCTCATTATAATGCTTACTTCCTGGGCTTGGTGCTGAGAATTAAACTGAGATGTCATATAAAAGATGCTTGGAGTGCTGCCTGTCAGATTCTAAGCACTGTCAGATTTATCCAGGTACTAATAGCATCTGTGATCAGGACAATTTTTGTCCTGGGTCCCCAAAGAAGACTCATTCCAAATGCAAGACAGGAGTATTGTGGGTTTTTTTCTTCTTTTATCCAAACTTGAATGTGGCATAATAAAAGCCACAAGGCAGTGAAGTGACCTGAACCTTGGAAAAACTTTGCAAAAGGCCATCAAAACCAGGCAGAGGCTAACTCTGATAGCTCAGGTCATGTGGGAGCACTCTCTTGCCGTCTAGGCTGCAATGAGGCCTGAAATTTCCTGCCATCATGCCTTAATGTCTTCAAAAAGCCCTTTTTAAATCAAAAAATTACCCAAGAAGAGTAACACATTAACCTGTTAGCTGGATGAACACTTTAGCTGAGATTACTTTCATCAGATTACTTAGCTTCTGGGAGTTGGACCCTGTACCCAGCAGAGGAAGGATGGCTAAATGGTGCTGCCAGTGAAGGAAAAAGGGAAGAGCATCTGGAGGCAGCCTTTGGCTTATAAGGATGAAAACTAGACAACGCATACCTCTGCAGGGTCTCTGGAATGGAACACAGAGACTGTACCCCTACTGTCTCCCCTACTTGTTTTATCATGTCTTATTTTGTGTGCCATGTCCTGTGTGAGCATGCATGTACACGTGTGTGTGTGTGTGTGTGTGTGTGTGTGTGTGTGTACACCACATATCACCTAGCACAAGGCTACGCACACAAAGGATACTTAGGAAGTATATCTGATGAGTGAATTTTATATCTATAGTACACTAGATTCTCCCCCTTACTGCAGCTGAACACAATTAGCTTTGGCTAAGTAACTCCTGATGAGTTGGAGCTAGAAGCTAGAAGCTGATCTGCTCTATATGGCAAGGGAGGCACTGGTAACCTGAATATCACATGCATGACAATAGTACTGACAAAATAGCTGGGGTGTAGTGAGATAAAGTGACAGCAGAAGCGAGCATAGATGATCCAAGAGGAGAGGCAGCATGTATTCTAGAACATACCTAGACAGGATGGGGTCCAATGACCAGGAGAAAAATGGACTTTTCAAGAGAGGGTAATTTTTAAAAGCCTCTTTTATATTGATGGATTCTTTGTGTCAGGTATTTTACTGGCTCCTTAAAATATTTCTTCCTTCCAGTGGGACCAAATGATATTTTTATATAAATAAGAAATTGATAATCAAAAAAGCAGAGAAATGTGCGGCATAACATGCAGCTAAGTGCATAGTCGTGGGTCTGATCAGCACCAGAGTTTGATTCCTGGCCCTGCCACTTTTGTGTAGCTTTGGGCAAGTTTTTTCATCCCTGTTCCTCAGCTTCTTCTTTGGTACAAATGAGAGTGATTGCTGGGGATGCTGATTAGTGCTGCAGTACTTTCTTGGTATGTTCAAAACAGTGCCATCACCAGCACCACAAAAAATGAAATAAAATATGTTAGGTTTATAATTTTATTTACTTTATAAAATTATTATAGTTTACATGAATTAATGTTTACAAAACACTTACAATAGTGTGTGCCACATACATTCGATGTTATGTGCTGCTTATTAAATAAATAAACTCTCCCAAGGCTAAGTAGCTAGTGTGAGAAAAGGGCAGGATTTGAGCACAGTTCTAAATACTTCAGTCCCAGCACAATTTTCATCTCCTCTATGGAGCCCAATTCGTATGTCTTTTCAAGAACTCAGTGACTCAGATCATTCAGGAAATTTGCCCTGACCACTCCCTTCTTTTCTTTGCATTTTTAATCAAATTGTGATTTTTATACAATATATTTGATGGCATTTAAATCTTCTCCCATCTCTGCACCTTTCCCCACTGCCCCCTGCCCAGTTTAATGAATATATATATATGTATGTATATACACCTATAGAGTATAATTTGTGTTCCCCAATGTCCTTCAGTGTGGATCTATCCACTGATCCCACCAAGAGTCCCAACCCTGTAAGAGACTATCTCTCACCCTCCCAGCAGCCATCAATTGCCAAGAGTTCCTTAGGTTAAGATTTCTTACCCACTTCCCCATGCCTATGCTGGAATTTTGCCTGATTTGAGCTTGTATAGGACTTGTGCATGTTGTTACCATTACTGTAAGTTCATGTAAGTGAATGGCCCGCTCTCTGGAAGACCATGTTTCCTTGTGGTCATTCACCTCCTCTGGCTCTTACAATTTTTCTGACACCTCTTCCACAATGATCCCTGAGCCTGGGGAGGCAAAGGTCTGAAATAGGTGTCCCATTCAGGGATAAGTACTCTGCCACCTCTTGTTCTCTGCACATTGGCTAATTGTGGGCCTCTTTGTTAACCACCATCTGCTACATAATGAAACTTCTCTGGTGTGAGTTACGAGATGTATTCATACTAAGTGTACAGGTTGCACTGAAGATGTATCACTTAGGGTTAAGCATCTCACGGACACTTATTCTCTGCATTCGACCAGTTCTAGAATTCTGTCATAGTCTCCATCTGTTGCAAAAAGAGGCTTCTTTGATGAGGGGCAAAAGGTACATTTGTCTATAAATATGAGGTGCATATTTAGAATAAAGAAATTACATTGGTCTAGCGATGTAGCAAAAGTAGGTTTTTCTTTAAGATCTATGACCTCTCCAGCCATGTAATGAGTTCTCTCCCATTGAATGGGCCTTAATTCCAATTAGACAGCTGTTGATTGTCCCCAAGATAAAAGTGTCACCACTGCACCAATAGCAATAGTTTGATGGGCCGTAGGACAATCGATTGGTTTCCTCCCTTGGCAGCTTATATAGAATCCTCTGATACTGTGGCACTTCCTATTTTGATTTTGTTTCTTCCTCCACATTATCTTATTTATTAAACTAGTTCGCCCACCACTTCTTAAGTTCACTTGCATCTTTTCATCCTCCAAAATGCCTAGCTTTCCTTCATTTTGAAATTTAAATGATGCCCATAGTTCAACAGTTGAGTGAGTGGTTTTACAAACTTTTGACTTGGATAAGCTTATGGTGAATCACAGTGACCCAGAATCCTTTGGTATTTTTGTTTGTTTGTTTTTCTTTTTTGAGACAGTGTCTCCCAGTAGCCCCAGCTGGCCTGGAACTCACTATGTAGACCAGGCTGGCCTCGAACTCACAAAGATCCACCTGCCTCTGCCTCCCCAGTGCTGGGATTAAAGGCATGCGCCACCATGCCCGGCCCTTTGGTATTTTTTAGCCCTTGTTTTTGCACACATGCCCTCCATTCTCACAGTTTGGGTATTAAATTAACCAAAGGCCAAAAGAATTAACATTCAGACTTGTTAATTGTTCTGCTTAAGGTTTTATCTTAGATTCTTTTTGTTTATTTTTGTTTTTTGAAACAGGGTCTGTTCATAGCTGGCCTAGAACTCATTATGTAGACCAGGTTGGCCTTGTTCTCACAGACATCCATCTGTGTCTGACTGCCAAGAGCTGGGGTTAAAGGTGTACACCATCCCACCTGACCTTGTATTAGATTCTTAGATTCATATATATATGTATGTATATATATGTATATACATACCTGTATATGTATATATTCTTATATGTATATATGATTATATATTATTTAAATATATTTATATTTAAATTTTATTTTAATTTTATGTATTTGAGTAAATTGTGTGCATTTATATAAGTGCACTCATATCGTGCAATGGCTATGGAGGTCAGAAGAGGACATTGGACTCCCTGGAACTGGAGTTATGGGCAGCTGTTATCCACCATGTGAGTGTTGGGAATCAAACCTGAGTCCTCTGCAAGAGCAACCAGTGCTCTTAACCGCTGAGCCATCTCTCCGAACTCCTGTCTTAGATTCTTGTGAACAATTATTTCAGCTCTTATCATTTAAATCATTTGCTGAAGTATAAGGAGAGACAGAGAAGCAATATGGCACCATCAATGTTCCCATAAAAAACATAATTTTCCACTATCTATTCCCAGGCATAGGACACTGAACCATAAGAAATAATGATAATGGGAAACGGTTAAATGCATACTGGTGTACTTGAGCTTAGTCCAAAAGGAAATATGGAGTTATTTTTAAAATACACTTTATTTCTACAGTGCTTTCTATGCCTTGAATATACTGTACAATCGTATCTCCAAAGAGAAAGGAATGTACATAACTTCTAAAAACACTTGCTGGGACAGTAAATGAATGTGCTCTATTTTCCTGATCAGAGCCCTTCATTCCAATTTGATGCAACCCATAAATGAAATGACTTGGCTGATTATAAGTCAGTCCCCCATGAACATTTGTTTACATCTGAAAACCACTACACATAATTGCTGCCTCTGCTCAGGGGAGGCCCAGCTGGGATTACAAGAAGTGTTGCAAGGTTCTAGTGAGGTGTGATCACCAGTTACAGCATGAGCCTGGCACTGCGTGTCCACACTCTGTCTGCCTTGGCAATTGGATCCATCAGTCTTCTGCCTTCACGCAACTAAGAATTGCCAAAAACAGCAGAAGTCTTGGAAAGGAGACTACAGAGCTGTAAATAACATTCAGATCTGGGATGCCATGGTCCAATGACCACAAGTCCACTTTGCTTCTGAGACACAGTCTGTAATTATACTGTAGTTACTATGTTCTTATAAAAAGTGAATCTTAGTACATTTTCACTGTGGGAGGAAGAGATGAATGGGGGACAAGTGGGGATCAAGGGCCTGCCATAAACACTGATTTCTTTGAAAAACGGATATGAAAATTTGCCTTAATCACTTCCACTGCAAGAGAAAAATGGGTCTATTCAGAGTGAATGAAAGAGAATTAAACATTTACCTTCTGCCCCCTTTTAAACAAATTTGAATTTAAAGCATATCTCTTGAATATTTTTAAGCTGGGGATAATAATAGTACCTACCTCAAAGAATACCCATGGAGACTATACATTTTAGAACAGTGTGAACATACAGGAAGCCCTATGAAAATGCCTGACAAATAAATAAACCCAAGGGGGCAATCAGTATTATAAATTTCCATTTGGTGCAGCTAACATTGCTATTGAAATAAAAGTATGTAAAAGGCGATTTCATGTCTCAATATACCTTTGTATAGGTTATACACATATTTACTTTGTAATTGTGCTATTGAAATAACAGTGATTTTTGTTTTGTGGCTCAATATACTTTTGCATATTTGAGACACATACCTATTTACTTTATCATTGTAGTATGACCCAAAAGAAGTTAAATATCAGTTTCAGAGTCAATATAATGATATTGATCAACTGATCATTGTATGTTTTAGATAAAGCATCCATCATAACTCCCTGATCTTATCTATAGGGGGATAGAAGCCTATCTACCAAATATGATCAAAATGATCAAGAGGTAATATAATTCCTTACCCCTGTGTTTATTATTAACAAATAATAATAAGAAAGATGAATAGATTGCATTTGATGTGGCTGTTGTTTTTCTTTATGCTCAAACCTTGCCTAACAAAACCCTTTGATGAAGACTAAGGACTTTGAAGGTGGTCTTATATGGAATTCCAGTAACTTGTTAGCAGGTGGCATGGTTGAAGAATGAGGTTCAGACTGCTGGGTGAAAAGGGAAGCGTCTACATTTATGCAATTGACATGTTTCCTGCGAAGCTGTGCCAACCAGGAATAGTCCCCCACCCTCGCTCCTGGGTAGTACAATGCACAGGCTAACTGATCTAAGCTTTCAGTTATGAGGCTTCAAAATACAGCATTTTACCAATCCCAAGACTACAGTGTTGGAGGCAAACCATCAGCTTTGGTAATAAACCACTTTCAAAGAGCCTCATGAAAACCCAAAGCACTGGCTGCTTTGTGGGACTCTCTTTTGGCAGAATAAGCCCAAGGAGGGTACAACAGAGAGGAAGACCTAAACCTTTATCTCTAATCATTATAATCAATGCCCATAGCACAGGAGAATGTCGTTTTGTTTTGTGGAATATTTTGTGTGTTTCTGGGAGTGGAACCCATTGCATATGTGCCAGGCAAGCTCTTTACCACTGACCTATGACCCTAGCCTATTCCTTAAGCAAATGGTTTGAGTTTTTTCGGTAAATGTGGGAGCAAGACTAGCCTTTTATTCTTTCACTGAGCTGTGTCATTGCTTAAAGGCAATGACAAGATGATGTTCAACTTGGCTTCCCATACAAGTCTTTCACTGTTTGCATCCCCATGCCGTACACCACTTTCTTAACAAGTAATAGTATCACCTGGCCCGTAAATTATTGTTTCTACCTTCCTTTGGCAAAAGTGCTCACCTCCAGGACAGGAGAGATGGCTCAGTGGTTAAGAGCACTGACTGCTCTTGCAGAAGACCCGGGTTCAAATCCCAGCACCCAGATGGTGACTGCAAGTGTCTGTAACTCCAGTTTCAGGGGATCCAATGCCCTCTCTGTCCTCTGTGGGCATTGTACGACAGGAGAACATTTACATACATGCAGGCATAACACTCATGCATATAAAAGTAAAAAAGTGACTACCTCCTTTGTGCCCTCACTATGTGTTACGATGCAGCCCATCCAGCCTTTCCTTTTTGTTTAATCACACCTGGAGAGCTGAAATTACATTTGTACCCCTACCACTTTCAAGGTAGTTAGTACTCACGATTTGATGAACAAACAAACTGAGGAAGGAAGAAATGGGTACTTGAATGAAAAGTGTTGGAAGAGACATCTCAGAGTTCCCAAACAAGCTAAATTGATACTTTACTGCCCCAACTAAAACCAAATTTTTGGTGCTGGGTGTAGGAGTCAGTGATAGAACATGTGCTAAGCATGCATGAAGCCATGAGTTGCATTCTCAGAACTGAAAAAAGGGAGGAGAAAAGGAGGAAAAACCTTTTTCCAAAGTTTCAAGAACAGGTAATCCAATGAGAAATTAAAAGTGAGTTGTTTCAATTTTTTTTATTTTTATACTATTTAAATTTCTAACCATCACTGTCTTCATCCTGTGTTCTGAAACCCATTTTGCTGGGTTTATTTTGGTTTGTTTTAAAATGTTATTTTATTTAACAATGTGTGTATACACATGTATGATGGGGGCATATGTAGCACAATTTCATTGGATTGGTTGTCTCCTTCCAACTGTACGTGGATTCAGGGGCTTGAACGCAGGTCGTCAAGCTTGTGTATCAAGTGCCTTTATCTACTGAGCATTATTGCCATGCCCAGTTTTCTGTTTTTTAAGGCAAGGGAAAATTTTGACATTTGTGTTTCTCTACCAATCTGTGTCACTATTTATTCTGCAAAAGTATTTTCCAGCTCACTCATGATACAACATTTCTTGGTAAATGCAACCAATTTTAGAGTAAACTACACTATATCCTTAGATATACAAAAGTGCTTATGTAGGCTATCCAACCAATACAAGTCATGGAATTATTTCATTTTCCCAATCATTGATGTACACAAGTGTCACTTCAACTTCTTTCTTCCTTTGTCTGGTGATATAAGCATCAGCTTTGGAGAGCAGACCCTCTAGACATGTGTGTTAGTAACTTTATGTTTCTGTGAAAAAATATATGTAAGATAATCAATTTAAAGAAGGAATGATTTATTGTGGTTCACAGTTTCAGAGGGCTCAGTCTATGGTCACCTAGCTCTGTTGCTTTGGGTCTGTGATGAGGTAAAACACATAGTGTGGAAGACCAAAGCTAATTATCTAATGCAGCTAGGAGGTAGAGTGAGCAACAAGAATGGCTCAAGGACAAGAATATTCTCCTAAAACATGTCCTCAACTTCCTCCAACTAGAACTCACCTCCTAATGCCCATTCAGCTAAGAACTCATTGATGAATCCTTTGTTAGTGCTCTCATGAGCAAATAACCTCTCAATAGTGTTGCCATTTGGGGACCAAAGTCTAATGACTTCTCAGTAGTATCACTTGTGTACCAAACTGTCAACATATGGAACTTTGTGGGTCGTACATCATGTACAAACCATGGTAGTAGGTTTCCTGAGATTTTGCCTGCAGCTGCACTTTCTAACAGTTGCTTGAAGGATTTTATTACTCTAGTGATAGTTAATAGAGTGTACATAAGTGGTGTATGGTTCAGAGTTGTTTTGCTTTTCTGCTGATATTCTGTGAATTTAAAAAAATAGTCACATACAAATAATGTAAGTGCAGAGAGAGAGAGAGAGAGAGAGAGAAGATGGAGAGAGCAGAAGGAGAGCAAGCAAGGAGGAAAATATGGAAAGATTGTTAGTTTATCCTAACACTGCTTCTATTATACAATTCCTTTAAGGGATATAGAAAGGCAGATTAAGGAGGAAAGTATGAGGAAAGGCAGTAGAATTTAAATCAGTGTTTCATGACAGAGTGTAATGAGTGACGTAAGTTCATTATAAAAGTCAATGCTGGAGCTGGAGAGATGGCTCAGAGGTTAAGAACACTGGTTGTTCTTGCAGAAGCCCCAGGTTCGAATCCCAGCACCCACATGGCAGCTAACAACTATCCGTAACTCCAGTTCCAGGAGATCCAACAGCCTCTTCTGACCTCTGCGGGCATTGCACGACATAGGTTCACTTATCTACATGCAGGCAATACATGCATACACATAAAAATAATAAATTTAAAAAGTCAATGCTGAAATTAAGGTGTCCCTCTGTGGATAGCACCTCCCCTCTGCTGCAGAACTCCTTGTCTCCTAAGAAAGATATGTGTACACCATTAAGAAGTGGATATTTGCAGGGGACAATTTTGGGGTCTTTTACTGCATACTAGTCCATATTACTAGACCATATTGCTATGCCATTGCACAGTGCAATATAAAATCTCTGTGGTGGAAGCCCTGGGTTTATAGCTTCTGTCAAACCAAGTTAAGGTCAAATTCTATATACTTGGCTTTTTTCAGACAAGTGGATGTATCAAGGTCACCTCAGAAAAATGAAAATATAGTGACTTTCTGGGAAGGCTTTGAAGATTCGCCTTCTCTTCTTCCTACTCCTGATATGTAATATTCTATTGTGTAAGGGGGGGTGCATGGCCTATTGCCATAAATGGCTACACTTCAATGGCAAAGAAGAAAGTCACCTTAGAACTGTGATTATTCCTTAACACTCCCAAGTATGATTTCTTTGACAATTGTCTATGCTTTCACTTCCATAATGGAAGAGATCAATAGCCCAATTCACCACAATAATGAGTTATAAAACCAACTTCACAATGTGCTCCAGAATAATTGTATTGTTAAGTTTATCTTTATCACCTCTTTAACCTATGCATCAATTAAAATCACAAGGTTCTTCAGGTTAACACAGTGAATAAATTCTAATCAAAATATTTATGAAGTAATTTTAAACTTTTAATGCACTTTTGCCTTTCCTGAATCCCATTATACATTTCTCAATGTGCTTCTGCTATTGTATCCTTCTTTAAAGATACTCTATGACTCTGTTCTTTAAGATTCTCTAGCAGACTCCCAGACAGTAACCCAGCATAGAACTGGGAAAATGAACAGCAGACCCCAGTCTTACCTAAAGAAATATTGACAACTGATTGCTGCTAGATGAGGAAGAGCTGATCTCCCTAAAATAAGGAACTCTAGATAGGCTGACTAGATTCAGCGGATGGGCAAGCACTGGGAGAACGGCTGTGGGTGCCAACAACACAGTGGACAGTAACAGGGATTACAGAGTATGTGGGCTCCAGTTGGGGGAGACTATGGGAGGGTGCCATTTGGGATGTGGGTATATAAATGAATAAGATTGTTTGGGATTTTCTGTATGAAATACAAAATATCAACAAATAAAAATGAGTTATATTTGAGGAAGAAACATAAAAATTTGCTCTGTGTTAATTAGTAGAGGTGAAAAACATTACCACTGAAATCTACCCAATGATTTTACATCCATGCTCAGGTGGATCTCAGAAAGTAACCAACTGTGACTAGTAATCATCAGATACATAGAGATTAGAGATGCATGTGCAAACATCTAAGTGTTAGTGGCATTAAAAATGAGTTTTTCTATATGAAACAGTATATTTTAAAATGAAATGGAGATCTTTTTTACAGGTTAAAACCTCATTCAATTTTATGTTTTACAGGGTTTATACTAAGTTCAATACTGTATAACTGTAGTAATTCAACTGTGAACCTAAAAATTTATAGCCAATACTGAAAGAGATGCATCTTTGGTCTGGAAATTGTTATTGAATATGTTAATGCTGTAACGAAATGCTTCTTCTAATCATGTGGTTATTAAATAAATCATTTTTTAAAAAGTCATTTAGGAAGTTGGGATGCCATTATGGGATATAGAATATGACAAGCCATATACTTGGATTATATATACATGAAACTATCCCACTGACAATGGCACAGGGAAGATGCAAAACAAAGTAGCATTGGAAATGAATGGAGTATATGCATCTAAAGCCGACTATTCTGCACATAAGTACTCTATTCTTGGTGATACTGGTGTTTCCTTTGCAGGTACAACTTACCAATTTTGAAACCAATATTCACAGAATTGTACAAGCAAGTTAATAAATTATTGGTGTACTGAGACATAAACAAAAAGTTTAGATTGATCAGCATGGTGCATCTATCTATCTATCTATCTATCTATCATCTATCTATCATCTATCTATCATCTATTATTTTTGTGTGTATGTGTAATTGCATTTGTTAAATAAGCACATATATTTACTCCGTTGGCTGAGATGTCTTGAAAACAATGTCATTCTATTAGAGGCTGGGGGAGCTGCCCCTCTGAGCACACCTGGTACATCACCAGAGCACTAAGGAGAGGTACGAAAGCTGCAAGCAGAAATATCCTAGACATGGCTTTGGTGCCAAGATGACTCCACCTGAGAGCTCTACTGCCTATATAGAGGGAGGGAGCAAGACATAAATCAGTAGCTACATGTGCCTACAGACTCTGTGTACATCTGCATGACTGCAATCCCACTATGACCCTGTATGTAGCACTAATCGGAACATACATAACATGCATTCCCATACAGAGGAGACAAAGAAATTAAAATATAAGAAAAATCCAGAAGATTACTCCCTACTGTGTATGAGGTTCAGCCTTTGGGTATGACTTCACTGGGTCTGCTGGCATAAAATAAACTGCACATCCTGGCACAAAAAGAGATTCGCTAGCAATAGTAAACATGCAGCCAGTATCTTCAAACTTGAAGATCTAGATTTATCTATCTAACACAGATTCTTCAATCCGATCAGTAGACGTTCTCTTCACTAAGATGTTACCTGCACCAGCAAGATACCCAGACTATTCTTCATTTTTATTGTAGACTAATGCGAACTGAGGGGATGGGAGGAGTCAAAAGTTATTAAGTAGGCAGGACCTCGTGCTTTTGAAATACATGACTTCTGTTAGGTGATTAAAGGCTTGATTTTTCAAAAAGTTGGGTTATTAGAAATGAAATTATGCATAACTGATCAGGGAATAAATAGATCTTATCCTACTATGACCACTGTCTGCCTAAAATGTCACAAGACTACTGTTCTTTGCTTCAACACAAAAAGAAGGATATTAACCATCAAGTATAAGTTTGTTTTTCAAAAGTACTCTAGTCATTGCCAGTAATAAAAATTTTAAGCTCTCTTGGGGAAATGTCTTTAGAGTCAATATCTAAGTAACACAAGAAAACACACTTGGTCCTTGAGCTCTGCAAGTAATTGATAAACCAGAAAAGTAAGTGTTAGTGGTACAACTCAGCAGTACAGCCCTTGTGTAGCATGCACAAGGGCTAGACTTCTGTCCTTGATACCACAGAAGGTAACTGTAAAAAATAAATAATATATGTGGATATATTTTCTTGACCCCAAAATATATGTTCAAGAGTGAGGTGCAGAGCATAGTGTATTAGCACATACCTGCAGTATCAGCTTTCAGGAGCAGAGGTGGAAAGACTGAGTTTGAAGCTAGTCTGAGATACATAGCAAGATCCTGTCTCAATGGGAAAAAGGGGAGGATAAGGTGTAAATAAATAGCAGCATTTATGCATATCTACATATTAAAAGTAGTGCTTTTCCTATTTTTAATGTATTCTATAAGGCAAATATGGAGGAGAGGCAAAAAGATGGAGATGAAAGAAACAAAAAATTACAAGAGCTTTAGAAAGTGAACATGGACATAAAGATGAAACAGGACACCTTCAATTTTACTAAGTATTCACTTTTTCACTAACTTAATGCCAAATAATACTATTAAGAAAATATTAAAGCCCACAAAGACAGAACTACATTTAACCTCACTGAAAAAGGAATTCACTATCTGATAATCACTAAAACTTAAGCTTTTCTATTCTTCTTCTACTGGTATTTTAACACCAAAACATTAAGCCAACAGTAACTAGATTAATCGACAAAAAACTTTAATTTTACTTTATTTGAGCATTCTACTAGTTGACTTTCTTTTTGAGAAACAAAATACTTGATACCACTGAGGATTACCAAAGAGTCATATACAGAATTTCTTACAGACCCTTAATTGATTAATTCAAACAATTTTTTCCTTTCTGCCTTACATACTTAAAAGATCATGAGATTATTATTCTAGCTAAAGAAAACTCTCAGTCATTGGTAATAGAAAATCCTGAATCAGAACTCAATAACCAGAACTCTGAAGTTCCTGACGACATTCCTTTTATTCAGAAAGAAGCAAATAACAACAAAGCGAATTAATATCAGCCAACATAATTAATGAAAGATAGTTATTTATACAGAGTATGTTCTCAGGTCACAATGTATTCATGTCAAAAATCAGTCACAAAAGTCTTTCAGTACTTGACAGAAAAATTCCAAAATGTCTTTAAATCATGAATCAAGAAAATATATTAGCAAAAGATGGCGGAGTAGA
>NW_008331606.1:4121536-4151505 GCF_000622305.1 Nannospalax galili
TTTTAATATAGTATTTGTATTAATTCTTTGAACGTCATGCAATATATTTTGATAATAACTCCATACTCCCACTACTTCCTAGAAGACCCACCCTCTCCTAAATTTCTATCACCCCTCTTAAATAATGCACTAAGTCCAATTTGTGCTGTGCATGTTCTTATGGGTGTTGGGTCATCTACTGGTGTATGGTTGACAGGGACTCCACCCTTAAAGAAAACTGACTCTTCCTCTCCCTGAAGTCAATAGTTCCTCAGCCCCTCCCCCATCCATGTTGGGAATGTTGACTGGCTTGATCTTGTGCAGGTCTTGTGCAGGCAGCCACAGCTGCTGTGAGTTCCTAAATGCAGCAGTCCTGTCATGTTCAGAAGACACTGTTTTGCTTTGAGCCTCCCTCACCTCTGGTTTTTACAATTTTTTCCCTGCCACCCCCCAATTATGCAATGGTTCCTGAGCCTTAAGTCAGTTGAACAATATTTTTTATAATCTATCTTTTCAGAACTCTAGGTAACTATAAGCCTTTTCCCAAGTTCTGAAAAATGATACACCATGTGAATGATAACAAAAAGAACTCAAATGGCTATAGTAAAACTGATAAAATGGACTTCAAGACAAAAAAATTTATTGAATAAGAGGCACATTCCATAATGATAAATAAGTCAAATTTTCAAGAAAATATGGCAAATATATACATAACAGGCAACTAACAATAGAGTTCCAAAATGTGTAAAACAAAACTGACAGGATTAAAAAGAGAAATAGTTCAGAAACAATAGTTAAAATCTTCAATACCCATTTCACTTGAAATAATGCATAGAACAACTAGATAGATGAAAATGGCAATAATGGATACAAAAGGGAAGTAGAACACCTGAGGAGCATGATAAATAAATTGGACCTAAAGGACTTCTCCAGCACATGCCTCTCAACACCAGAAGAATAAAAAGTCTTTTCAAGCGCACATGGAACATGTGAGGTATAGACTAGATACTAGATTTTAAAACAAATCTTGATAAGGAGTCAAGGGCAGAGTCAGTTACCCCTTCCACCCAGTCAGTCGACCTTAGCTACATGTGGCAGGGAGGGGCAAAGGATATATATGCCTAGAGCACCAAGAAGCAGTCCTCTCACAATTTAGTGCAGCTGTTGGGAGGTCACAGCATCTGTATTTGAGTGTGGACTTAAATACACACTCATTATGGCGCAGTCATAAATGTGGGGTGCCCACTCTTCTGTAAATAAACCCCTACCCTATGTTCTGTTAAAAAATGATAATATTTTTTAAAAATCTTGATAAAGTTTGAAGGATCAAAACTGTGCAAAGTATGTCAGCTGACTCCAGTGGAACAATAGTAAGGAGGTATGGGAAAGCTGCAAATGCATAATTTTTTACAAACAACTAAATATAAACTTAGATTAAGGAATAAATTATAAAAGGGTGGTCAGAGATGAATGTAAATGAAAGCACAGCAGATAAAAATGATAGGATGTATCAAAAACTGCGATTAGAGGAAAACATAGAAGCATAATCAACTTTCTAAAAGAGATGAGGGCTAGAGAGATAACTCAGGGGTCAAAAGCACTTACTGCTTTTATAGAGGACCTGAGTTTAGTTTCCAGAACTCACATGGTGGCTCACAACTGCCTATAACTCCAGTTCCAGGAAATCCAATGGACACCCTCTTTTGGCATCCATGGACATAAGGCATGTGGTGCACTTAGGTATATGCAGGGAAACATTCATACACAAAATAAAAATAAGTAAATTTTGAAAAAAAGAGAGACCCAGAATAAGTAACCTAACTTTTAATTTAAGAAAGAAGAATAAATTAAACTCAAATATGCATGGAAAGAATGAAATAATATTAGAGATGATATTAATGAAATAAAGAATAGAAAATAAGAGATAAACTCCATAAAAGTAAAAATTGGTTTCTTGCAACAAGAAGGTAAATTTTTAGATAGAGAATTCAAGAGAAAGATAAGACTCATATTATGAAGCTAAGTATTAAAAGAGGTTAATTATGAACTGGAATGTAAGTTGGTGGTACAGTGATTGCCTAGAATGGTACACAAAATGATTCAAGAACAATCACAGAATATAAATACATATAAAAATAGAGTGCAAAAACAGTTTAAAAAACAACAAAGAAAAGTTCAGCTTCACTAGACTTGTAAACAGTGTCACTGGTGAAATTTCTTGATAAAATTGTTATTCACCATGACTAAGTAGACTTTATATATCAGTAGCACAACGATGAATTGATATATTTAATGCAATATGTCTAATTAGTACAGTAAATGAAAAAAATGACAATTCGTTTCAAAATATGCAGAAATGGTACTTGTCAAAGTCTAGTGTCTTTCCTATAAAAATATTCAACAAAATAAGAATGGACATTCCCCAACTTGATAAAGAATACCTGGTAAAGAAAAAAACTCCACAGCTAACAGCATATTTAATGGTGAAATAATTTCAGATTTACTCATAAGATTAGAAATAAGAAGATGTCTCCTGTTGGCCATTCTACTCAACATTTTGTTGGATGTCCAGTCAGAGAAATTTGATAATAAAGTGCCACAAAACTGCCACCAGACTGGAAATGAAAAAGGAAAACCATTTTAGCTTGTAGATGATCATTACCTTGTAAAAGAAATTATTAAGGAATTCACAAGAAAACTGGTAGTTTGTAAGTAAGCTCAGCAAGTTTGTAGCTTTCAAGATTACAATATGCAAGTGTCAGTGGCCATATATGTGCAGTGAAGCACTATTCTTCAACATTTTGACATTTTTAATAAAATATGTTACTTATATTATATTTTGATTTATGATAATGCCTACACTTTACTCCAGAATGATAAAGACTATGAAGTATTCATCAAGTATGCCCAATCTCAACACAAAGCATGGCACTTATTTGGCATTCAGTGATTACATTTATGAATCATATAATTTGGTAATATGTCCTAGATGTTATCTAAAGCCAAAGATGCTCATGAGACTGTGTTTAGCTTGAGGCATATAATTGAATATACATGAATATACGTGAATACATGTGTAGTACATAGTTTTATTGGAACAATAAACTCAGTGTTATTTTCATACAGTGTGAATGAAATGATATTAAGGAATAAGATATTGATAATATGTTTAACAAAGGAAGTATAAATCTTATGTTCTGAAAAACTTTAAGAAAAATCAGAATTAAGTCATCTTAAACAAAAGAAAAGACGTCTAATGTTTATAGATTGGACAGAGATTAAGATGGTAGAATGAGGAATGCCCTGGACAGCTGGTCTTGGGGCCCAGGGTGCACCAACTCCTGAGAAGCTGAATGCATGTCCTAGAATGTGAGGAACCTTATCACAGAGGATGAGTATTTTCTTGACCTTAAGTGCTTTTATACTGATCTCAAAATTATGAGCTCAGAACTTGGCAAGTAAGAAAGAAAACAACTGGAGAGCCAAGATGGAGGTGGTGCTGCTGTGGGCACTGGAACAATGGCAGCAATAGCTCCTAGTGTAACCATGGAGGAAGACATGAAAACAGCAGACACCAAAAAAGCCAAGTGGATCCATCACCATGAAAAAAAAAAACACCCAAACCATCTGTCTCATTAAGTAAAAGAGAAAAGTGGTTTTCTTTAATATTGATGTCCCTCTAGTCATAAATTCAAGCCATCAAGGAACCGCTGCCTCTGTTGGCTGCACAGAAGCCAAAATGCTCCTTCTCAGATGCAAATATAATCATGTGTACAGAGCAATGGAGACAGGAAAAGAGTAGGATTTAGCATAATTGAAATTATGACCCATACCATGAGTCTGGAACTGTGGTCCCCTCTTGAGCTGGAACTGTAGTCCCCTTCCATGAGCCGGAGTTATGGTCCTCTCCTGTGAGCTAGAACTGTGGTTTCCTCCCATAAGCCTGGAACTTTGGTCCTCAACAATGAGCCATGGTTCCACATTCTTCTGGTGGAATGCTGATGGTGGAGTAGAATGGAGGATGGAGGGCTTATGTTGGACAGAAGCTTCAGCCTTCTATGAGAGGCTGCATTTCTCACAACCCACTTCCTCAGGGTCCCAGACTGTGCATGGCAGTGGCTTTGCTTCTGTGCTGGGCTTATGCTAAGGACATGGGAGGTTTCTGTCATTTTCAGATTCTAGTCTTAGGAAAACTGATTCTCAGAAATGGACTTCCCACCTTCCCACCTCCCTTAATGGCCAGCTACGGTCTTGACTACATACATAGTCCTTAGCACCCAGGACTTGATGTTGGACCTTTCCCATTCCCAGACACCTATAGGTCTCCATTATTTTCCTATTACTCTTCTACTGCCTCAGTGTACATTCACCTGTTCCCTATAGAGAATGTAAAACATCCTATTGGATTTCTAGAGATTAAAAAATGTATATGGCATGATGAAATGTCTCAGTATTTGAAGGTTTGAAGTGAATTGCTTTTTTCCAGATGACAAACACTCTTCAAAATCATGAATGTGCAAAAGTTCCAAATGAAACAGTGGAGCTTAATGTCACAGTGTATAAAGAGAGTTCATTAAAAATTCTAATTAGGGTTCAGTGGGGTGATGGGGGAATGCATGGATGAGGGAGGGGGTCTGGATTTGAGTGGGAAATGTTGTATGAAATTTTAAAAGCTCAATAAAAAGGTGAAAAAATTTCAATTAGACAACTTTTGATTACCCCCAAGATGAAAGTGCCACTAATGTGTACTGTACCAATATGGATATTTTGTTGGGACAATCATAGCTGTTTATTAAGCTTTACAGCTGTGTCATAATGTTGATAGGTTTTCTGCCTTAACAGCTTGTATATTATCCTTCTACAACATGAGAGCTAGCCTTCAGGGAGAAGATTTCCAGGTCAGCTCCAGCTGGAATGCTCCATGTCCTATGTCTGAAGTGTGGCCTGTCTTCAGCTCAGCAATAAGGTCCTGGAAAAGAAAATATAAGATTTAATAATTTTAACTGGAAAGCCCTCTCAAGTTAGTCTATAGATTGAATGCAGTGCTTATCCAACGTCCAGCTTACCTTTGTGCACAAACTGAAAAGTTTATCATAAGTTTATATAGGACTAAAATAGTTCCAGACAATACAAATCAGTCCTGAAAAATAAGAACAAAGTTGAAGATTTTAAACCTTTGTAGTTCCCAGGATAGTCCATAGCAACGGTAATAGGAAGCTGTGTGAATCTAGCAGAACAATGGGCATATAGAGCAATGGAGTAGAGTTGAGGAGCCAGAAATATACTTGTACATTGTTGGTAAAAAGACACTTGGCAAGGGTTCTGTGTTCAATGCCACCATTGCCACAAGTTCATATGTTCAAGCTTCCAGTGGCCTGAAAGCCTCTACTTCCTTATGTTCACGGACCAACTCTGGCTCTTACAATCTTTCCGCCCCCTCTTTTGCAATGGTCCCTAAGCCGTGGGTGGGAGAGGTTTGATATGGGAGTCCTGTCCAGGGACACACACTACGCAGTCTCTTATTCTTTAAAACTTGGTCAGTGGGGATTTTTTGCGTGCATCTTGAACCCATGCCCACTGAATCAGACAAGGCCCAAAGTGGAGCGAGGGAAATGGGTGTTTGTTGGCCCTAATCTGGGAACAATTGGAGACTGATGCCCACTGGATGAAGGAGAGTAGGCCTTACCAATGATCTCTAGATAGGCTGACTAGACTCCAGTGGATGAATTTGTACTGGAGGACATCTGGGTACAAATGCTTGACTGGGTAGGAATTAACATGTATGGTGGAATACATGAAGTCCAGTGTGTGGGGACATAGATGGGGGCGAGGGTCTGAATTTGATTAAGAACTGTTGTAGGAAATGTACAAAAGCACAATTTTTTAAAAAGGATACTTGGCTAAAAAGCTAAGACAATTCAGTAAACACATGAATAATGTTTTGATGAAGTCTGGTCAGAATAGTTAGTCAGTATACACAAATTAACAAGGTTAGATCCTTACCTCTCATCATAAACAAAAATTAACTCAAAATACAAAACAGATCAAAGAACTGCATTTAAGAGATAAAATGGAAAGTTTGTTGAAGAAAACACAGATCGAAACTTTGTGAAATGGGGTTAAGTAATAGTTTCCTCAATATGATACATGAAGTACAGAATAAAAACCCAACAAAAATTTAGTTAATTAAAATTAAAAGCTTTGTGCATTGTAATTACATATACCAAATTCTGGAGAAGTCAGATGTTGCATTGGAAATGATAACTGTAATTATTTTAGTAATATGTTATTTTCAATAAGAAATAACACCTTAAATAGAATATAGGAAATTAATAAGCACAGGTTAAGTCTCCCACATGGGAGATCATATTGTTTTCTATATTTTCTCTATCTTCAAAATATGCCACATTAGATAAACCTATCTCATTAATCAGAATGTATATATTCATCAAATTTCAGGTAAGTTGGTATTTTAATCTAAAAAGCTAAAATCACATCCTTTGACTTCCCTTAAGTTGTATAGTTAATACAAAGGGTTATTGAAATCAAAGTAGATTAAATTTCTATTGCCACTGTAACACATTATCACAAATGTAGTAGCTTAAAATGACATGAATTTACTGGATTACAATTCTAGATTTCAGAAGCCTGAGGTAAAGTAAAGATGTCTTCAGGAATGGCTCCTTCTGGAGCCTCTATGGGGAAGATAATTCTCCTCCTGCCATTTCCAGCTTCTGTACACCTCCTGGATCTTTCATCTTTTAAACAAACAAGGTGGCCTTAAATCTCTGTGTGTGTCTCTGTCTCTGTCTCTCCATCTCTTGCATAGTTACAGTGCCTTCTGTGTGTCTTATAAGGACTCTTGTGATTGTCACCTGAACAATACAGAATAATTTCTTCCATCTTATTGTGTTTAAATCATATATCATTTTTAACCATGTAATGTCCACAATCTCTGAAGATTATGATGTGGTGATATTTGGAAGCGGTGATTCTTTTATCTACTACTGATAATATTTTAAAATTAAATCAAATGCAATCAGTGGCAATCAATTAAAAGCAATTGAAAATGTTTTGAGTGCCTGGGGACATAGCTCAGTGAGTTAGTGTGCTTGCTACACATGCGTAAGAACCTGAGTTCAGATCCCCAGAGCCCATGTAAAAAAATGCTGAGCATGACCATACATATACCTGTAACCCCAGGTTGCAGGTTGGGGTAGGAGACAAGAGGGTTGCTGAAGTTTTCTGACTGCCAGCATAGCTCCAGTTTCAGTGAGAAACTCTTTCTCAAAGGAATAAGGTAGAGAGTGATAGAGTAGGGTGCTAGACATCTATTGGCCTTCACATGTGTGCGTAGGCACATGCACCACACACTGACATATGCATAGAACACACGTTACCAGCATACACACAATTCCAAAACAAAGAAAGAAAATTATTTGAGCATTACATAGTTGCCTCCTTCTGTTCTTCCAAAGATGATGATGAAGAGCAAAGAATAGGCAGGCAAGGGGTAAGAGGAGATTTGAGGTTGCAGGAGAAGTCGCAACCCAGAAATCACCTTGTTAAGTAAGGTCCATGCTGAATTGATTCTTACTATTTTTACTCTTTTCAGTAAAAATATTCACATAACCATTTAAAGGTAAAAATAATAATAAACAAATCAGAAAAAGAACAATCTCTTGGTATATCATAAAAAGGAAATAACTCTCTCTTGGGCCAAAAGCAAAAAACTTTCTCAGAAAGTGATACCTGAGGTGCTACCTGCTACAGATTGAATATGGTTTCTCCTTTCTAAAGTCTCCACAATGTTGCGATGCTAAGCCCATTGGACGATCATGGAAGGGAAGCCCTCATGAATGAATGAATGCCATTCTTACTTTCAGAGAAGTGGATTAGTTGCCTCAAGAGGTGGTTGTCATAAAGCAAGATCTGTTCCTGTCATGTTCTCTCTCATTACCACAAACCAGCTTGCACTTCTGCTCTCCAAAACAAGTTACAGCAACACAGGCTATCACTACACGTAGAGCAGATGCTAACACCATGTTCTTAGACCTCCCAACCTCCTAAACTGTGAGGCAAAATAAACCTCTATTCTTTACAAATTACAAAAGGTCACATTTTCATCATGAAAAGCTAATAACAGTGATTTGTAATCATAATAGTAATAATAACAGTAGTACTAATGATAGTAGTAACAAGGATTATTTGAGTTATTATGTACTATGCTTCTAAAAGATTTCCAATAGATAACTAATATATTTCTCAAAATAACCTTATAATGGAATTACCAAGATTTTTCTTTCACAGAGAAGGAAAATAAATCTTCTATAAAATCAAGTGACTTACCCATAGTCACATAGCTACAAAATTTCAGATCTATGTCAAGATCCTAGTCAGTCAACCATAAAGCCTGCACTCAGGGATACAATTGAGAGCTAGCACTGATAAACCCTATTCTTATGACTAGGGAAAAGGACTTGAAACAGGGAATATGACTGGTTTATTGGATCAAGAAGCATATTCCATGCCAGGCATGGTGGCAAGTGCCTTTAATCCCAATCCTCAGGAGGCAGAGGCAGGCAGATCTTTGTGAGACTGAGGGCAGTCTGGTTGACCTAGTGATTTTCAGGCAAGCTGGGACTAGGGAGGCCCTGTCAAAAAAAAGAAAAAGAAAAAGAAAAAGCAAGAAGCACATTTGTAAGTTAAAATCCAAAAGTTGACAAGATGTTCAATAAATAATGACTTGTGTGTCAGGGATGTGTTTGGGGAAGAGCACCCCATAAAAAGAGATTGTTCTGTGAAAATGCAGAAGTCCTGTGGCTACAGTCATTATAGGAATGAAACAATGGTTATGGGGTTAGAAAGATGGGTCAGTGGTTAAGAGTGCTTTCTGCTCTTGTAGAAGATCTCAGATTGGCTCCCAGCACCCATGTTGGGTGGCTCACAATAGCCTATAACTCCATTTTCAGGGAATCTGACAGCCTCCTGTGGCCTCTGTGGGTGCCTACACACATACATACATACGTACATACATACACACACACATACATACATACATACATACAACCCTCCTCCATACATATACACATAATTAAAAATAATACATCCTTAAAAATAGTGTTTTTATTTTTAGATATGCATGTTTCAATTGGAAAATCCAGAGAAGTAGGGAAAGTAATAAATGGTCGGGCGTGGGGGGTGCTTCATGGGAAGGGATATAAAATTAAGTGGTTGTGCTGGATAGCTTTAGTGTCAACTTGACACACCTGGGTTGAGGGAGCCTCAATTGGGGAATTCCTTCATTGGACTGGCCTATGGCCATGTCCATGGGGCATCTTCTTGACTGTTGAGTGATGTGGGAAGGCCCAGCCCACTGTGGGTGGGTGCCACCCCTGGGAAGTTGGGCCTGTGTTGCATAAGAAGGCAGGCTGAGCAGGGGCCAGGGGAGCAAGCCAGTAAGCAGGGTTTCTCTGTGGCCTGTGCTCCAGCTCCTGCCTCCAGGTTCCTGCCCTGAGTTCCTACCTCGGGCTCCCTGATGTGACCCGGGAGATGTAAAATAAATAAACCCTTTACTCCCCAAGTTGGTAGTGGTCAGAGTGTTTTGTCACAGCAAAGAAGAAACAAACTAGGACAGTGGTATAAAGGGGGAACGGTGAAAAATAGTGTAGGAAAGTTTAAAGAAGTTGAGTAATCGGAGGCAGAGCAGAGAATGGAGTATCGAGAGGGGTAAGTAGCACTAAAGGCCTTTAGAAAAAGCCATATGGAGCCTAGCACTAAAGAAGCTTCTTAAAGTATAGATATGAAAAGGAATTACCTTATTACAGGAGGATATTGGGCCTACTAGACATCATAGGCTAGCAAAATAAAAGCTCAACGCCAGGAACTGGCTCCCTCTTTTGAATTTGTAGACTAAAGGTCAGATAGACTCTCAAACAATACTAACCATTGCCTCTTGGTTACCCACCAGAACTTAGTAAGACCTTGCTGCTGAAGAGGCTACACACAACTGGTAGAACAAACAAGGAGAAATCAAGCTGGGGCTACTTCAAAGCTTATCTCTACTGGCCTTATCTCTCACAGTGCTGGAAGGTGTTATGTATGCTATAGGAAGAGAAAATTGGTCATCAGCCTTACCCAAATGTGAATCCTGCAAGTTACAATAACAACTGGCCTGGCAGGATGTGCCCACTGGTGAAATAGTGGCACAAATATTATGAGAGTAACCAGACATTTTCTAATTGGAATTAAGGTCTGCTTTATAAGATGTAGCCCACACCTGGCACTGAAATCAGGCCTAGGAACTTCTGACTAGACAAGTCATGGGCCAGAGGGGAGATCCTAATACAATTATTCTACTAAATAGATATAGTATTAAATTGACTCCTAATGACTTGTTGTACCTATAGATTAATGCATTTATCAACTCTCACCAGAGAAGCTTCCTTATGCAGTAGATGGTAATACACAGAGAGAACCACAACTGTCTAATATGCATAGAGTAAAAGACTGCAGACTCCTTATCCCTGAATAGGACACCTACATCAAACTTCTGCCTCCCAAGGCTCAGGGATCATTGTGGAAGGGGGGCAGAAAGATTGTAAGGGCCAGAGGTGGTGAATGACCACAAGGAAACAGAGTTTTTGAGAAAGCTGGGCATTTGCTCGTATGAACTCACAGCAATGGTGACAGCATGCACAATTCCCACGTAAGCTTAAGCCAGACAAAAATCCCACCATGGACTTGAGGAGGTAGGCAAGAATCTCAAGCCTTACCTGAGTAATTATTGGCAACTGATGGCTTCTGGGAAGGAGAGAGTTAATCTCATATAAAGGTGAGAATGTTGGTAGGTTACCAGGCTCTCCAGTGGAAGAACCCACACTGAAGGACATTTGGGGACACAAGTTTGACTTCATATATACTACATATATAAGGTATATAAAATATATAAATATATTAGATATAGAAACAAAAAAATAAATGAGAATGCCCACATTTCTGGCTTTAGCTGATAGGTGGGTTGGTAGAGGGAGGTACAGATGAAGGATATATATATATAGCATACATGATATCAGGCAGGGAATAGTGGAGAGCTGGTTGGAGGGAGGGGATCTAAATGCCATCAAAATATATTATATGAAATTCACAAGAATTCAATAAAAAGAAAAGAATTGAAAAACAAGGAGATACTTAAGAGCTTAGGTAATTTGTGGATGTAACAGAAAGAAGTAATGACTAAAGTAGTAGAGAACTAAAATAAATAAACAAGATAGAATAAAACAATGGTTCATGTGTCTGAAATCTAGTGAGTATAGAAAATTATGACACACACTAAAGCCGGAAGTGCAAGCAGAGTTCAGCTCCTAGAAGGCTTTACATACCACCGTAAGATATTCAGGATTATGCTACGTAGTAGTCATTTCACTCTCTCATTTTGGGAGATGTACAAAAATGTCATGGAATCATTTTTTTTATCACAAATGAGAGTGGGCTGTTACTGGCTAGTGGGTAGAGGCCGATGATATTAACCAACATCTTACAGTATGTATGAGAGCCTTCAAAGGAAGTTTGGCTCATAATACCAAGAGTGCTGTAGTAAGAAACTTTATTCTAAGAGTAGTGGGAAAGTCTCAAGTAGGTGAATGACCATATTTTCCTTATATTTTAAGGTGGATGTTTCATAGCTTTTATTTCTGATGTCATTGTGAAGAACTGTTGTAGGAAATCAATGGCCAGTGTAAGTTAAATTTACTGCTGGGGGGCACATGGGTTTCTAGGTTCCCAGTGCCCTCCTTCCACTGTCCTTACAACAAACCAAGATATTATTCCTCCAAACTACAGTTTATGGAACAAAAGAATTTATTGGGCTTGCTAACAGAGCATAGGGTGGTGGTGAGGGCACCCTTGGGCTTTTTTCCCTACATCCCAGCAGCGGCTTCCTGACCTGATGCCAATGTTCAAGATGGCAAAATCCATCCCCTCTCTCTGGCTTCCCCTGTCCCTATCCTTAGTCCCTCTCCCTCATGCAGCTAAGGCCGACTGACTGGGTGGGAGGGGTGACTGACTCCCTCTGACCCTCCCCTCCTATGGAGAGTCTTATAGTCCAATTAGTTTTAGGTGATTGAAGCAAGCAGGTGAGAAGCTAGAGAAGAAGGTGTCTATCCAATGCTTGCCTCTCGGAGGACAATGACATCCAATAGCTGGATACAGGTAGACTTACTAAGGACTTTTCATAGACATCCAAGCAATGTTGCTTATGGAATTGCCTAGGGTTGTGGCAATGATAGCAAAGAAAAATGAAATGATTAAAGATCTTCTTCAAAGGAATTCCTGAAAGGTTGAATGGGCTATGCTTAAGGAACAAAAGGAATAAAAGAGAGTGCCGATGTTTGTGGATTTAGCTGATGGGTGGGTTGGTAGAGGATGGTACTGCTGAAGGAGAAAGAACTGAAATAGGTTAAAGGAGTGGTGATGGTGCTTAACTTGATGTGATGGCATCAGCACTCAGATATGTGTATGTAGCTGAAAGAATTTGAGATTGGAGAAATGTATTCATAAACTTTCTGTCTAGAACAGCAAACAGAAATGTCTGGAATAAATGACAGCATGTTTTTACCTTCAGAAAACAGCATCATGGAAGCATATTACCACTGCTCTCTCCTTAGTGGGATTCACTGCCAGAAACATTTACTCAAGACTTACACAGCCTGCATTTCTTATATTCAGTCAACCAATTTTCTTGCTGGTTAAATGAAAACCAAGCAGATTTTATTTTCATAAACCACGAAGGATCAAAGACACTGACTAGAACTTAGGGCTTATACAGCCACACATTTCTTACATCCCGTCAGTCAATATTATTGTTGCTCTAATGAAAACCAAGTACTTTTTTTTAATTTTCAAAGGCACTAAGTGATAAAGATGAACATGTTGTATAGATTTGTCATTTCATACTTGGGACTAAAAATAAGTTTCTCACAGATTTGGTGTCTTAAGTTAAATCTCCCACCTATGAGTCTGGGGATCAATTCCGTCAGAGCTGAAAGAAATGCTGGGGCTTAGAAAGGGAAGTCCTCTATGTCTCAATAGTTCACTCTATTCAATGATGAATTCATCTGTTCCCTTCTCTCCATCTCTACTATCATCATGCTGGTGCACACAGCACTGATCTCTCCTAGACTTCCTCAGCAGCCTGACAGATGATCTCCCTATTTGCAGTCATGTATCCTCAGTTAATTCTTCAGATCACTGCCAGCACTGATCATTCAAGAGCATAAATTATATATGACTATTATATTCCTAAACACCTCACAGAAATTTCTTGTGGTACTTTAGGTAAAATCAAAATGCTTACCACTACTATACATGGTATGCATCTTCCCTCTCTCTCCACCATCTCCTCCATTCCCTCCTTAGTCACCAATTTCCACAGAGACTCCTCTTTTCTCTATATGAGCCCACTTTGCTTTTGTCTTGGTGGTTTCGGCTCTTGCTGTTCCATTGCCTCAGCTGTCCCCCCCTCATCCAATATTCCCAATATTCACTTACCAGCATCCTTTTAAAATTCTAAGCCTTAGTTTGAATGTCACTTCCTCAAAGACCAGCTTTGACTCCATTTATTAGCTGCAAAGAACAGGATAATTTGTGAAATTTCTCTAAGCCTCGGAATATTCATCAATATAATGAAGATCAAAGAGTTCTTATAAAGCAACATGGACATTTCAATAAATGATCCTGAGAAAACTAGGAAAGAATTTTTTAAAATATTTTATTGTTTTTATTTTATGTGTATGAGTGTATTGCCTGCATGTATGTGAGTGCACCCATGTCATGCAGTGCCGCGGAGGTCAGAAGAGGGCTTCAGATTCCTCTGGAAATGGAGTTAAGGATGGTTCGTAGCCACCATGTGGGTGCTGGGACTCGAACCCGGGTCCTCTGCGAGAGCAGTCAGTGCTCTTAACCGCTGAGCCATCTCTCCAGCCCCCAGGAAAGCATTTTTAAAAAGGAAAAAAATGTCAATCAATTTTATACACTGTGCATAATGATAAATTCTATATGGAACGGAGATCGGAATACAAACCAATCGAGTCCCAGAAAATGACTTTCTAGCTATAGCACAGAATTGCATGAAAGAAAGATACACTTGACTACATTGAAGCACATGCATATAAAATAACACCATAAATAAGATAAAGCACAGTTGGAAGAAGATATTTATAATCCGTATCATAAAGACTGATATTCTTACCACAAAAAATTCTAAAATACTGAGAGAAAATAAAAAACTGGACATAAATGGGCCAATAGCATGAAAAAAAAACAAATCACAATTTTGAATAGCTCTTAAACACATGAAGAGGAAGCCAACTAACCTTGTGATAGAAATAATGCACAGTAAGATTGCACTGAGAAACCGTTATTCACCTATCATATTAGCAGAAAATAAAAAATGGAACAAATTTCTGGTGGTGAAACTATGGGTAAACAGGTATTCGCTTTCATTTCTAGGCATAAAGCAAATTGGTATAACTCTGGAGGAAAATTTGTCAGTACCAACTGAACCTAAATATGTATTTGACCTATGTTGATGATTCTTCGTCATGAATACAAAAATAGATGCAAAATTATTAATCACAGCATTATTTGTAACTGTAAAATACTGCAATGGTTCAGTAAACTATGACATATCTATTCACTGGAGTACTATGCAGTTTGGTAAACTAAATTTTTGCTTTTTGGGGGGTAATTGTTGGATTAGTTTTTTATTTTTTTGCAACAGAATCTTATCATGAGGCCCAAGCTAGTCTTCAACTTACTATTTACCCTAAGCTGGTCTCAACCTCATTGTCCTGCTGGCCTCACCCACACCAGTGGTAGATTGTAGGCATTCATTACCATGTTCAGAGGTATAGTAACTTTGTTCAAAAGAATAACGAGGAACAGCTCTAAGGATTGATATGGAATTATTTCAAGATTATAGGGCCAGGAGAAAAAAAAGAGAAAGCAAAAGAAAGAGATGAGAGAGAGAGAGAGAGAGAGAGAGAGAGAGAGAGAGAGATAGCAAAAACAGTATCTACAATACACTACATTTTGTTTAAGAGAGAAGGGGAAACAAGAAAATTCCAAGCATCTGTTCATTTGTGCCAAAACAAAACGCAAAGGAAATATAAACTAAAAACTAATTAGATGTTTCCTACAACATGTGGGAGGCAATATGGTAGAAAAGATAAATAGGAATGGAGTATGTCTGACATTTTTCTTAATATTCCTTTTCTAATACTTCCAACTTTTAAAATCATGGTAATTTTTTACACACTACAAAAATTCAAAATCTGCAAATATTTGGGAGTAATCTTAACATGGAACACAAAAAGAAACAAACAAAATGAAATAATCTTTTAAGTGAATAACATAATTGTCCTGGAGAGTAGAAAAGGAAAAATAGCTTTTTATCATATTTGACGTTTTATTGGCTATTTTGAGAAACAGCACACAGATACTGCAAATAATTTATTCTAGTTTTGATGTATGTACCAAACTCTGAAAATCTAGGTTGCTATAAACAGCTATTTTGATGATTTTGTAGCTTACAATTTTGATGCCAAACAGTGTTTCATCAACTTTGTAGTTTAAAACTTGAGGGTCAATTCTCCTTAAGACAATAGGAAATACTGATTCATATATCTTTATCTACCTACAGAGATTTTCAACTTTTCAGAGCACCAAGTTCTTAGGAAAACTAAATTACCACAGCCAAATATGTCACAGTATGTAAACAATTCCGACGGGTAGAGGGGAGGTAAACTTTGATGCCAGCAGAGGCAGAGGCAGAGGCAGGTAGATGTCTGTGAGTCTGAAGACAGCCTGGTCTGTGTAGAGAGTTGCATCCAAGCCAAAGCTACAGAGTGAGGCCCTTTTCAAAAACCAGAAAACAGCAACGAGGCCAAAAAAAGAGAACTGTACTAAAAAAAGCAATATAAGAATGAAGACATTTTAAACATTCAAGAACTGTTCAACTATGACAGTGACTCCACACTGCCAACTGGACATAAAAATTGCTTCCCCCAATCTATGAAATGTTGAATTAACACTCAAGACAGTTAAAACCTCTAAAGATTCACTTCTCTGTATTTTCTGATTGTATTGAAAAAATAAAAGGAAAGCAACCAACAAATGACTTCATTTATTATTTATTTATCCACTTATTTAACTCTCTCTCATTCATGTGAAGTCATGTGCCATGGGGCACATGACAAAGTTAAAGGAAAAGTTACAGGTATTTGGGTCTCTCCTTCTATCATGTGGGGCCGGGGGATTGAATTTAGGTGGTCAGGCTTGGGGGTCAAGCACCTTTACCCACTGAGCCATCTAATCTGCCCAACTTCACTTTTTTATTTTTGGTCTTTTTGAGACAGGGTCTCCCTGTAGCCCCAGCTGTCCTGGATTCACTATGGAGACCAGGCTGGTCTCAAACTCACAGAGATCCGCCTGCCTCTGCCTCCCAAGTGCTGGGATTAAAGGCGTGAGCCACCACGCCCAGTCTGACTTCACTTTTTAAATAGAAACATTTTCACCAAAGAGTTGAAATTTTTCATTGTAGTGATTTTAATGTCTTTGGTTAGTTTTTTTCCCTAGATATTTTATTTGTGTGTGTGTGGGGGGGTGTTGGGATAGTCAGGAGTGCCTGGAATGTAGAGCATGGCTGCCAGGCCAGATACCTCCTAGTGAGGACTGCAGGAAATTGGTTCGTTCCATTCTAGATACACTGTCTCTTACCCAACAACCCCCAAGCAAAACTATTAAATCCCTAATCCTTTAATCCTAACAGGGTTCCTTGTAGATCATGTGACCCGAGGAGAGGACAAAGGCCACGTAGCCTTAGAAGCCCCCTCTCTCCCCTCACCTGCCTGCCTGCCAGAAACCCAACCCTGCCTCTTTGCCCCCAAAACTTTTCTATGTAAACCTCTGCTTCCACCATAATAAATGAGCTATCCATTGACACAGTCTCCCGGAGTGTTTTCTTCCCGTCCTACTCACCACCACCCCAGGTCTCCTTTCCCCCACTGGTCTCTCTCCTTGGCCTGACCTTCCGCTATGGGGACTGGTGTGCAACAGTCTCCCAGTGGCAGAGGAGTCCAGGATGAGGGGGCACCAGCATGTGGGGGGGTAGTTACTGTGAATGGCAGGTTTTCCATGAATGCTTTCTCTGTTTTTGGTATATAGAAATATAGAAATGTAAGTTGATTTTGTAACCTGTTACTTTCCTGAAAGTATTGATCATGTCTAGCAGTTTTCTGCTGGAATTTTTGGGGTCCCTTACATATATTATATCATCTGCATATTGGGATGATTTGACCTCTTCTTTCCAATTGGTATTCCTTTAATTTACTTCTCTTGTCTTATTGCTTTAGCAAGACTTTCAAGAACTATATTGACAAGGAGTGGAGATAGTGGACACCCTTGTCTGGTTTCTGATTTTAATGGGAATGCTTCCAGTTTTTCTCCATTTGAAATGATATTTGCTGTGGGTTTGTTGTATATAGCTTTAATTATGTTGAGATATATTCCCTCCAGTTCAAATCCCTCCAGAACTTTTAACATGAATGCATGTTGGATTTTGTCCAAGGACCTTTTCTGCATCTATTGAGATGATCATGTGATTTTTGTCTTTAAGTCCATTTTTTGTGTTTTATTACATTTATTGACTTACATAATGTTGAACCATTCCTGCATCTCTGGAATAAAGCCGACTTGATCATGATGGATGATCTTTTTGAAGTGGGTCTGTGTGTGTTTTGAGCATTTTGTTGAGTATCTTTGCATCTATGTTCATTACAATATGGGTCTATAGTTTTCTTTTTTGTTGTGTCTTTACCTAGTTTTGGTATTAGAGTGATAATGGCTTCATAGAAGGAGATTGGGAGTTCTCCCTGTGTTTCCATATTTTTGAATAATTTAAGCATTATTGGTTATAGATCGTCTTTGAATGTTTGGTAGAATTCTGCTGTGAATCCATCTGGGTCTGGGCTTTTTTTAATTGGGAGGTTTGTATTGTGGTTTCAATTTCCTTATTTGTTATGGGTCTGTTTAAGCCGCTGACCTCTTCTTGATTTAGCTTTTCTGATTTCTACGTATTCAGAAATTCATCCATTTCTTTTAGGTTTTCAAATTTAGTAGAGTACAGGTTTGTAAATACTATTCTGGATTTTTGGTGCCTGCTGTGATATTTCCCCTTTCACCCCTAATTTTGTTCATTTGGACTTGCTATTTCTTTCTTTTGGCTAACTGGGTTAAGGGTCTGTCTATCTTGTTTATCTTTTCAAAGAACCAGCTATTAGATTCATTGATTCTTTTTGTTTATTTTTCTGCATATTTCATTAATTTCTGCTCTGATTTTCATGATTGCTTCTTGTCTGCTAGGTTTGGGTTTGGAGGGAAGGATATACAAGGAACCATGGAGGTAAAAGGGAAGAAGGAGCTCAAGAGAGGGGGAGTAATAGGAGGCAGGTATTATCAAGGGGAAAAATGGAGGAAATGGGATACTTTAACTGGAGAGGAAGGAGGGAGGTTAGACAGGGAGAGAGAGGAGAGAGATAAAACTTAGGTGGTTTGAAATAGCAGAGGGAAATGTATTAACTCAAAAACTCACTGAAAAGTATACATACAATATCTGAATATGAATGTATGTGTATACCTGAAGGCTATAAAATAAGAAACATGGTGCCAAACAAGAGAACCCTCCCTTCAAGTTGTTGGTCAGTGGAGCCCAAGAGACTATAAAAAAAAACCCCACAGGCTATTGCCACAGTCCTTAATTACCTCTCAGAACTTGGAGGCAAGACCCTATTGCTGAAGACAAGACATAAATAGGACACAGGACTTGGAGCAGTGGAGCCAAAACCGACCTAGACGCCTCTTCCCTGAAGTCTATCTCTCATCGTTCTAGAGGGTACTACACAAGCTGCTAAGGGAAAAAAATCAATAAATGGTCCAACGGAGCTCCAAAGTCTAATAACCACAATGGCTGGCACAGCAAATTATCTCTCTTGGTGCAGTAGTGGCACTTTTTTCTAGGAGGTAATCAACAGCTATCTAATGGGACTTAAAGCCCTCTCAATGGGAGGGAACACATGGGTGGCACTGTAAATATAGCCAAATTCAAATGGCTGCAGATGTCATAGATCCTAGAGAAAATCTAATCTCTCATATCTCTAGACAAATGAAAGTACTTACTGTATGCTAAATATGGATTCCTATTTACAGACAAGTATACCATTCACCACTCATCAAAGAAGTTTCTTTGTGCAACAGATGGAGGCTATTACAGAGTTCCACAACTGGTCAAATACTGTCTGAGAGGTGCCAAGCTCTATGTGACCTATATACAGTGGAACATATCTACACCTAAAGTTTATGGAATATAGCAGAACAGGGGATAGAGAGAATAATAATGTATCTCTCAACTCCCCCCAGCAAAGCTTCCTGATGCAACAGAGTGTGATACACACAGAAGGACATAACTGGTCAAGATGTAGTGAATAAGAGACATCTGGGTACAAAATCTTGACTTGATAGGTCTTAACACATATGACAGAATGTGTGAAATCCAGTGGGGGACTATGGGGGTCTAGATGGGAGAGAGGGTCTAGATATGATTAAGATTTATTGTATTAAAATCACAAAAAATCAGTAAAAATATACATAAAATATCTTCACCTAACAAATGAGGTGAGGAAGCACTCTTTTCCTCTATAAACCATCTCTAGAGCTACTAAAAGGCTTGCATTTACAAAGCAGCTAACAAAGTATGTCCTGATATTCAGATTTGGCTGCTTTCTCTCTTCCTTCAAGAGGAATAAAACTCTTCTTGGTTTAACTCCCTACTTTTGAAGTTTAAACTTTAGCTTCTTGGTTTCCTTCTTTGGCCCATTTGCCCTTTGTCCCCCCTTTTCCCTTCTGTTTTTCTGAGAATTTATCCTTTTCTACTGCACATTTTTGCTTTGTTTCCACATTTGAAGGCATAAGTTTAGCTGCAAATGCCCTAGCCTTCCTCCTCGGCTCTTCTATCACCACAAGACTTTGCAAAGCTGGGCTGCTGCGCCACTGTCAGTCCTCCCACCCTTAAATAACCTTTAAAGACACTATTTGGACAATACGACCTTGGACTATGGATGAAAGAACTCTAACATCATACTGAACTTTAGTTGGTAGACTTCTTTTTTTCTCAGAGGAGTGAGATAATAATACCGAAATTACTTTTTGTGTATTCTAGCATTGAATAAATACATAAATATATCATTGATAAAGAAAGCCAACTTTCTTGTTTTCAGAGGAGGGAACTACAAATATGGAAGTGGGCAAACCAGACTCAACCAGCTGGGTGATGAGACACAAGGATTAATAGTTCAAGATTGTTGTTAGCTACCTTGGGTACACAAGACCCTCTCTCAATAGATAATAAATAAATAAATAAATAAATAAATAAATAATAAATGCACATACAAATAGATATAAACATGCACACACAGTACACAGGTACACACACACACACACACATACACACACAATCTGTTCTTCTAGCTCTTTTGACTGAGTGGGCCTAGAAAAATGATAACCAAGAAGAAAGGGGAACACCTAGTAACCTAATCTTGGTTTCTGAATATTGAAAGGAATCATTGCTCTCTGAAGAAATGTCTGATTTCTAGGGTAGGACAGAAAAAAACAAGATGAATATGGAATATCCTGTTTTGCCAGAAGGTAAGAAACTGTTCAAGCCTGATAGAGAGTTAGCAAAGGAAAAGAGGAGTCACCCTTGTGATGCTTCCACCGGACAAAATCAGGGACAATTTGGGCTTCTAAGTAAATGATAGTTTCAAAAAATACAGTTCATTAAATAAAATAAGAAGCCAAGAATCCATATTAATTAATTAATAGAGGAGAAGTATTTCTTTACTACCAACTAGCTAGTGTAGAAGCAATAATGGAATTAGTAATGTCATACTTTGGCAAGTACTAAAGTAATAATTGCTCCAGACAAGACTCAAATAAATCTATTGTATAAAATTTTATGGAGTACAAGTATATTCACATAGTTTTAAAATAACTCGATAAGAAGCTTATTAGTTGTAAAGGGCAAAGAAAGAACTACTTTGTAATGAGAAGTATTTGATTGCTATCACCTTAACTAAAGTGTTTAAGGAGTGATTATATCATGTTTATAAAAGTGATATGACCTAATTGTGTCTGAAAAACTCTGGTTATCATTATTAAAATTATACTTTTAATTTGTAAAGATGCTATGTTTTTATGGTGTTGTATCATTAAGTCATGTAATTTTTAACATTTTCTAAATGTAATATTTTTATTAAATCTACTACATTATCATACACGCATACAATGTACTTTGATCATATTCACCCCCCATTCTTCTCCATAACTCCTCCCAGATCCACTGCCACCTCCCTATCCCTCCTACCTTTGTGTGCCCTTTATTTTAATAACCCACTGGGCCCAATTTATACTGCCCATATACTTCTGTATGTGGGGTCACCCATAGGAGTGTGGTCAACTTACCAGTAGTCACACCATTAAAGAAAACTTAACTCTTCTTCCCCTAGAAGCCATCAACTATCGTTCCTCAGCTAAGGGTGGTGCTCATGAGCCCCTCCCCTCTCCATGGTAGAATGTCGACTGGCTTGATCTTGTGCTCTAGTGGGGTAAGTACTTGTGTTATTTACTTTTCTCATCACTACGTCAAAATATCTGACATAACCTACAGGATGAAGGAGTTATTTTGGCTCACAGTTTCAGAGGGTTTGGTCATGCTGGCTTTGCCCCACTGCATTTCAGTAGAACCTCATCACATCAGAAGCCTGTGACTAATGGCTGTCCTTCACTTCTTGGCTGGAAAGAAACAAGGACAAGGAATTCAGGATGAGGTTAGGGCATGATACAGAAGCCAAGGTTGTACCCCTTCTGACCTCCTTCCTACAAGTAGGCTCCAACTCCTTCCATTCACTACCTCTGTCGCCAGAGTTCTCTCAGGGTCTCTTGCACGATCAGACAAACCATATACTATATTTTTATGTGAACTTATTATGGTTTATGCCCTTGGGTAGGGAGGGGGTAAATGGGGGAGCTTACAAGGGAGGGGGTAAATTGGGGAGTTTACAAGGAGACAAGCACTCTTGTGCAAGGCTCAGAGCCTGCCAATCTAGACCACTCCAGCAGCATGCCCATAGTCACTGCTAGCTTCCGCCAACACCTCAGGGGGCCAGCACTCTCACCCCAGGTCCGTAAATGCCCCCTCTCGCATTAAGGCTGAGACACCAGGGCCATCTCTTCTCTACGTCCGCTGCATGTTCCTGTTGGCTCGCAGCTCCTGTCCCAAGATGGCACCACAAGCCCCTTCTTCCATGGCTAACTTGCCACAGTCAACTCTCGGCACCAGGCCCTGCCCCTTGGAGGAACCAGGACCCCTGGGGAACACAACCTCCCAATAATGGCATCACGCCAGTATGCATCAAGGGATTCATCTGTTCAATAGCTCAGAGTAATCCTGATTTAATAATTTTGGAAATGGCCTCACAGATACACCCAGAAGTATGCCTTATCGAGCTCCTAAGCAATTCTTTTTTATTTCCTTTCAAAAGGAAGCTCAAGGACAATTTTATTCAAGTTTTTTTTTAAAGGCAGGTAAGATGTAAATCTTGACAGCTACCAGGAGGAGGAAGATGAAGAGGAGAGAAAACATGCTGTTAGTAAAAAGCCACATGGTGAAAAGCACAAGAAGAGATAGTTTCAGAGAAAAGGAATGGGAAAGCTCAGAATGTCTAAGATGCCCAAACTACGGCCAGTATCCAAAAGGAAAAAGAGAAACAAAGAAAAAAAATTTTAATTATACTTTTCTGAGTGTGCTGGGATAGCTTTAGTGTCAACTTGACACACCTGGGAGAGGGAGCCTCAATTGGTGAATTGTCTCCATTGGACTGGCCTGTGGCCATGACTGTGGAGCATCTTCTTCATTACTGAGTGATGTGAGAGGGCCCAGCCCACTGTGGGTAGTGCCACCCCTGGGCAGGTGAGCCTATGTTGTATAAGAAAGCAGGCTGAGCATGGGCCAGGGGAGCAAGCCAGTAAGCAGTGTTCCTCCACGGTCTGTGCTTGAGCTCCTGCCTCCGAGTTCCTGCCCGGAGTTCCTACCTTGGCCTGCTTCAGTGATGAACTGTGGCCTGGGAGATGTAAATCAAATAAACCCTTTTCTTCCAAGTTAGTACTGGTCAAAGTGTTTTGTCACAGAAATGGAGAAACAAACTAAAACACTGAGTTAGAAAAGCACCTAGGCTTTGCACAGATCCATGGCTATGGCTCCACAAATAGCTGCCTCCCAGGTGATTCTACTAATTGGACAAGCAAGATTAACCTTTGCAAGCCTGGAATGGTGATACATGCCTATAATCATAGCACTTGGGAAGCTGAATGAGGACTGTGAGTTCTAGGCTAGCCTAGATCACATCTCAACAGCCCTACAGCACACATCACCAAAGTTATTGCAACACTATTATTACCTATTTTTCAGGTAAGGAAAGTGAAGAACAGAGAGGGACAGTAACTTGCTCAAAGTCATACAGTCAATAAACCAGTGGCAGGTTCACCTCATACAGGCTGAGTCCACATGTGCATTTTAACCAGTGTACTAGGCTAATTGTCATTTCTTCTGCTACTTCAGTTTACATTTTCTAACATTCCCTCTATCAGGTTTCAGGAAGACACATTAAATCGCTACTGCTGCAGAATTTGTTGCCCATTCTACGGTAGCCCTCTCTATACTACCTAGCACATTACCATTTAGAGTTTATATAATTTTCTTTATTTTTGAGACAAAGTCCCACTATGTAACCCTGGCTGCACTGGGACTCATAAAGATCTACCTGCCTTTCTCCCAAGTACTGGGATTAAAGGCCTTATATAATTTTCTCCTAGAAATTTTCATTTATTTATTTAGTTAGCTTGTTCCTTAGTTACTTCTTCTGAGAGGGAGGCATGCATGTACCACAATGTATGTGTAAAGGTCAGAGAACAATTTGTGGCAATCAGTTCTTTCCTTCCATCATGTTGGTCCTGGTCATTGAACTCAGGTCATCAGGCTTGTCAGCAAACACCTTTACCCACTGAGCCATATTACTGGTCCAAGTTTACATAGTTTTTATCTGTTATTTTTCTTTTTAGGTTTTTCTCACATATCACGTCATTATTCTCCTCATGTGAGGCTCTTGGCGAAATTCCCTTATTTCACTTCTTTTTCTGAATGTTCCCCAGAGCAGGACATAGTGGTTCATATATAATATGGAATGATGAAATTGTGTAAGAAGTGGAGCACCATGTTTGCTATTTTGTTTTCAGTTCCATTTCTGAAAATGACCAGTCTTTGGTCAATAATTCTCAACCCTATCTCTAGGCAAACTGTGAAAAGAGGATTCTGAATGTGATTTTAGAGAAATCTAAATATAATTTTCTTCTCATGTTTTTCCCTTTGCTTTCTTTAGTTAAAAATAGATTGTTACCATTATAATGTTTATCAAGTTTATATGTTTAAACATACTAAATAATTTCTGGAAAAGTGATAATGAATATATAATTGTTATTGGAGTTTATCAAGAACTAATGTGAAAGTTAAGTAACTGACCTGAAGTTTTAAAGTATGGACAAACTGTGAAATTTGTCTCCAAATGCTTTCTTCCAAAAATCTACAAGTTAACTCTTCACCTAATGGATTTCTCCATTGACTGAAAAACTGGCACATATATGATGCCATCCTAGCTACAAGCAAAGTACAAATCCACTCTTCTTTTATGCTATTGTAGAGACAGCAAGGTGGTTCAGGGTGTAAAATCACTTGCTATGCTAGCCTGATGACCTCAGTTCACTCCCTGGAACCCTTATAAAGGTAAAAGGAGAGAATCAACTGCACAAAGTTGTCTTCTGCCCTTCACACATGCAGTCTCTCTCACACACAATTATACGTAAAGAACCAGCACTCTACCACTGAGCAACATCTCCAGCCCTTCTTTATACTTTTTGTTTTGATACAGGATCTCACTAAATAACACTTGTAATCCTTCTGCTTCAGCTTCCCTAGGAGCTGGGATTACAGGCCTGTGTTTGAAAGAACACTTCTTCATTTCTTTTATATCCTGAGAACAATAACCTGAGACTTTTTAAGTGATCATTGTATGTAATTTTCAGAAGTTCAGTTATTGTTTTGCTAGTGAGAGGATCTACTAGCTGCTTACTCTGCCATTCTAGAAGTCATGGTTCCCCCCATTTTTAATAGAAAAATTGAAATCTAGACAAATTGGAAATTGCCTAGAGTTGTATTGGGCTGGAACTGGAACTCATATCTAATGGATTTTCCCCATTGTTTTAAGTACTTTAACAGTCAGAAGTTTGTATTTCTTTCTGTGTCACAATAGAGTACATGTGATCCAGATAAATGGTTAAAATATGGGTAACATTATTAATCAAAGTCTAAAATTGGTTGACTGTGTAGCACTGTACTGCTAAATGACCTTACTGTGTCCTTGATATTATTTCTTTTGAGTTTCACTGATCCTCCTCTTCCTATTTTATCTCTCATCTACCCCTTCTCATACACTAAGTCCTTAGACAGTGGTGAAATTTCTAGAATAGTTATTTTCCCAAGAAGGTATACATAGCTTGAAAATTATCGGTAATTGAATGCCAGCATATCAAAATTTTGACTGAGGGGCTGGTACAGAAACCATACCAAACTCAATTTAAGACCATGGCCTTGGATACTCATAGGGCAGGTTGAATAATCCATCTGAGCCTCAGTTATTGAATCTGCAAAATAGGAATAATAAAACTCTCTATGATATTGTAAAGAATGTATATCTAGGTGTATATGGAGCCAGCACAGAACAGGGATTTGGTTTGTAGCCACCTCTTTCCATCTCAGTGTTCTTGTTTCCTCTCTGCAGACTGTTGCTTAGTTTTTGATGCTATCTCTTACATGTTATGTTGTACAATTGACGCACATCCTTAATGCTTTGCATAGTATTGTGCTTTACCTAATATTAAATTTAGTACTTTACATAATATGGCCAAGACTAAACTGTTTTGGAGGCAGATAGAGTCCAGATATCTGGCCACTTTACCCTGGTTTGTAAATTTGGGGTTCCTACTTCCATGCCTGTTTGTGCGGCTGCCCCATTAACCTCTCTTATCAGGGCATCTAGGAATAGTGAAGTAACTCACTAAATTAGTAGCCTGGAGTTCAGAGGGCAATTGTTTTATGTAAGTGCCTTTAAAGATTCATATCCTCCCCAACGTAAGCAATCCTGTAAATCTGTCCAGTCTAAGTGTGTTGTGATTGGGCTAGATTAACCTCCTTCCATTAAAAGAGAAGTGCGGAGCTCTGTGCTGCTGCCAAGGTGAATTTCAATCTATCAGAGATCCCAAAAGCACATGTGTTGTATAAGCTGACGATTCATTTTCCACTTTCAGAATATGCCCATTAAACTGATATGAGCCTTGAAGTCTGCTCATAGTGAATAAAGGTGTGGGGGGGGCGATATTAAACATGACCTTTGAGGGTCAAAATTAGGTCATGACAAGCCACCAAAGATCATCGTAATAAGGAACTGCATTGCAATTATGTCAAGTGCTTTGCATGTTCATTAATACATTTAATACAGCTCCCACCCAAGACACTTATGATTGGTGCTTCAGTTTTGTATATGAGAATACCAAGGCACAGAAAAGTTAAAAGTTTGTCCATGTTCAAATAATTGGCCTACAAGCAAAGATGGAACAGCTTCAGATTTAATGCTGCCAGTGACTGTGCAGTTTGTGATGCTTGAAATCAGGAATGTCCCTCTCACACTCATGCTCAGTACTCAGCAATTGAAGGTCATGAAGCCCTTAGAAAGTGGAGCCTGGAAGGCAAAAGTAAGTCACCAGGGCCGAAGCTTTCAGGGTGATACCTGCTCCTGATTCTGGTCACTGTCTCTCTTTCCTGGTCTAGGACCACAATGTGAACAAGCCTCCACCATGTGCCCCTGCCACCACAGATAGTGCCACTCCCACCAACATGCCTTTTGCCTTAGGATAAAGTGAAATCTCTCTGAAACCATGAGTCAAAATAAGCCTTTCCTCTTTTGTTTCTGCCAGGTCTTTTAGTCTCGGGGACTCCAAAGAACTAAAACAGTACTGCTAGCATTATGCACACATCATTTTTCACTACCCTAAAAGCTGTATTCTTCACCCAAGTAGCTTGGACAAAGGCTCCTTTGTGTACAAAGAACAAAATTTTCTGTTCCACTGGTGCCTTGCCACTGCCAGCAACAGTGATTCAATGGAGACGTCTCCCATACCTTTCATGGAGAATTATGCCTTCCAGCAATTAGAACATGTATCTGACTCTGAGGCTTTATGCTATCAGTCCCAGAGAGCAGGGCCACGGCTGCTGTGGGGTTGCTGGCCAAGAAATTGTTGTACACTTGACTCCATAGGTCTGGGGAGGTGCTGCATAGATTTCTTAACCCAAAAAGCAGAAATTAGGCTGTTCCATTCGAATCTTTGCATAACAACACTGGAGTTATAGTCATGGGTAAGAGAACACAGGAGAGTGGGGTCCCTAGGCCTCAGCTCCCAGGACTTCTCTAAGACCAGGGCTACTCTGTCCTCAAACAAGAAATAGGGCTGTGTAACTCATTAGGTTCTGTTTGCCTTTTTAATAGGTCTCTAAGCATAGGATGTGCTCTGTTCGTGTCAAATTTTATATCACAAAGCCAATGGCTGGTTTAGATTAAAAGTTCAGCAGTACAATACTTATTTAGCAAGTATGAAGCCTTGGAATGTAGAGTCAGCACTAGAAAAAGTTATTTGATGTCATGTGGCTCCTAAAGGGACTAGTTAGAGCCATCAACCAAAAGGCTCGGCTTTAGCACAAGCACATCTTGCTAATTGGCTCACCATCAATGAGGCACACTTTCTGACATTTATCTTATTGCAGAAGGGCTGAAAAGAGAAAGAAAATCTCTGAAAATCCATTCTAATTCAACAATCAATAATTGTAATACAATTCAGGATTTTTTGCCTATGCCCATCTTTATTCAGCCTTATGAAAGTTCTGCACTCTCTCATATCCTCACTGAGAAACACCTTTCCTTAGAGGATTGCTGTCCTATACCTTTAAAAGAAAGAAAAGCTGTAAGACACAAGAGTTACAAACATTTAAGATGTCATTTTCCCTTGTTAATTCAAGCAGGGGACTTAGCTAGTGTTTTCTTGTCTAATCAAATAAAGTCATTTGATATTTTATCTATTCATATTGATTTCCTCTTCAAGCTAACAATCACAAATGACTACTCTAAAAGTGTTGATTGATACCATACCCTCGAGGATTTTGTTTGTTTTGAGCAAGGATCTCCCAGTGTAACTCAGGCTGGCCTCAAACTCATAGCAACCTCCCTGCTCCAGCCTCCTGAGCACTGAGAGCTACTGCACCCAGCTGGGGTTGCTTCCTCTGAAGGTTCCAGCTGCTGAGAATCTCAACTAAGATTTTGGCCCTTTGTCTTGCTTTGGAATTCCAGCAGGGAGACTAAAAGGCTAAGGAGCCAGTGGAGGAGCAGAAGGAGAGAGCCTGCAACTTGCTGCTTTACAGGCTGCAGGTACCCAATCTCACCTTGCTTCTTTTGTCTTAATTCCATTGCCAATCTTCTGGTCCTCTTCTCCCCTTAATAATTTTGGGTCCTGCTCTTCTGCCATCTCCTTTCTTTTCCCTTCCTCCTCTGTCTGTTTTTCTGCTGTCAGTCATCTTTTCTCTTGCCTTTTCATTTTGAATTTTCTTTTATTGTGACAGAGTTTAATTAGCATTTCACTTAAGAGTAACCATGTTGAACATTTTCGTGCCTTACTTGTCATGCTTATATTTTATTTCTCTGTTTCTTTTCTTTTGGTGGAATTTGACATATATAGACAGAGAGAAAGATAGATGGAGATAGATACAGACAAGGATAGATATTCTAGATACAATCCCTTAATAAATGTTTTAAATATTATTCTTACTTATTTATTTGTTTATTTTTAATGTGTATGAGTGTCTTGCCTGAATATAGGTAAGTACACAATATGCCCACAGAGGCCAGAAGAGGGCATTGGATCCCCTGGAGCCAATGGATTAGCAGACAGCTGTTATTTGTTTGTGGCCACGTGGATGGTGGGAACTGAACCTAGGTCCTCTGGAAGAAAAGTAAGTGCTCTTAGCCACTGAATCATCTCTCCACCCCTCTCCTCCAGTAAATTTTTATTTGCAAATATTTCCGTCTATTCAATGATATCTAGCTCAGTCTTTTAACAGTTTCTTTTGAAGAGCAGAAACTTTACATTTGTATGAAGTCTGCTTTGTCTCTGTTACTTTATGACTTTTGTCTTTTTTTGTTATTTATCAGTGTTTGTTTGTCTGATACAGTCTCAATGTACTGAACAGGTTGCCTTCAAAATTGTGAGCCTCCTGCCTCAGGGCTGGGATTATAAAAGTGTGACACCATCCTGATTTACTTGTGTTTTTTGTTGTCCTGTCTGAAAATCTTCACCAAAGATCCCACTTACTTACTACCATATTTCCCGATAAAGTTTTACTTTTCAATAGCATGTCAGTGATTCATTTTAATTTAATTTTTGTGTACAGTGCAAGCTATGGATAAAAGGTAATTTTCCGCATGTAGTTATCCAGTTGTACCAGTTCCATTTGTTGGAATCTTCCCTTTCTCCACTGAGATACGTTTGCAACATTGACAATAATCAGTCCAGCATATGTGTTGGTCTGCGTCTAAGTCATTTTGTTCCATTAGTTTAACTGACTATCTTTATATTTTTATAATGATATCTGTATTAAGACTTTAAAACAAAGTAAACTACCTGTCCCCGACCGCTTTCCGTCTCGCCGGCAAGAACGACGCGGGAGG
>NW_008331606.1:4153252-4154423 GCF_000622305.1 Nannospalax galili
GCACTGGGTTCTTATATTCCAGTGGCCTGTATCTATTTTCTTCATAATTTGCTGCTTGTTCTTCTAATTCTATCTCTTCTTCTGGGCTTAAACTGCTCTCTTCTAACTGCAGAGCAGCAAGTTCCCTTGTGGGGTATAAATACCCCTTTGGTAAGTTTCTTCCCTGTCTAAAACCTGTTACTTGGTTTCTTGCTCCGTCCTTTTCGACAGTGCTCTCTCCCCTGCCTTCCTCTGGCTTACCGGGAGGTCCATTTTCACTTTGGGCCCTATTTTCTTTTGCACGTGCTCCCATCCTTTCACTTCGTTCGGTTTCTGATAGGCTGTCCTGGAGATCCTCTAGAATTCCAGCAACCTCCATAACATCCATACCTCTCCGAACCTACCTGCAGTTCTGAATCCTCCTCCTGTATTGGAGGGGTCTTCGGGCGGCGCCAGCGATGTTGATTCCCGGGTTTCAGCACCAGCTGTCCCCAACCGCTTTCCGTCTCGCCGGCAAGAACGACGCGGGAGGACAAGTCAGGATCCTTCTGCAGCAGTTTATTTCATAAGCCTCTTACATAGCATACTAAGGATGAAGACCGAAGACGCCGAGAAGTGGGAGAGCTGTTGCTTATATATGCCCTAAAGGTCCCATTTATGACGTATAAGAAGCGGATTGGTTGCTGGAGATCACGCCACGGGAGGAGGCGAGGGAGAGCAGGCTCTTGTGCACGCCCCTTATGGGTGCAGCAGGATGTTTACTATTAAGAAGGTCCGGATACCGGCGCCATCTTGTAATGGCGGCAGAGGCTGTGGCTCTCCACAACTACCCCTCACCAACTCCTGTTTTTCATTTTCAATGTTAGTTTGGCTCTTCTAGTTCCTCTGTAATGTCATGTGACTTGTAAAGCAATTTGTCAAACTCTCATAGAGGTCACATTAAATCTGAAGAACAGTTCTCAGAACTATGACATGTTTATTTTATATATATATGTGTGTGTGTATGTGTGTATTTTAATATCCATATGATTAGAAGCATTTCATTACAGCTTTAACATATTCAATAACAATTTCTAGGGCAAGAATACATCTCTTTCAAAAGTGGCTGTAAATTTTTAAGTTCACAGTTGAATTAATACAGTTATACAATATTGACCTCATTATAACCCCTATAAGACATAAAATTAAATGA
>NW_008331606.1:4154738-4177560 GCF_000622305.1 Nannospalax galili
TGGATATAAAGTCATCAGGTAGATTTCAATGGTAATGTTTATCACCTCTACTAATTAACATCAAGTAAATTTTTATACTTCCTCTTCAAATATGTCACTTTTTATTTGTTGATTTTTGTGTGTATATCATACAGAGCATCCCAAACAATCTTACTCATCTATGTATCCACTTCCCAAATGGCACCCTCCCATACCGCCCTCCCCACTGGAGCCCATATACTCTGTCATCCATGTTACTGTGCACTGTGTTGTCGGTGCCCCAGCCGTTCCCTGGTGCTTGTCCATCTGCTGGATCTAGTCAGCCTATCTAGAGAGCCTTGTTTTAGGAATATCAGCTGTTCCTCATGTAGCAACAGTCAGTTGCCAGTATTCCTTTAGATAAGATTGGGGTCTGCTAGATTAGGGTCTGCTGTTCATTTTCACAGTTCTATGCTGGGTTACTATCTGGGAGTCCCTTTGGCCACAATGGCCAATAACTCAAAAGAAGGTATCTCTTCTCTGGCATTGTTGTTTGTTATGTAGCCTTCAGCTACATATTGACTCCTTTAATCTTTGGTTATACTTTCCTTTTGGGTGTTTAAGACCATACAGTTGGCCCAGATAAACCAATTTATTTTTACTCTTAAGGTCATTTGAGGATCTGTTCCTCAGGGGTCACATGGGCTTGGGAGGAGACCCTGGCTCCTTTCTTTTACCAGTTTCGTCTATGTGAAGATAAGTCAAAGGGGTGTTTATTTTTAATAATACTTGTATTAATTCTTTGAGAATTTCATGCAATGTATTTTGATCATATTTACATACCTTCCCCATCTCCTCCCAGATACACCCCTACTTGCTTCCCCTATCAAACTTAACCTCTTTTTTTAAAGCTTATTGAGTTAAATTTGAGTTGCCCAAATTCTACTGGGAGCAGTCCATCCCCTGGCACTTGGTCAACCTACCAGGCATCACACCCTTAAAGAAAACTGACTTTCCTCTCAGCATCAATTGCTAATAGCTTCTCAGCTAGGGATGAGATTGCCTGCAAATTCAAGCTAGAAATTAACCCAACATGGTTATTCATGTCTCATTTTATTTCATACCTTCACATCCTGTAACTTGAGCTTCAGGGGAGATCTGATGCCTTCTTCTAGCCTCCTTAGGCATCCCCTAAGGATGTGTGTGTGTGTGTGTGTGTGTGTGTGTGTGTGTATGATGGCTGAATATTCTTCTATTTATCTGCCTTATTGGGGTTTTTTAGAATAACAAAAAAATTCTAGGACTTGAGGAAGTGAGTTAGAAATCCCAAGCCAACCTAAGAAACTTTTGGCAATTGATGGCTGCTGGGAAGGAGACAGTGTCTTAAATGGATGGTAACCTTGGTGGGCCCAATTGGATGGACTCACACTGAAGGACATGTGGGGGACACAAAGGCCGAGTTTTATATACATAATTGGCTGAGGGACTATAGGGAGGGGTGAGGATGGGGGAGGGGATATAAATACCATAAAACTATACTGTGTGAAAATCATAAAAAAATCAATAAAAAAGAAGAAAATTTCTATGGTTGGAGGATATAGCTCAGTTGTAGAGTGCTTTACTACCATGTTTAAGGCTCTGGGTTCAACCCCTAGTACCACAAAAGACTTTCTTCTCTAAAATGAATGACTTAATTTCTTATCTTTGCTTAACTTACTAAGTTTATATTTGTGCCAAAAATATTTTAGATGTTGTTTTGCAACTTACTAATGTCCAACAAATATTTAAATATTTGTGGATTTCTTACATGGTTAAATGTACTCTAGTAATTCCTAAGATGGGTGTTACAAAAATACGTATCATCAACCCTGAAATAAAGCACACTAGGGGAAGAGAAACCATGTTTGCAAAGAACTAATAGAAATTTGGAGCTGCGAATGTACCCATGGTAAAGTACTATAAAAGTTCAGAGAAAGGATCAGGAAATGCATAATTCAGAACATAATATATTTTTTGGAAGTGATAATAACCCATTGAGACTGGAATGGAGTTTGTATGCAAGTGTTGTGTGACACTGTTCCTGAGGGGATGTGAACTTTAAATGTCTACTCATCCCAGATAGGAAACCAAAGTAAAGATGCCACAAAACTCCAACTTGGTGTACCAACAAGTTTATTGGTATTATTTGCAGAAGAATGGATAAAGCATTACTTACGGGAGCAGAAATTAGTTGGACAGCTGCATCATTAAAAGCCCACCACAGCATGGGTGATAGCTCACAAAAGTTGGAAGGTTGGAACTCCCTGCACAATGTGGACACAGGTCAATAGGTCAGAGAATGTCTCTTCAGGCAGCTCAGTAGATTTGAGCCTCTTCTAGGCAGATCAGCTGGTCTGCATCTTCCAAGCAGCTTGGCTGACTCAGCCTCTTCTAGGCAGCCTGGGTGTGTGTGAGCGCATCTCTAAGCAGTCCTAGCTGCTTATATAATTTTGGGAATGGAGAGCCCTGGTGAATCTGGTCAGTTTCTGAGACTTCCTCAACCTATAGAGTTGTTTACTTTTCAAGTTTTAAGGAACTTCTCTGAAGGATGGAATGTTTCACCCCCCCTTTTTTAAAAAAAATTATCATTTCTATTTTTGTGTGGATGAGTGTATTGTCTGCATGTATGTAAGTGCGTGTGTGTCATGCAAAGCCCGTGGAAGTCAGAAGAGGGTTTTAGATCACCTAGAACTGGTGTTATAGATAGTTGTTAGCCATCATGTGGGTGCTGGGAATTAAGCCCAGGTGCTCTGCAAGAGCAGTCAGTGCTCTTAACCACTGGACCATCTCTCCAGCCCAATTTCAGCTCCCTTTAGAACAGTCCTGTATTTTAACAAACTCCCCTCCAAGATGGAAGGTTTCCCATTTTCTGAGGAAATTGCTACACAATAGCAAGTAAAGAGATTAAAACCAGGCTAGAAATTTAGGTTTGGACCAGAATATGAAAAACATTTTATATTACAGTAGGGAACTTGGCACTTGAAGAAATTACACACTTCTCAGTAGACCAGATACCTTGGTCTCAAGTGTTCTGATCGATTCTAACCATATCCTGGCACACTCTTTCAATGATGGGATACTTTGGCTGACACCCTTTCTCACCATTCCATGTCCTGCCACCATCATTCTTGTTGATTCCAATGTTCACAATGGACAATCCATGGAAACTCTGGATTCTCCCTTCTTCGTTGTTTGGCAACACTCCAATTTAATCACCTATATCCAGGGAAAAACTCTGGACTGTGTCATTAATAAAAACTGTTTCATTTTTGAAATCATAACCAGATTCAACCCTTATCAATAGTCATTCATTCTTCCAGGTCTTTCACTGCTCTTATTATGCTTATTTTGGTCAGTTTTACTGCTGGTTAAACTTTTTAGAACACACTCTCCAGTAGATGGTTGTCCTAGTTTGTTTCTTCATTGCTGTGACAAAACACTCTGACCAGTACCAACTTGGGGAGGAAAGGGTTTATTTGTCTTACATCTCCCAGGTCGTAGTTCATCGAGGAGCCCCAGGTAGGAAGTCAGGGCAGGAACCTGGAGGCAGGAGCTGGAGCACAGGCCATGGAGGAACGCTGCTTACAGGCTTGCTCCCCTGGCCCCTGCTCAGCCTGCTTTCTTATGCAACACAGGCCCACCTGCCCAGGGGTGGCACAACCCACAGTGGGCTGGGCCCTCCCACATCATGCATCAAGAAAATGCCCTTCAGACTTGGCCACAGGCCAGTCCAATAGAGGCAATTCCCTGATTGAGGCTCCCTCAACCCAGGTGTGTCAAGTGGACACTAAAACTATCCAGCACAATGGTCTATATTCTTGGTAGCTGAAATTATGCAGATCTGCAGGGTCTTGTTTCCAGAGTGGCAGACAAGGAAGGTGGCTCCTTCTTTGCATTCAAGCAGTTAATAAAGAGTCTGCGAATGGAACTGGAGAGGTGGCTCAGCAGTTAAGAGTGCTTATTGCTCTTGCAGAGGTCCTGGATTCAGTTCCCAGCATCCACATGGTAGCTCAAAACCATCTGGAAATCCAGTTTCAGGGGATCTGGCACCCTCTTCTAGCCTTCACAGGTACCAGACAAGCACAAGGTACACAGACATAATGCAGTCGAAACACTCATACACATAAAATAAATATAAATAAATCTAAAAGAAGAGTTTGCTAGTTACTCACTATCCTTTGTCAGATTTTATGTGAATTTTCAAAAGAATGGGCTATAAAATTCCCTTCAGGTATGCACAGCATCTTGTTAAGGATTTGGTTAGATGACTGCTCTTGATTTTTAAATTATTTTTATTGTATGTATGAGTGTATTGCTTGCATGTAGGTAGGTTGCACACGTGTCATGCAATGCCCACAGAGGTCAGAAGAGGGCATCAGATCCCCTGGAACTGGAGTTACTGATAGTTGTTAGCTGCCATGTGGGTGCTGGGAATCGAACTCGGGTCCTCTGCAAAAGCAGTCAGTGCTCTTAACTGCTGAGTCATCTCTCTAGCTGTCACTTTTATCTAAGATAAAATTATGTACCATGCTCTGTTTCAAGCCTTTGGACATCAACAAGGAATTTTGAAGTGATTAGAACAGTGTCACCTCTCCCTTTTGAGATCCCTAAAGCAGTAAGTTGATATTTAAACTATTTATAAATCAACAGTGACTGAGAGGACAATGTGCTATGTATTTCTTGTGACACCAAACACATCAGATATTTCCTTTAGAGATTCTTTAATCAATTGTCCAAGTATGGCATTAATCATTTCTATTCCTACTGTTGTTTCTTGAATCTGCAAATATCCTTTTAAGGAAAGAATTGATAGACATTAGGTTATAAATCTATTTTCAGTTCCCAAAATATTGGAAACTAGATTTTAAAATGTGAATCATAAAAAGAAACTTTACCATAAAAGACTCCTAACATTGAGGGGATGATGAAATCTCAGAATAGCATCCTAATTGTGAGATGATTTTTCTACTGCATAGATCAATTGTATGAATACAGATATTAGAACTTAGAAATAATAGCTATCTCTATTATACTTTTAAAAATTGGGTTATGTTTTTCTGCATTTCTCCTTTTCCTCCTGGTCTGAAAAATTCCTTGAGTGTGAGCTTCCTAGCCAGGATTGGAAGCAAGATTTTCAGGACATAGTAACAAAATGAAAATGCAGGCTGTAGAGATGGCTCAGCACTTAACATCACTGGCTACTCTTACAGAAGATCTGGGTTCGGTTCCCAGAACCTACATGGTGGCTAACAACCTTCCATAACTCCAGTTACTGAAGATCTGATGCCCTCTTCTGGCCTCCACAGGCATTGTATGATGCAGGTGCACTTACATACACATGGGCACAACACTCATATATATATATACAAAATAGAAATAAATAAATAAAATTAAAAATGAAAATGCAAGGAAGGGTCTCCTAATAAAAAAATCTTTTTTACTTTTATTGAGCTCTTAAAATTTCATACAACATTTCCCACTCAAATCCAGACCCCCTCCACCATCCATACCTACTCCTATACCCCCACCAAACCCTATGCACTCTGCCATACATGGTAAGTCCTACTCATTCAGGTGTTTGTACTCAAGTGTCCTTCAGTGTAAATGCATCCACTGGAATCTAGTCAGCCTATCCAGTGGTCGTATGTAAGTCATACTCTCCCTCACCCAGCAGTAATTACTCTCAAATAGTTCTGAATCTACTGCTGGCCCACCACCAATTTATCACCTCCCCTTTGGGCACTTGTTTAATTGAGCTGACATAGGTCCCACGTTTGATGCCACTGCTGCTGCAGGCTCACATGAGCAAGCCTCCAGTGGCCTGGAAGCCTCCACCTCCTTAAGTTCATGAACTGGCCTTGACTCTTACAATCTTTCTACCTCCTCTTCCACAAAGGTCCCTGAACCATGGGTGGCTGAGGTTCCATATAGGAGTCCCATCCTATACTCTGCACTCTCTTATTCGCCAAAACTTGGCCAGTTGTGGCCTCCTGTGTGCATCACACTCTGATGTACATGGAAACCTCACTGGTGAGAGTTGGGTGGTGCATTAGACCCCTTTCTACCCCTTATTCCACTGTGTTCCATGAGCCTTGGTTGTAGAGATTTGACTGCAGATGTGTTGCCTTGTACTGGGAATCTCCCAGGTGTATGTTCTCTGTGCCTGACCAGATGTGCAACTCTGCAGTAGCCTCCATCTGTTGTAAAAAGAAGCTTCTTCAATGAGTGCTTTGTGGCATGCTTGTCACTCTAAGGAAGGTCTCTTCCATGTGGCACTGTGTCCTACCAGGCAGCTCCTAGGTATACATATGCATTAATGTTCAGACACTACGTGCATTTCTCATAGGGTCTAGGGCATCACTTTTCCCTCTAGATTTCCTAGCCCCCCAAGATTCACTCATCTCTATTCTTTTTTCTCCCATTGAGCCTCCCTCCTGTCTCCCTTCCTAGTACAGTGCCCCTATTATCCCCACACTCCCCCCAATACCTCCTGAGTCTGCCATCTTTCCTTTCTTGACTTCCCTCCCTCCCCCACATCATGGTCCCTTGCGTGTCCCTCCCTCCTCTCCTCCCTGTTGATTACTCCCTCTTTTTCTACCTCCCTGAGGTAACATCTGTTCCCTACTATCCCCCTTTCAGGTTGTTTCTCTTCCTTTACCTCCATGTATCCTTTGCCTTTTCCTGGCTCCTGGTGTTACATCAGAATTTATATACTCACAGCTGAGGGAGAACATATGTGGCTTACTTTTCTGCATTTGTGCTACTTCATTTAGTATGACACTCTCTATACTTAGTATAAAACTCTCTTTTGTACACAGTAAAGACAGTATCAAACCAAGTGCAAAAGGCCTTGGCAACATGGGGGCCCATTTCACTAAACAGGTCTCACACCCGTCAAGCAAGAACTCTCTTTTGTACACAGTAAAGACAGAGTATCAAACCAAGTGCAAAAGGCCGTGGCAACATGGGGGCCCATTTCACTAAACAGGTCTCACACCCGTCAAGCAAGTCCTGTTCCTAGCTTTGGAAAATCTCAGTGTGTGTGGAGAAATTTGCAGAAACAGGCACTCTTGCTGTTGAATGCAAGGTCTAACAACCTTCAACATTTTTCAATTCTTGTGTTTTCATTACCTCTTTCTTCTCCAGTCCTTTCCCCAATGTCTCTCATGCTATATCTTGAAATAGAGCAATAGGCTTGCTTGGGTATTGTAAGACTCCTCTATGCTTTGCTTCCTTTCAGATTTTTGCCTTTGATCCTTGTGTTTAAAAATTTTGCTAACACATCCATGGGATGTGCATTGAGCTTTGATGATAAAGCCCCATGCCGAATATGTTTACTGTCTTGGGGCTTCTCTTCCTCCTAGTCGCAAGATTTGTACCAACCAGTTTGATAATAGAGCATTTATCTGTTTTCTCTGTTTTTGTGGTCAAAGAATATATGCAACCATTCCTTTGTTGAAAATTATGGTTTCTTAACTTGAAGTTTAGAAGTACTTCTTAGATCTTTTACCTTTTATTAATTTTTAAGTTACTGTAAAAATAATGGGTTTTATTGTGACACTTTTGTACACACATAATTGTGCTCTGTTCACATTTGTTTCCTTGAAAATTCCTCCCTTGTCTTCCTCCCACAAAAAGCCCTGATTCTGCTTTCATGACATAGATGGTTAAATCTAAATTTCACACATGAGAGAAAATATGCAATATTTACTTCTCAGACTTTTTTTTTGAGACAGGGTCTCCTTATAGTCCCACCTAGTCTGGAACTTGCTATGTAAACCAAGCTGGCCTTGATCTCACAGAGATCTGCCTGACTCAATCTCCTGGGCACTGGGATTTAAGATGTGTGTCTCCATGCCCAGCTACATCTCAGACTTTTAACCCAGGAACTTCTTTTTCATATCAGTCTTATCTGCATATACAGCTTTATTTTTGTCTTCTGTTACAGCCCTACACTTGGGGTTGATTTTCATTAGTCTACTCAATAATTAGATTGAGGATCTGCAAAGGTTTCCATGTAATAGATTGGACTTTTCAGATTGTATTAATTCTCTCATTAGGCACTCTTGTAGCTCACAGGTTTGTTAGTATTGGTAAATTCGTTTGGAAAAGAATCTGATTGCATTGTTTATACAGAAAGCAGAAGTGTTCTCATTTCCCTGCTAATATATTTTCTTCATTGACCTTTCCATTACAGATTTGTTTGTTTAGGATTCTATTGTATTTATTACTTTTCTAGTCTCTTGGCTATACAAGAACATTGACTTACTGTGTATCTCAAATAGCCCAGGAACTTTTGTATTCGGTCTTATTTAAAGAAGTGCCTACTAAAAAGCTTCACACTTAAGAGTGTTATCAGGAAAGATGTGTTGTAAGGTAGCTGAAGCTCTACAATGGTGTTTTCTAGGAACAACTTCCATGGGGACACTATGAGAAAACGGAGGAATTGTGTTGCGATATTAATATTGATTGTCAAGTTGACAAGATCTAGAATTGTCTCAGCAACAAACTTCTAGGTATGCCTGTAAAGGAGTTTTCTAGATCAGTTTAGGTGAGGTGAGAGAGCCTACTCTAAATTTGAGTGGCACCAATTCATGGGATAGGGTCAAGGACTAAATTATAAGACAACAAACAGGGCCAGAATTCACTACTACATGCTTTCTGAATACAAATACAATGTGATCTCACATTCCTTACTGCCATGATGAACTATACCCTTGAACTATGAACAAAAAATAAAAACTCCATTCCTGACATTGCTTTTGCCAGGTATTTTGCCACAGCAGTGAGATGAGTAAATAATACAGATGCTTTATTTGTCTTCACAGCAAAGGCAAAGAACCCAGAGTACACCTGTGCAGCAAGTCAGGACCAGGTTGTGTAGGCTGTTAAGAGGTTATCATGTGATCTTTGATTGGATAACTATCCAATCCAAAGTGGTCATCCCTAAACACATGTACATATGAGCTACACTAAATACACTCAATAGGAGATATGTATGGATTCTCAAAAAATTAATTATACATAAAAAAAACTTGGTCTTGAGGGGCTAGAGAGATGGTCCAGCTGTTAAAAGTGCATTTTGCTCTTATAGAAGGCTCGAGTTTGGTTCCCAGAATCCATGTCAGGTGGCTCACAAGCACTAGCAACTGTAGTCCCTGGGGATCTGCTGCCTCTGACCTCCTCAAGCATCTGCAGTTACATGTGCATACCTACACACAGAAATACACGCATATACATAATTCAAAAATTATATAAATAAATGTAAAAATATCAGTTGGTCTTGATTCTCACTCATTTGGTGTTACTGAGATGAGCTCCAGCACTTTTTGCTTCCTAGTGACCTGTCTCTCCTAACCATAGAAAGAAAATATTTGCTTAGAGAAGAGCTTGGTCTCCTCAAAGCACAGTAGAAGTTTTAGGCCTACACATTAGGTAGCCTGAGACTGGTGCTTCTTGTATATGGGATGCAGACAGAGCTGCCAAATATACAGGGCACACACAACATTTTTTAGTGCTTTGAAGGCTGGCAAGTTACCTCAGATTCCAGAAGGTTCTCCATTCTTTTGGAGAGCAAGTGGTTCACAAAAGGCATTCATTATACAAAACTAAATATATGTTTTGCAGAAGTCATATATATGTATATATGTACTGTTCATGTATCTGTATTATGTATATTTATACACACATACATGTCCACACATACACACACACATGAGCCCCACTGTGGAAGCAAGGGCTCTCAGTTGCCTTTTGGTTTTCCCTATCTGCTAACCTCAGGGTTAGAGCTGAACTGCTGCAGAGAGACTGGTTATGAAGGAACTCTATTCATCTACTTGGTAGTAAGAATAATCACTAATGGTCAGAGAGTTTCAAACAGCTATGAGAACATGTAGGAACTGTTGAGTACTTTGCTTTCAGGCAAACCTGCTGGACTGGAAGATGTTTGATTCTTATGACATGAAGTGAGATGTGGCATTTCTCACTTATCTAATGTAATTTGTGTGATAAGTAGTCTGAGAGGGCACCCAAGCTTGACTCAACAGCTGTTGCTGATCATGCAGTGAAGCAGAGATGTATCCATGGTGATCCTCCTATTTCAATCAGAATAGGGATTCCCATTGGGCTTAATGGTCTAGCATATTCCTGGCATCCTTAATCAGTAAAAACTACATTGCATAGGGGATAATATGAAGCTTCCTTTCAGAGCAATAGTGGAAGACAGCAAATGTTGCTCTATATGTCAGTAGGGGAGCGGTACCAAGAAGAGATTCAAATTGAAAGTTATTAAAACACCTCTATTCTTTGAGGTGTCTCATTTTCCACATTCTTTAATCATGTAAATGACCAATGAACAACCTTCCCGTGGGTATGTAATTGATTGCACATTGCAGATGATGAGAAGGATGTTATGCAGAAGGAGGCAAATAGTAAAATAAGCAAATTTTATGGAGACACATTTTCTCATTTAATGTCCTGTTAGTTTGGGAACATTTAGGGTGGGGGAAGAGATGAGAAATACGTGACAATTTAGAAAACATCTGTACCTGGGTATGGATGAGTATAGGACAGGGATTTGATTATTTACAGCATAATGAGAGAGATATTAAATCTTTTTCTTCCTCCCCTTTTTATTTATGCTAGGATTTATTTCCCAGATGAGGCAACAAAATGGCACTGGATGTGTGTGTGTGTGTGTGTGTGTGTGTGTGTGTGTGTGAGAGAGAGAGAGAGAGAGAGAGAGAGAGAGAGAGTTTTTAAGCACACAGGTGTGGTGAGTCGGCATGGTCAGTGGAAGCCTTTGGCAAAAGAAGCATGTCATTTGTGAGCAGAGGGATGACCTATTGGTACATTCCAATGAATAAATTAATGCTTTAACTGGTTTGCAAATCCAAGAACTTTGATATAGAGAAGAGAATACAGGACATTGTAATGGAAACAGTAAAATAACAACTCAATGATAGTCCTAGAGAATGATGGGTAGTGGTCTCAGAAGATCTTAGAAGCCCACAGTGGTTAGTGTTGACCAAAAAGAGACCCTAGACACTTTTTTTGAGCCACGATGAGATGCCTCACGATTCTCAAGATAAAGAAGAAAACAGAAGCTTCTTGGAGGGACTTGTGAGGCACCAAGAAAGCCAAAGAAGATCGCTCGATGATTGACATGATCCATTTGACTATCAAACTGAGGGAGGGCTTCCCAATCTGGTAGTTTCCAATCTTGAAGCTAGATATATAAATCAGGAACATGTATGAATACATCTTTAAGGTGTTTGTGGGATTCTAATTTTTGACTAGTGTCTCCCAGTTGACTGGTTCCTCCGAGGGGTGGGACCTGCTGTACAAAATGGACTGGGGAGGGGTTTTCTGAAGCATCTTGGGATGGAAGTGGAGAGCCAGGAGGAACAGGCGCGATGGCAGATGTGGACAGAGAGATGGCCATGAGGCCTCACCAGTGTGGACACAGAGGGGGCATTTACCGACCTGGGATAGACTGCAGGCCCAAGATGCATGGGTAAAAGTTAAAGGAGACTATGGGCGGGCTGCAGGAGCATCTGAAGTGGCAGGCTCTGAGCCGTGGTGCAAGAGTGCTTGTCTCTGTCCAAGTTCCCCCATTTACCCCCTCCCTACCCGAGGGCATAAGCCATAATAAATTCACATTAAAATGAGGCAGAGGCAAGTGGATCTCTGTGAATTCAAGGCCTGCCTGGTCTACATAGTGAGTTCCAGGCCAGCTGGGGCTGCAGGGAGACCCTGTCTCAAACACACACACACACACACACACACACACACACACACATATATGCATATGGTTTGTCTGATAGTGTAAGAGACCCCAAGAGAACTCTGGTGACAACCAGACATAGCAACCACTGTTTTTGAAGGAAGTACCAAGCAACCTGTGTCCTGTGTAGGCTGTATCATGACACCTACATAATAAAGAATTTGCAGAAAACTTACATTTTAAATTCTGTAATTTTTTAGTAGAACCCTCACTTCTTTTCAACATTACAAAGGTCCTTAATATACCAATTTAACAAATAACCAATTAGTCCCCTAATATTCTGCGATATAGTAGTCAAATATTCACAGATCTTTTTGCTTATGTGTTTTGTACAGTTGTTGGTATTAGCATGTCTTTATGTTTGTCTGAGAGGGCGAGAGGCAAGTTTGGTACTGTTGTTCTATACATTGGGCTAGAAAGGAATAATAGGGGCTGGAGAGATGCCTCAGTAATTAAGAACACTAGTTGTTATTGCAGAAGACCCGGGTTCAAATCCCAGCACCCACATGGCAGCTAACAACCGTCTGTAATTCCAGTCCCAGGGGATCCGACGGCCTCTTCTGTCCTCTGTGGGCTTTGCACAACATGGGTGCACTTACTTACATACAGGCAATACACTCATACACAGAAAATAAAAATAATAAATAAATAAAAAGAAAGGAATAGATGTTATATGAGTATATATAAATTGTAGTGAAGATTGAAAATCTAGTCACAATAGCCAACCGTTGGAAGCAACCTAACATTCACCCACTAATGAACAGATAAACAAAATGTGAATACAAACAATGGAATGTTACTCAACTTTCAAAACAAAGGAAAACCTTTCACATGCTACTGCATAGTTGAGCCTTGAGGACATTATGTTAAGTGAAATAAGCTAATCACAAAAAACCAATACTGTATTATATGATTCAACTTACAGAAGACAGCTATAGCTGCCAGATTCTTAGAAATAGAATGAAAAGTAGCTGCCACTGGGACACTATGGAGGGACAATAGTGAGTTATTTAATGGCAATGGTTTTAGATTTACAAGATGAAAATAATTGGAGACTTTCCCCCAAAATGTGAGCATACCTAACAGTGCTGAACTATATTTTAAATATTCAAAATGAAGTGAGTTTTAGTGGCATACCAGTAGGACTTTCTTCAAGCAAATGATAATGTTGAACTCTGACGTGTATTTGTCCTGAGGTTGAAATAAGTTGTTTTAAAATAGCTCTCAGGGGGCTGGAGAGATGGCTCAGCAGTTAAGAGCACTGGCTTCTCTTACAGAGGACCCAGGTTCATTCTCAGCACCTACATGGTGGCTTCAAAACATCTGTAACTACAGTTCCATGGGTTCTGACACCACCTTCTGACTTCTGTGAGCTTTGCATCACAAGGGTGTACTTACATTCATGCAGGCTATGCACTCATACACATAAAATAAAATAGCTTTCAGACATCCTGCAAAGTTTTTTATTTAAAAACTCCACTTTAGCCTTTTTTCCTCCTGTATTTCCATGGTATCCTTTCCAAATATTGGAGGCACAATGGATTTATCTCTTGCTTTTCTCATATAAATTCCACTGAGTTGTGAATACTATGCAATAGGGAGATGAAAACTTCCTGCTCTTTTTTGCTTTAATGCCAACTAGCCTACTTTATGTTTGGAGGCAGCAAATGAATACTTCTGTATTCTTGACATTTATCTCTCTCAGGTCATCATTATGCTATCTATCATCCTTTCCTTGTTTATCCCCCATCAGTGCTTATTCAAACTCATGTCCTCCTCAGTTTTCTTTTTTAAAAAGTTTCCATTATCCATCTCTAATTTAATCATGCCTTTGCATTTATCAGAACTCTATTTTGTGTTTCTGTTCCTAAAGAGCGCTGAACAATTTGTTTTCTATTTCAGAAATGGAAGTGGATTCTGTGAAATTATTCAGAACTGTATTTCTCAGTTAGAGAATATTCTTCTGCATAAGAAAATTTTGATGATTGTATAGTCTGGTTGACCCTGACCTCTTACAGTATGAGCAAGAGAAAAATTGTGTACCCTCCATATTGGAGTTTTATGCTTGTGCTACATGTTGAATAAGAAACTGCACAAATAACAGAAGCCACAGCAAATGCACTAAGAACTGTGGTTTCAATGACAACATCTAGATACTCTTAAAAACAGGATTATACACCAATCGCTTATATTTGGAGGCTACTGCAGAGTTCTACAATCGGTTACACACACAGATTATATGTCTGAGTAATACCCACCCCTAGGTGACATATTTACAGTGGAACTTGTACACCTAAGGCTCATGGAACATAGCAGAACAGGGGGTGGAGAGAATATTAATGCTTCCCTTAGCTCTCACCAACAAAGCTTCCTCATACAACAGAGTGAGATGCACACAGAAGGCCACAACTGGCTAAGTTTTAGAGGAGAACAGACTGCGGAGTGTGTATTCTTGGTAGGACTCCTGTATTAAACCTCATCTGTATACGACTCAGGGACTACTGCAGAAGAGGGTGTGGAAAGATTGTAAGAGCCAGGGTTGGTCTATGAACATAGGAAAACAGAGAATTCCAGGCCACTGGAGGCTTGCTCATAGGAACCTGAGGCATTGGTTGCATTGAGTACAAGACCCATGCTGACTCCTCAGACAAGGGCCCAGAGTGGAGTGAGGGAAAAGGGCAGTGGGCTGGCCCTAGTCTGGGAACTGTTGAAGACTGATGCTGGGTGAGGAAGATCTTCTTTAAGATCTCAAGATAGGATGACTAGACTCCAGTGGATGAAATTGCACCAAAGGACATCTGGGTACAAATGCTTGACCACATGGGACTTAACATTTATGGTGGAATACATGAGGTCGAGTGGGTGGGGGTGGGGCTGTATGGGAGCATGGATGGGGGAGGGGTCTAAATTTGATTAAGAACTATTGTACAAAATGTACAAAAGCTCAATAAAATATTTTTTAAAGATAAGTAGGGTTAGCATTATAGATAGGGATAGTATTAGGGTTAGGAGTAGGTTTAAAGTTAGGGTTAGTGGTTAAGCATAGTGTTAGTGTTAGGGTTAGGTTTAGGACAAGGGTTATAATTACATTTAGTGGTAGAGTGAGGATTAGGGCTAAGGTTAAGGTTTAAGTTAAGTTTAGGTTAAAGATGACTGTTAATGCTAGAACTAGGGGTATGTTAGGGTTAAGGTTAAGGTTGGGGTTAGGATTAGGTATAGGAATAGAAAAAGATTAGGATTAAGGTTAGGTTTAAGGATAATGATAGTTTCGGGGTTAAGATTAGCATTAGGGTTTGGGCTAGGGCTAGGTCCAGGGCTAGGTTTAGGTTTCGAGCTGGGATTATGGTTAGGGTTAGTGTTAAGGATAGTGTTAGTGCTTGTGATAGTGTTAAAGCTATGAGCAGGCCTAGTAGCTAGGGTTAAGTTTTAGGGTTAGTTCTAGGCTTAGGGCCAGTGATAGTGTTTGGATTAGAGTTATAATTAGGGTAGATTTAGGGTTAGGGGTCTTGATTAGATATATGGCTATGATTTGCTTTCCTTTAGGGTTAGGTTTAGGGGTTAGGGTTGGTTAGGTTAGAGGGTAGGGTTAAAGTTTGCGGTTAGGATTAAAGTTTAGTATTAGTGTTACAATTAGGGTTATGCTTAGTGTTAGGGTTGATGTTGTGGTTTAGGCTTAGCTTAAGGGTTAGGGTGATGGTTAGGTTAGATTTAGGGTTACAAATTAGGATTAGGATTAAGGTTAGGCTTTATGGTTAGATTTACAGTTACAGATTAGTGTTAATGTTAGGGTTAGAGCTATGTTTAGCATTGGGGTTGATATTGAGGTTCAGGTTGATGTTGAAGTTGTCATTGGCATCAGGGTTAGAATTAGATATTGTTAGGTTAAGGGCTGGGTTTAGGTCTAGGCTATGGTTAGAGGTAGGGCTAAGATTGCAATTACAATTAGAGCTTTGATTCGGTTTAAGGTTAGGGTTAGAAATAGGGATATGTTTAAGATTAGGGTTAGGATTTTGTGTTAGTTTTATGATTATGGTTAGGGTTAGGATTATCATTAAGGTTCAAGATATTGTTAGGTTTAGTTTAGGGTTATGGCTAATGCTGAGTTTGGGGCTATAGTTAGGTCTATGTTTTAGTGTTAGGGCTAGAGCTAGAGCAATGGCAAAAACAAAACAAAACAAAAAACAAAGAAAAAAAAAACCCAGGAGTATGCCTGTGTGAAATGTGTATTATCTATTCAGTGACCAGAAAATATTTATGGAGCGTATAACTAGTTATGGAAATTTTATAACCCCTTCCTACTCTCCACCTTCCTACACTCCAAGAGCTCTGCCATCTACAGTTCAGCAGAACTGCTGTGTAGAGTAATCTCAGATTCCAAGAAAGTTTTGCTGAAGTAGCACAGAGAGTCGAGTATATGACCTATGCTAAACACCTCCAGCCAAGGAGCTTCCACAGGCTTGTACTTCCCATTCCAAAAGTGAACACTGCAGACCTGTATAACTCTGCCGTTATAGGTTCATTGCCAGTTGAAGACCTTTGTGTCAGCCGAACACACTAACTCGGTTTTCCATTTCTCCAGGCTTGCTGCTTCTCTCTCAGATAATACATGCAATCATTTCAAGGACACCTATGAGTCTTACCCTCATGTTGCAGAGGTGAACAACAGGAGGCCAGTGACTGGGATAAGAATGTAGACATTGGGCCTCACATTAAATTCTAATCATTATCACTTCACATGCTGATCTTGGCAAAGTTGCTTAGGCTCACTTAATTTCTTCAACCTTGTTTGACACATGAAAGCTAGAGTTGTTGACAAATTGCTGTGGTGCTTAGCTAATTAAATTCTGGCTCTAGGCATATGTTTTCCAAAGGCTGCAAAGCTGGTGAGTATTGTCCTCTTTAAAAATCATCAATAAAGTTGTTAAAGAAGTTTTGTTCAATACAGAACCGTTAATGGACAGCTACTCAAATTAGAACAAAGTATGTAGCTATTAATTATGCATATAGTCTTCGAGGTACTTTAAAATTCACTGATTCATAAATTATGCATATAGTCTCCAAGGTACTTTAAAATTCTTACTCATGTACCTTAAATAAAAAACCATGATATTATTACGCATGTAAGGAAATGTCACAGCAAAATTTATTACATTGTCTAACTAATCCATGCTTAAAAACCCAAAGTATTATATTGTTCCAGTTTTTGGCAAGGCTACATTTTTTCTTTTTTGATTATATTTTAGTTAAATTTTAGCAAAATTTTATTTTATGTTAATTATTTATTTAATAACCACATAATTACAAGAAGTCTTTCATTACAACACCATTGACATATTCAATAAAAATTTCCAGAGCTAAGATGCATCTCTTGCAGAATTGGCTGTAAATTTTCGGGTTTACAGTTGAATTAATAGTTATACAATACTGTACTCATTATAAACCCTATAAGACATAAAATTGAATGAGGTTTTAACCTTTAAAAAAGATCTCCATTTAATTATTAAAATATACTGTTTCATACAAAAAAACTCATTTTTTGTTTTTTGTTTTGTAAACTTTTTATTGAATTTTTGTGTATTTCATACAGAACATCTTTTTTTTAAACTTGGTTTGTTCATTTTTATTTAAAAATACCATTTTAGAGCTGGGCGTGGTAACTCATTTTTAATGCAACTAACACTTAGATGTTTGCATATGCATCTCTAATCTCTATATATCTGATTATTACTAGTCACATTGGGTTACTTTCTGAGATCCTTGGCACCTGAGCATGGATATAAAGTCATCAGGTAGATTTCAATGTTGATGTTTTTCACATCTACTGATTAACAGGAAGGAAATTTTTATGCTTCTTCCTCAGATATGTCATTTTTTTATTTATAGATTTGTTGTGCGTATTTCATACAGAACATTCCAAACAATTTTATTCATCTATATACCCACATCCCAAGTGACACCCTCCCATGTACCCCCAGCTGGACCCCATATACTCTGTCATCCCTGTTACTGTCCACTGTGTTGTCAGTGCCCCCAGCCGTTCCCCAGTGGATGTCCATACCCTGAGTCTAGTCAACCTATCTATAGTTCCTGGTTTTAGGAAGATCAGCTCTTCCTCATTTAGCACCAAGCTGTTGCCAATATTCCTTTAGATAATACTGGGGTCTGCTTTTCATTTTCCCAGTTCTATGCTGGGTTACTGTCTGGGAGTCTCTTGGGCCACCCCGGCCAACAACTCAAAGGACGGTATCTCCTGTCTGGCTTTGTTTCTTGTTATGTAGCCTTTAGCTATATACGCGGACTCTTAAAGAATTATATTAATCCATTTAATCTTTGGTTATGTTTTCATTCTGGGTGTTTAAGACCATGCAGTTGGCCCAGATAAACCAATTTATTTTTACAGTTTTTTAAAATAAATAATTTATTGAGAATTTCATACATGCATATGTTTTGATCAAATTCATGCCCACTTCCTCCCCTCCAACTCCTCCCATATATCCCCATCACTTTTTTCTGATAACATCATGTACTCTTTCTTCTTCTTTGATTTATTTATTTCTTTTAATGGGGCTTTTGGCTACTCTAACATTCCGACCTCTGAAGAGGTAATCCTAAAATCTTTGAAGGATTAGATACAAGCTCCCAAATACTTTTGACATTTTTGGTCTTTGGAACAGAGTATGTTGCTAAGTGGCCCAAGGACATTTTGACTTTTAGACAAGAAACTGGCTACTTTCTTTGGGGTCCTTTAACCCCAACTGTTAGCCAATTCCTACCTCCTATTCTTATCACACCATCCTCTGAGGAGGTTACCCGAATTGCCAATAGGGAATTGGGACACAGACGGATCTGGCTTCTTCCATGCTGAACAGGAATGCAGGGTGAGGCAATTGGAGTACCCCTTCAGTGGGTCTATCTAAAAGACTCCCAAACTTCATAACTCTTATCTCTAAGGGGAAAAGAAAGTCCTTCAGTTGTGAATAGGAGATGTGAAGAAGTAAAAGCAAGAGTAATTAGCTGTACAAGTTCTATATAGGGAACTAGAAAAAAGTCAGTACGGGGAAATTTTCAAATGTTCATATGAGAGTCCATTGGAATTTCTTGACAAAGGTGTCCAAAAGCATCCCTCTATTGGGTTCTTCCTCATTTTTCTTTTGCTTTCCAAGGCTGGACTCTAGAGTGATGGATTCAGGATTTGCTTTCAGATATTTTGATAGCTGTTGAAGTGGTTAGAATCAGTGTCAGTTTCCTCTCAAAGGCTTCTAGATAGGGAGAGAAAACAAATTTATCCAACATTACAGAACAGTAGCTGGTTGTCTCCCTTAGCTACAGATGGGCACTACAGTATTGGAGACCAAGATTTGAAGTCTTACATCTGAGCAGCACTTTCTGGTTAGGAACAAAATCATCAATGAGACATAATTGTCTAAATAACTTTTTATATGGACTTAAGCCTAATGTCTGGGAAGCATAATCCCTTGAACTCTTAAAGAAATACACTGATGAGTTTACTCTTTGGTTATACTTTCCTTTTGGATGTTTATCACCATACAGTTGACCCAAATAAAGCAATTTATTTTTACACTTAAGATCATCTGAGGATCTGTTCCTCAGGGGTCACATGGGCTTGGGAGGCACTTCTGGTTCCTTGCTTTTACCAGTTCCATCTATGTGAAGATAAGTCAAAGGCCATACTCGACCATGGCAGGCTTCACTTGGAAGCATGAATGAGATGTTTCCTTTGAGTTGACCTTCCTCTTTGTAGACTGAACACTGGTTCAAGTCCATTTCGTGGGGCCTCCATTTCCTCCCTGAACAAGAGGACAGGTGACTCACCACAGTTACAGGACATTTTGAGAGATATTCCATAGTCCCCTGGAACTTAGTCGACCTTGGAGGGCAAGGAGCAAAAACTGTCCTTTAAGTCCCACTCACCATATTAGTATAGTCCTCAAACTATGGCTGCTAAACATCCAATAAGGTTAGGTTAGTTTCACCAGTCTGGTACTTTTAAAATCATGTGCTATGTAGATAAGGCTTGGGTAAAAGAACCAAATATTCTCAGATAAACCTTGACTAGATATATATTTTGTTCCTTAAACTAACTAACTAAACTATGACCATAGAAATTTAAAAATTATATATTATTTTTGTCTTTGTATATCATAACAAACCTAAACAGATCTTCATTACTTGCTTAGGCTTTCTCATTTTTTTTCTATTTTGGAAAATATATCCATTTTCCATATCCTTTCAACATCTTTTATATTCTCATTTTCTTTTTTAAAATAATTAGAAGATATAATAGCATTAATAAATAAATTTTCCATCTGTTATGAGACTTCTAATCCTGCGGATGCTAAGTAATCCTTATTCCCTTTGAAGGTTCTAGTGTCAAGCCAATGTTTGATTAAAGTTTTACTGGGGAACCAGTGAATTTATGGTAACTGAGGGGTTGCTGAGGTGTATTTATGAACTGAGGTTATGCACACTGGAAAGCCTTTACCCAGCATGGGTCATGCCTTCTCTTCTTTTCCTAGCCTTTCCCAGATTTTATACTTTAGCCCTTCACATATCCAGAGGCCATGTATGATTAGGGTCAAATTACATAGAGCTGTCTGGGAAGAGTGGCTGGATACTCCAGTGAGGGGCCAATGACCCTGCTTGGCCCTCCTTCAATGAATGAGCACAACCATCAACAAGCCCAATTGTAATGACGTTTGAAGATCAGGCTCAGCTGAAGTCGTGATGATGTAGATATTTCATGAAGAAGAGACTGCTGTATAGCATCATCTTACTAAAAGGACCTGGAGTTTTAAAATGTTTGGTGCTAGGATCCACATATGAGAGAGAACATACATTATTTGTTTTTCTGAGTCTGTGTTAGTTCACTTGGTGTAGCAGTTTGTAGATCCATCCAATTACCTGCAAATTTCATTATTTCATCTTTCTTTACTGCTGATTAGAACTCCATTGTGTAAAATTCGACATTTTTGTTAACCACTCGTCAGTTGAGGGGCACTTATGTTGCTTCCATCTTAGCTACTGTGAAAAGAGCAGCAACAAACATTGTTGTACAAGTGTCTTTACAATAGGATGAGTCCTTTGGGTACATGCCAAGGAGTGATATCACCAGGTCATATGGTAGGTTCATTTTTAGTTTTTTAAGAGTTCTCCACACTGTTTTCCATAGAGGTTGCATGAGTTTGCAATCCCATCAGCAGTGGATGAGCTTTCCCCTTTCTCCACATCCTCCCCAGCATTTGGTATCATTTGCTCTCTTGATCCTAGCCAGTCTGATTGGGGTAAGGTGATACCTTAGGATGGTTTTAATTTACGTTTTCCTAATTACTAACGATGTTGAACACTTTTTGAGCTATTTCTTAGCCATCTTTATTTTTCCCTTTGAGAACTCTCTGTTTACATTTTTAGCCCATCTTTTAATTGGGTCATTTGGTTTTTCAATTCTTTGTTTTTTGAGTACACTATATTTTCTGGATGTTAAACCTCTGTCAGATGTGTCACTAGTGAATTTTTTTCCCATTCTGTGGGTTTTCTTTTCACTTTTTTCATTGTTTCTTTTGCTGTACAGAAGTTTTTTAATTTAATGAGGTCCCACTTCTTGATTGCCGACCTTAATTCCTGAGCAACGTCTGTCTGATTTAGTAAATCCTTTCCTACACCTATATCTTGTAATTTACTGCCAGTATTTTCTTCTAATAGTTTCAGAGTTTCCAGTTTCACATTGAGGTCTTTGATCCATTTGGAGTTGACTTACATGCAAGGTGAAAGATAAGGATCTAGTTTCATTCTTCTACAGATGGAGATCCCGTTTTGCCAGCACCATTTGCTGAAGATGCTGTCTTTCCTCCATTGTGTGTTCTTGACACCTTTGTCAAATATCAGGTGGCTGAAATTGCATGTACTTGGGTTGGGATCTTCAATGGTGTTCCATTGATCTATGTGTCTATTTTTGTGCCAGTACCATGCTGTTTTTATGACTATAGCTCTGTAGTATCCTTTGAGATCTGGCATAGCAATCCCCCAGCTTTGTTCTTTGTGCTCACTGTTTCTTTGGCTATCTGGGGTCTTTTGTGCTTCCCTATGAATTTAAGAATGATTTTTTCTAATTCTGTGAAGTATGTCATGGGGATTGCATTGACTCTATATATTGCTTTTGGTAGGATGGTCATTTTCACAATATTAATTCTTCCAATCCATGAGCATGGAAGTTCCTTCCATCTCCTGGTGTCTTCCTCAATCTCTTTCTTTAATGATTTAAAATTTTCGTTGTAGAGATCTTTGGTGTCCTTGGTCAGATTTATTCCAAGATATTTTTTGCAGCAATTGTGAATAGGAGCATTTTCCTGAATTCTTTCTCCAGTTGCTTTTCTTGGTATATAGAAAGGCTACTCATTGTTTGTAGACTGATTTTATCACCTGCCACTATACTGAAAGTGTTGCTAAGTTCTAGGAGTTTTTCTGGTGGAACTTTTGGGATTTCATAGGTATAGCATCATATCATCTCCCAAAAGTGATAGTTTGACCTCTTCTTTTCCAATTAGTACTCCTTTAATTTCCTTCTCCTGTCTTATTGCTCTAGCAAGAGTTCCAAGCACTATGTTGAAAATGAGTGGAGATAGTGGATATCCTTGTCTCCTTCTTGATTTTAATGGAAATGCTTTCAGTTTTTCTCCATTTAGAAGGTTGTTGGCTCTGGGTTTGTTGTATACAGCTTTAATTATGTTGAGGTATGGTCTCTCCAGTCCAATTCCCTCTAGGACTTTGAACACAAATGCATGCTGAATTTTGTCAAAATCCTTTTCTGCGTGTATTGAGATGACGATGTGTTTTTTGTCTTTGAGTCCATTTGTATGATTAATGACATTTATTGACTTGCGTATATTGAACCAGCCCTGCATCTCTGGAATAAAGCTGACTTGATCAGGGTGAATGATCTTTTTGATGTGTGTCTATATGTAGTTTGCAAGAATTATGTTGAGAATTTTTGCATCTGTGTTCATTAAGGATATGGGTCTATAG